>NC_085001.1:20446393-20651393 GCF_963854185.1 Sardina pilchardus | reverse complement strand
ACTATGCAAACCAAAATCACAATTTGTAAACATAGCCCAAATGAAGCTCTAAACATTGCCAGACTTATTCACATACCCACACAGCTCTTAATGCTCAAGTCTGGCTGATCTAAACACCACCCCAGGCACCCATCGCAACACTGGTGAGGCCGCTATAAGGAAGTGGTGTGAACATGTCCGTGTGCACCATGCGCTTGTGACTGACCTGTGAGTCCGGTCTGCCTCCCACAGTTCTCCGTGCTGAAGCAGTCCCGGGAGTCAGAGGAGCAGAGGCTCCTGCAGCAGCAGGATCAGAGCGAGGAGCTGCAGGCCTTCAAAGACAAGGTGCTGCTGACATGCTTCTCCAGATCTGGAGATGTTTATTAAAAACCTGCGGTTTGGTTAAACAGAACAGAAAAAAAAACCTGGAATTGACGAAACAACCTAATTTTTGCACATTTGTGAAAGTGGACTTAATGTAACGGTTTGCATCTGATGCTGATACTGACCATCTCCTCTTTTGTTCTTTTACAAGACCTGATCAATTGTCAACAGTTCTATATAACCACACAATGGGATTCTTTGTTTTACTCATCCATGTTTCTCATTCTTCCCCCCCTATCCCTCTTTCCCTCCATTTCACCTCTCCATCGGTCAGTACTCCGCTCTGGAGGGCCGGGCGGTGTCCATGAGGCAGCAGTACGAGACCCGCGTGGCGGAGCTCCAGAGGCGTCTAGAGGAGCAGCAGCAGCAGCAGCAGCTGCAGGAGAAGGAGGAGGAGAAGCCGGAGCAGGCAGACACCGCAGTAGAGGTGGGCAGAGCAGCTCCTCCCTCATGTCCACAACAGTATACTGTATCTGTGCACAGCAGAGATCGGAATTGAAAACTTGAGAGATTGTCAAGGGAGTTCAGGGAAAGTTACTTTGGGTTCCCCATTATGAGACCTCAAGAGGTTGATTTAGTTGATTTATCTTTACTCAATCAAAGCAAAACAACTGCATTTGTATTTATTTTACCTGAAATACACAATTAAACAACATGTCTTTTTAATGTTTTAAAAAATGGATTTATAGAGTTTTGGAAAAGAGCTCTTCATATCTTCTCCGTGTTGTTACCCATGGCTCTGTATGTGGGGGTTGTTGTCTGACACAATCTCCTGGCTTTGTGTTATGATTGCAGGTGAAGCGTGTGATGAATGGAGTGTTCCACTCACTACGGGGGGAGTTTGACCTCCATGAGTCCTACACGGGCAGTGCCATTCTTGGTGTTCTGGTCAGCACCATTAAGGTTTGTAACCCCCACTATCCCTCACAGGACTACAACCTAATGATCTTCCAGCATTAGTTTAGTTTGTGAGTAAGTCAGAAATGTATTTAGCCAGGGACGTCACTTGGATTGAAAGACGGCGGGCTTAGCCCCCAGGTTTTTAGTTGATGAATAATCACACATTAAAAGAGCTTCTTTGATTAATGTATTATTGGCTGTAGAGAATCTATCAGGACCTGTTATATGTCTCAGTCTCGCCTTCTTTAGGAAACTGATATTGCATCTTGCTTGTTTACGCTAGCTAGCGTTTTCTATAGCTTAATTATGTTAAACCTTGTCTAAATTACGGTAGTGCTAAAATGGGCAACTACAATATATCCTTTTCTTTCCCTTAAGTAGACGTTAAGCAATTACAAGTCATTAGCACTTACAGGTTCTTACAGGTTCACTCTGTGTGTTCTCTGCTAATCCTTCTCCTTCTGCTTGTAACTCGGCCGACGGTTCAGGAAAGCTAACGTTGCGATGAACCCAAGCTCACCCCTAGTGAACCCTATAGCTCACCCCTAGTATAGCCCCTTGAGCCCACCCACCTGTTTTGGGGAACCAACCAGAACTATGACTTGTAATAAAATAATGATTTTATAATTTTTTTTTAAATTTAAATTCATAGTCTTGTTTTTTAAGTTAAGTGCATGCCTGCAACTATTTGCTTTAACCAATGTCCCTCTATTTAGCTTGACTTTTTCAGGCGTACAGTAAATGTGTCAAGTGTAGTTTGGTACTACAGTATAGTCTGTGGTGGATTTAATCACATAATGTGGACTGCATGTCATTTCTTATGTATGATGTATTTTCATACATTGTGTACCATTCTGACATCCTTCTCTAGAATGTAACCCTACAACTCCTTGCAAAAAGTGAGAAGACTTCTGTAGAGCAGAGTCAACAAGAGGAGGAGGAGGAGGAGGAGGAAGAAGAGGATGAAGAGACTGAAGTGCCACCAACCACACAGATGAATGGGAAGAAAGAGGAGGAGGATGATGAAGAGAAAGAGATTGATGAGAAGGATGTGGAGAAGAATGTGCAGAAAGTGGAGGAGGAGGAGGAGAAGAGTACACCTCCAGAGAGAGAGGAGGAGGAGGAGAGGACTACACCTCCGGAGAGAGAGGAGGAGAAGACTACACCTCCGGAGAGAGAGGAGGAGAAGAGTACACCTCCAGAGAGAGAGGAGGAGGAGAAGACTACACCTCCAGAGAGAGAGGAGGAGAAAGTGCCTGAAGCCATCAGAGATGCCGTGGCCACGGACAAGCAAGCGGAACAGCCGGGGAAGGCAGAAGAGGAAGTCGTCCCAGAGAACAAGGAAGTGCCCACTCACACTGACCAGGAAGCACAGCACGCAGAGATCGTGACCAAGCAGGTGACGGTTATGGACACTACTGCACCAGCGTTCTGCCAGGCAGACAGCCAGAGTGCCACAGAGACTGTAGACCCAAGCAAGGCCAAACCCCGAGAGCACTTAGTTTCTGAGGAAGAGGTAAAGCCACACCCTCCTACCGACGCCAGCCCTGACAAGGACACCGGGAAGCATAACAAGAACATGTCCAACCCTCTAGGGGAAGCTGTTGTCACGGAGACCAGATCTGGACCACCCACTCAGCCCCCACCACCTCCGCCAAGCGTCACACAGGCAAACACGAAGGCCACTACATCCAACAGGTACAGGAAGACTATCCAACCCCGATATCGATCTGCTAATTCGCAATTTCCAAAAGGCAGATGCTAAGAGAGGAAGGGCTTTGTAAATGAGCTGTTATCAGTTCTGACATACCGTGGAGTATGGAGGTTGATGATCCCACATTGTATTTGCATGGTGATAGTAAGTCTTATTAAATAGCCACCGCCTGGCCCATTATTTCATCAGACTGATCATATTCTAATCATCAATTTCATTGTGGTGTCTTTATAATAATAATAATAATAATAATAATATAGAAATAGCTTTGAAATCAGCAAAACTAACCCATCCCAGTCTGGACTGCATGCTGTCTGTATTTCTTAACAATGTCAAAGTCCCACCCCACTTCTCTAAACTCTGATACCCCCAGATTCTGTGTGTACTTACTGTGGACTTGTGTCCTCCATGTCCATCTATTTCTCTCCCTGTGTCCGTCCGTCTGTCTGTCTGTCTGTGCGTCTGTGCGTCCCTCCTGTGTCCTGTGCTCTCTGTGCTACTCTCTCAGTCTGACTGGGGGAGTAGAGAAGGAAAATGGAGAGGAGCCATTTTTCAAGAAGGCCGCAGCCCCGGTCAAACCCCCACCCACCCCGACAGAGGACGACGATGACGAGTTGGTGAGGAAGAATCTGCCA
This sequence comes from Sardina pilchardus, assembly GCF_963854185.1. NCBI lineage: Eukaryota > Metazoa > Chordata > Actinopteri > Clupeiformes > Clupeidae > Sardina > Sardina pilchardus. The sequence continues at coordinate 20,647,781 of NC_085001.1, read as the reverse complement.
GGGCCCCCCCTGACAGGCTCTCAGATTCCACACACTCCTCCCCCCCCCCTCTAACATCTGTGTACTTACTCATTAGTAATGGTAGCAACAAAATCAATGCTGATCATCCCATAGACTGATTTGACCTGTAGTTCTAAAACACTGTTGTGAATTGTCTTGTGATCTCGCTATGCAGAAACACCACATAGAACTCCTCAGGACTTACACCCTCCTATTTGGGAGGTAAAATGGCAACTTATTTTATGTTGCTTGTGTGCATTTCCCCCATTTACTAATGCATGTCTATCTGCCACGTTTCAGAGTATGAAGGGAAGACCTCCCCCTGCCCCACTGTTTGGAGATGACGACGAGGACGAGGATGATTTGGACTGGCTGAGCTGAGCAGTGACCAAAAAAAAACTGCCTTTAAGGAGGCCAGGACAGTTCCATGGTATAGCAGCCTGTTGGCAAACAAGATGAATTTCCATCTGATTGGTTGGATGGATGAAGGACTGGGTCGGACTGGAGCTGAACCACCGCTGCTGAATGTCACCATGGATGTAAATCAAAGCACCAGCCACAGGGGACGTCCTATGATTCACTAGCACTCAGATCAGAGGGAAAGCAAACAATCTGTGGCTTACAGGTCCTGACGGTTGAACTGAAGGTCATTCAGAGACAGAAGGGACTGTGCTTGACTGGTTTGCTGCTTCTTAAAAAAAAAAAAAATCATGATCTTTCACTTGGTAGCTTGTCTTAATTCTCAAACAGCTACCACTGTTAATGTTTTTTTTTTCCCCACAGGCACTTCATAAAACAGCTTTTCACTTGGAAGATCATGGTTACTGTACAACAAGCATTATTTCTGACCACAAAGCCTTTTGATATAACATACTGTAGGACAAACAATGACATTCTCACAAGACCTGTATGAGAACGAAAAAAAACAAAAACGTTTTAAGCCAGAGTGTGGCTATGCTGATTACTAGTCCCGCTTTTATTCTAAAGCCCAGATGTTAATTTAATGTGTTGACTCATGCATCTTTTCCTTACTTTTTGTAAAGAGGATTCTTGAGATTCAACAAATATTTTCAGTATTGTGCTATCTGTGCTAGCTGGCAAATGGTAGAATTTTACCGATTTTTTTCTTGCTAACAGTAAGTAATGTTGATTAATAAATAGAATACTACCTTTCAGAATCTAGTATTTATCTCCCTTTCTCCTTAATCTTCGGTGCATAATGGAAACAAGGTGTGTTTGTCAGAATCATAATTAAAGAGGCACTTTGAGAACCATTCCTTGAAAAATATCACTCATCTCCTTTAATATTTTAGCAACAATTAGTGTGGAACCGTTATTGGGATTATAAATAAAAGATAAAACACAGGGGGGTCAATAAAGGAACAGAATATACAGTGATACAATCCCTAATGAGAATGAGTATTCTGAGGTTAAGTGTCCATCCCTGAGCTCCCAGTAGACAACATTTTAAAGGATTTTTATTCACTCTTGCCCCTTAAACAAGTGCATCAGGTAGGCTGATATGCCAAAAGAAGTCCCGTCCCTAAAGACACTCCATAGCCCTCTGGTCTTGGCTTCAAATCATCTCCCATCCAGGTTCTTGGAGTGCTAGTTGCCACAGAAAGTAAAAGAATATAAAGTCAAAGAAGGGTTGCTCTCTCCACTTCATTGCACCGATACTCTGTATGTGATCAGACTTCATCGCAGGTCCAACGTTGTGACCGTGGCGTCTGTGATTATGATATGGCTTCCTTCCTGTCATAGCAAAGACAAAGGTGGAAGAAAGCACTTTTTAAATGCAACTCAATTGCACCATTCAATCACCAATACAGCCATTTAAACTGTACCGTATTTAACACTGAAATTCCTAGGGTTATGGTTCATATTTTTGAAGAGTATTCAAAAAGATAGTGAAACTCACAGCAAAGAGAGGAGGGTGTTTGGCGTGTGGATGGAAGCCCTTTTGTTTACAGGTAGATATCTCCTCCATTCCATGGTCTGTCAGCCTGAAGTATCCCGTCCTGCCAGAAAAGCAAGTCATGCAGTGTCAAGAGGAATACGTTGCTTTTACGTTGTGTGACATTTTTTTTATTAATTTACTTTTTAACCACAATGGCTTAGCTTGCTTTGAAGTGTTCTACTGTTCATCATGCCAAGGGACTGTGTTGTTGAGACTTACTCGTTGAACTTTGGGGAGCACACAATAGCGATGGCCTCTGGTAGCATGATTTGGTAGGAGCAGTGAGTGTGAAGATCGACGCTGGATAAGAATGCCGTCTGTGTAGGGTGCGTCTGCAACACATGAAATTCCAAAGTCATATTCAAAGCACCAATCAGGTTCTCTTCATTGATTTATTATAAGATACGTAAGCATCTAGATGGCACTAGGCGGTGTTGATTCTAGAACTTTAGAATGAAAGAAACTAAACTGCCTAAAAAAAAGAACATCTGTGTAATGCAACCCAAGCCACACCAGGCATTAAAATGAAGAGTCTGCTGCAACAATTAGGTTCCACATCCATGGAGCTGGCAACACCTGCCGTGATAACAGTGTACATTCAACAAATTTAAATCCGTCTCCTAAACCTATTTTTCCACTTCACAAACAGAAAATGTGCACTCCGGAAGTCCTTGGCCAAGAGTAAATTGGGTACCATTTTTGACTGTGCGTGCACTGCACATATCCACACACTCACATGAATCCAGCCCAGGGTGATGAGGTCATACTGGCCCTGGACCAGGAAGAGCTCCTCCTCATTCTCCGTGTCACAGTAGTCTGGGCCCCCACACTGCTTTGGCACTATCACATGGGTTATTGTGAAAGCGTTCCTGGTCTGGAGGGGGGGGGGGGGGGGAAACACAGTGTTGTATACATTTAAGTGTATTTTTAGGTCTTGATGAAGACGGTCACTGTGGAAGGACATACAACTGGAGACGAACTGGTAGAGTGACTGACAAAACCTAAGATGACAAATGCATGGTAAAAGCCAGAGGAGGCACATGACAGAAGGCAGAGAAGATTTCAGTGACTTACCAGTTTGCCACAGAGAATTCCACAGGTTTCCACCGATCTGATAGTGTTGGCATTGGCGGTTCTCAGGAACTGGCTACAAAGCTCTGCTGGCACAGTCAGTTGCCGTAGCCCATCGACCATCATATCTGTGCCACAGAAGAAATAACAGGATGGAAATTCACGGGCAAGAGATCAACAAAAATTCAGAACTTCATTGCTTCATAACTATTGCATATTGCATATCAATTCTAAACTCTTAAAGTAAGTTAGCAAGACAGTACTTCAGTGTAACATGGGTCTCAAGTATCCATGACTGGCATTCACTACTGACTTTACAAAGAAACCTAGGAAGCCACTTTAGAAAGAGATGTTTTACTGTTGCCAGATGAGATGAGAGATCCTGGCTTGAGAGACCGGTCAAAAGCAGGAGGCGATACAGGTGTCCGCGCAGGGTCACCGGAGTGGTTGGCGCTGGGGTACCCAGGACTCTGTGCCGGGGAGGGCGTGGACTGAACCGGGAGCGGAGGGCCCTGGATCCCAGGGAGGAGTGGGGTGTCAGTGGTGAGGGCGCCAGCGGTCGGTGCGTTGAACTCCTGGAGGACCCGCTTGCGCTCCTTCTCCAGCTCCTGGCGGTGGATCATCTCCTCGAAGGCACTGAACTGCTCCTGCTCGCGCTGCCTTCGCTGCATCTCCGCCACGCGCTGCCTCTCCGTGTCCAGCTCGCGCTGCCGCGACAGCTGCTGAGCCATGGCGGCCTCCTCCGCTTGCTGTGAAATGACCACACACACACCTCTATGTGTAAGCTTCAGAACAGACCACAGCAACAACACCCAACCATCACCACACCATCACACAGGGTATTTTTATTTGCTAGCATGAATGGTATGGCTAGCAACTTGTCATCCACTTTATTTCCTTTATTCACTTTATTTATTTATTATAACACCCACATCTAATAATAAGAGGAAATCAGAGAAAAAAATGAAGAATTGGTGTTAAACACATGGACTGGTATGAGAAATGTCTAGCTTGAAAGGAATAGCTAATATGGTGTTAGTTTTTTCTTCAAAGCACTCTCAACATGGGGAACACAAAGTGTTTAAAGCCAACTGCTGTTATGTTGTTTCGAGGACAGAGGCAGGAAAGGAGCTTACTTTTCTGACTATATAGTCAGCATACTCTCGCTCATATCTTCTGAGGATATGTTTCTTAAGCTCTTCTGCTTGAGGAAAGGCAATCTCCTTGAGTTTCTGTTTTGGTGGCAAAATGGATAAGAAAGCACACTGTTTTCATCAGACATGAAATATACATCAAACACACACATATATGATGAAAAATTGGTGTCATTACATTCAGGGTACATCTGTTGTGAGTGGTTGTGTGAATGAATAACATACACTCACCTTTAAAGTGTCTTTCTTCTCAGGAAAAACTGAATTCTTATACTCTGGATGTTTTGGCAGCCTTTCGATGAAAAGCCTGATGGAATAAAATTGACATTTCCATAAGTTCATATGCCACCTTTGACATGCATGTCGTGTAACTTGTGTCTCCCTCAAACACACCGACAGCCCCCAGCTCTTACGTGATGTATTTATTATAAAGGATGAAAGCGTGTTCTGTGTTCCCCTCCTCAGCGTAGGTGTGGGCCATCCGAATCATCTCCATGCCGGAGCGGAAGTATCGACGAGCGGGAACGTTCTCGTTGACGTCCACAGCGCTCCCCTTCTTGACTAAGGCACGCACCCGCTCCTCCGGCGGGAGACTTGGATCCGTGTGGTCCAACATGATCCTCTTCGATCAGAGGAGCTCTTACTTGGACACCTGAAATGCACAACTCCATCAATAGAGTGTCAGCCTCAATAAAGATCTAGGTACATTTTGTACACATTGGAATGAGTACATCAATAATTACTTGGTGTTGTGCAGATTGTAATCACTAAGGCAAACTGGCAAATAGGCACATGGCTGTAAGTCAGTGATTCACAAACTTTTTCTGTCATTCCCCACTTTGGAGGTGGGACATTTTCAGCTCCACTTGACCCCATCAACCCCGCAAAATGGTAACGTTCAAATCCTTTTTTTTTTTTTTTTTTTTTTGCATTTTGGATCAGTTACATTTCCCATCTCGGTCCTGCTCCTCGAGCCCCACCTGTCATGTCTCCATTCCCCTCTGGGGGCCGACCCACACTTGCTGTAAGTAACTCTCTTGATGTTCAAAGGTGACCTACACTTCGAAAACTGCTGTAAGACTTTCAAAGGTTAAGTATAAGCAGTTGTCCCCGTTTACTCCATATAGTATAGGTGTACATCACACTGTCATTGAACTGAAGTTTCTAGTTATTATCTGTCTAATCTGTAGTGCCAGTTGTGCAATAGGTTCAGTTGTAAACCCTTGTCAGGGAGCTCTTTTGGTCATAGAGGATTGCCTTTGATAAGTGATTAAATGCTGTTGCTCAATCCAACGAAAAAGGGGCATGTGTGTTCTCTGAGCATTCCACGACATGAACAGAAGGACAGGTAACACCAGCAGAGTCACACAGGATTCAAGGTAGCCTACTATCTATGTTAACAACACAACCAGTGTTGCACTGCATTCTCTCTTGTCATCTGGGAAATCCAGTTCCGTGCTTGAAACATGAAATAATTCAACGATATAAAGCCTGTTGTACACCACGGCCACTAACATCGGTCGATGAGCCAAAGGCTGAGTTTAACGTAACTCCATTTGTAGGCAAAATGTAAAGTTATTCTGTCAAATACAGCATGTCAACCAACTTAGCCAGCGCTACAACTATATATAGCTAACTTGTCACCAGGCTGGGTGACCAAATCTCAGCTCTCTCAACATACCTTATGCAAGTAAGACCTACAATTGAGATTCTAGGGTGATATCCCCCCCTGTCCTTAGTCATTTTAACTAACAATAACATTAAACGGTTTGATTTTAAACAATTTCCAAACAACCATGCTATCATGCTACTGATGTCGATTGCACAGAAATCACACTTACCTGGTTGTTGATAGATCACGATAGCCTACAGCGCACTAGATCTGGGAACGCTGAGTTCATTTCTCTGTGTAGGTAGAATTGTTTATCAATTAAAATAAATCCTGGTCATTTATTACTAAATCCCAAGAGATTGGTATAATATGCGTAGCGTTGTATGGACAGAGCAATGTTGAATGTGGTCGATTTTGGGCTGAACGCGGATGGACAACACCAGTTTACGCGGAAGAACGTCGAACCGGAAATACGCAATGCTCCCACGCTCGCCCATTCAAAATCTACAGCACCTCTCCAGTCCAGACTCCAACACTCCACTCACAATGAATCTAGTCCTCACAGTCGAACATCTTCAGCAATATTGCAAACAACTGTTCTCTGATATTAAGCATTTCTATAATAATCTATATTATCACAGAGTTAGACACGATTAGGCCTATGTGGAGGCACTCTGTAAAATAGGATAAACATTAGCTTCAGCCCTTATTAGACATTCTCTGGTTTCAGTGAGTTTCTATTTTACAGCATCATCAAGAATGGCTTGCCCCATCACTACAATCCAAATAATAACATATGAACAAAATTGTTTATTTTAAACCTGTACATCCGAGATTATTTCTAAAGCCTCCTTTAGATAGGATTTAGGCATATTCTACAGAAGGGTTAACTTTTTATGTTGGACAATAATTCATTTGCTCTGTAAGCAGCATTAGGCAATTAGGCACTCTTTTAATTTCACTGAGATACTCGTCTCAATGCGTTTATGTTTCCCTCAACCACCAGGATGGTGGGCCAATCAGTGACAAGAGTGTGGATTACATTAGCTGTGTAATGAAAAGTGTCTGTGGTGAAGCAACAGCAGCGCCTTAACACAAAAATGTAGGAGGATTGTGTAAATGTATATAGTAAAGGTAAATACACTGTTTCCTGACTGCCAATGTTATTTATTATCAATTTGTAGAGGTTAGGGGAAGTAGAAAGTAAAATACTGCTTGATTTTTTTTTTAAAGGTGTCTATAAAAATTCTTAATCATATTTTACAGTAAAAGCAACAAATACCTGAGCAAAGTGCATACATCTCTGATATGAGCCATAGGAGTGTAGAAATGTTTTCCCTTGAAAAACAATATCGCTGCTCTATCTCCCTGTTGCCGCACCACAGTCACATTGTCCTCCATCGCAGGACAGACACTTCAGGGCTGTGCTTCGGTAGGCTTTCCACACAGTGGGATCTTGGAGGCACACAGTTCCTCCACCTCTCTTCTCCTCTGCCTTATTGCGGTTGATGTCGCCCACACAGACCCAGCCACCTGCACTTCCAGACGCAGCCGTAGTGCTGACCGCCCACTTGGAGTGGTCGTCTGTAGCATCAAAGGTGAACCTCTGCCCAGGGGCAAGCTGCTGGACGTTCAGCACCTTCCAGCTACCGGAGCAGTTTGAGGGCTCAATCCCAGTGGAGCGCTGCCAGAACTGAACCAGCAGGTCGGACTGAAGAGTAGGCGCCACCCAAGAGTGATAGAGATCTTCATATGTGACAGGAAAACATGAATTAGACACATGCTCGACAGTATAGTATCAAAAAGTAGTGAATGTGTCAGTCCAACTGATCTTCAGCTAATTAATACGTTCACATAAGAGCTAAATGAAAATGTCTACATCTCTGGGGGTAGCCATTATGCATATATCTGTATTCAATACATGCCACCATCTATCTGTATATATGTTAAGCCTACATTGCAGTCACTGGTAATATTTACCGTTTGCAAAGGTTGCTCCTTTAGCAAAGTCGATGAATGTAGTCCCACCCAATGATGTGAGTGACACGCTGCGATTGGATACTTTGGGGACATCATGTGCAAGACTGGCATTCCATCTCTGTCCTTGGCTGAGCTTACACAGCTGGACCATGGATTGCACAGAAGAGGCGAGGGAATCGGGAATATGGCAGTCAAAGATGTGCGGATGATTAATCTGTAACTGTTCCCCTATAAGAAACAAAGCATACACTTTCATATTGACATGATTGGTGGGTCACAAACAGTTATGTGTATGCATAGACATCTTTTTCTAGATCTTCTAGATTCTCAGGGTTTGTATCTAAAAGTTTATTTTCTGTCAGTACACTGAACACATATGTGTTGACATAATGTTTTAGGCCAACTTTTCTCCAGAGGGCACGCACAATTACACTTTTATTGATACACATTATGCAGCTCACCTATTGTCTGGAAGCGATCCAGGGGGTAGGTGACACAGATGAAGTTCTGGCCATTCAAAACACCACTGTCTGGGTATGAAAACTGTCCGACTTTCTTGGGTGGGGGAAAACGTGGTGTGCTGTGGACCAACCAATAACCTTGCTTTTTGTCAAACAAGACAACACCTGAAAAAGGGAAATAAAGGAGAACTATTATAAAATATGGCAGTGAAACATAATGAGGTGTTGTGTGTGTGTGTGTGTGTGTGTGTGTGTGTGTGTGTGTGTGTATAATGAGGTATATTATAAAGTATAATGAGAGAACATGAAGCAGAACCATGACTCCACTTTGATCAACAAGAGCGATCCCCAGTTAACTAAACTAAACCACAGTGAGCTCAAACCATCATCTCTTGCTAGCTGATGTTTCTTAAGGCATCGGGAGCAAGGATTCAGGGAAAACTGATGCTGCGTCAACCAAAAGGAACTTCCTTTTTTTCTTACAAGGATATGAAAACAAGAACCAAAACCAAATACCAGTATTGCCAAAGAAAAACTGTCACATGATAAACTCAAATTCTTTAAACCTTTTGCTTTTTGGGGTAAGATTTCAACCTTACCTTTGGTATGACCTCCACCTCTACCAACATTTTCAGATGTTCCAATCCCAGGCTCTGGTGCAGGAGGCTGATCATTGTACAGTATGTAGCCCTGCTCAGTGCTCTATAAAAAAGGTGGTGTTATTATTGTTGCACTGAGCAAGAGTAGGAAACATTGAAAACACTGTTGTAGCCTATTAACTTCTTATTTTCTAATCATAAACTAGGATTGTCCATTGACTTATGTATTAATATGCAGTAGTGTATGTATTTGCTGACCGTGTATAGTTGTCCAAGAGTCCGTCCCAAGGCTCCTGCACTGTCATTCACCAGTCCTTGCCCATCAGCCCATCCCTCACTCCCTTGGCTCATGAAAAGATACTTCAGCCCCTCAAAACGGGTCTTATGGTGAGGGAGTTTGTAGAGATAAAACCTGCATTGGATATAGATATCATAATATGCTATTTGCATCATAAAACCCAGAATTATTTTCTTACCATTTGTTTTTATCATACTGACCAATCCACAGCTTTTCCCAAGTCATCGTAGCACGAAATAGGGTCTGCACTCCCCTCTAGCGTTTGGTAATGTAACAGCAACAGGGCGAGAGCAACAGAGAGCATGACCCACTAATAAGGAAGCAAAACATACGCAAGTAAAATAATTAATCTTCTGAAGAGTGCTAACATGACAGGGTACATTGCATTGTTACTGGGTGACAATTTATATATACTGTGTGAGTAATTCATTGTGGGTTGCACAAATTTCATCTGATCAAATCCAAAGCGACCGAAACAAATTGTGGTGTAGGCTAGTTTGCAGCTCGAGGAAATCACTGCCACACGAAGTTGTCCGATAATGTATGGCTCACCTTTTGAAGTTGAACCGGATCGGAAATTCGAAGAGTAAAAAGTCTTCAGAAGTTAGTTTGGAAGTCTGACCATATAACGCCCTGTTCATTTGTGCAGTCCATCCGACACATTGAAACTACTCACATCATTATTTTGAAGCTGTTTGACGTCATTCTTGGTCGAAGTCATGTGATCAGGTTGCTCACACGCATGTTGTTGCCCGGTTTTTAACATAAGGCCTATTCGGACGGGATTAGTTTTATGGGGTGACATCAGGTAAAGTAATAATTAGGGTGATATCAGCTAAATTGGGCCACTTTTTGGTAAATCGCTTGGGACAGTAATACAATGTTATCTATGCCTTTTCCAAGTGTTTTTATAATTAATAATGACTGTTTTTCATACTTTTGTGTTGAAAGTATGTAAAAAAATATAAGTATTTAGGCCCTACAGTTCTTGAAACATCAGCTGTGCCAACTTTTTTCGCATGAGCAGTTTCAGGTAAAATGGGCCAGCAGCTTCAGGTAAATTGGGCCAGTCTAATTTCAAAGGGAAATTATAGTTAATTATCCATTTTAATTTTTAAAATACAATTGCTAATACAGCCACATAACATTTAGACTGCATTAAACAAACATATTCATATGTGGCATTAATAAAAACACATCGTGGGTGCAAACCCATGAGCACTTAAAAAAGTCAATTTTGGAACCTGACTGATGCCAGTGGTGTGTGTGTGTGGGTGTGTGTGGGTGTGTGTGTGTTTAGAACAAATGTGTAAATTACAAAAATTCACATTCAAAATTGATAATCGATATATTCAAAATACTAATATTACTAACTAATATTACTAGTGCGTGTGTGTGTGTGATAAAAACATTTTTCCTTCTTGTTTGCCATACTGGTGGTGGGGGGAGGGGGGTCATGGTAAGTGTGTGTGTGTGTGTGTGTGTGTGTGTGTGTGAGAGAGAGACTGTGTGCGTGCACGTGTGTGTGTGTGTGTGTGTGTGTGTGTCAGTCGGTGTGTGGGTGCATGTGTGGGTGTGTGTGTGTACACACCTACATAGGCTACACACACACAGAGAGAGAGATACACCGTGACACACACACACACACACACACACACACACACACACTCTCACACACACACACACACACACACACACACACACACACACACACACACACACACACACACACACACACACACACACACACACACACACACACACACACACACACACACACACACACACACACACACACACTCACTCACTCACTCACACACATGTGTATGTGGCCCATTAGAATGGGCCCATAGGATGGCCCATTTTAGCTGAAACCATATGGCCCATTTTACCTGAATGGGTTAAGGTAAATTGGGCCGCCAAGAAAATCATGATTTTTCCAAAAAATATGTTCATATACCAAGCTAACAACATTACGTCTGATGGATGCCATCAAGACAGATATTTTGCATAGTTTTTTTATGGGCATGTTTGTTTTTTTATAGATTTATCATCCTTATAATAGTTTAGTCAGATTCGCTATGCCAGGCTACTTACCACGCAGTTTTCTGGTGCAGTCTTGATTAGCATTATTGCCCTGCCCACCATAGCAACCATAAACCAATCAAATCACTTGTTACTTGTCAAGCACAGTTATGACAACAGTTTAACATCCTTTGCAGTCATTGGCTCTAAATTCCAGAGGGGCTGGGACCCCCAAACCTTAAACGGCCCATTTTACCTGATGGCCCATTTTACCTGATATCACCCTACCAGGTAATGTAGTCCCGTCCGGACGCGCCATGTCAGTAAACATAACGGAGTATGTCGGTGACATTTACCGACACTTTTACCTTCCGTAAAACGGTCCGGAGAAACTAGGTGCGTTTGCGATGAACTGCGGCTGACTTAGGCTGACTTAGGCTGGCTTCATACGTCAACGAGAGCTGCAGAGTCTTAGCAGGAGGGGCGACTAGCACACGCAGCTCATCCCGGACAGTCTGACTGAGCTTACGTACCTGAAGTTACTCGCGAGAGACCTCGCTGGAGACATCGCGGTAGATATCGCGGTAGATATCGCGGGATTTTGTATTAAATACAGTAAAACTTTTATTCTTACTCATTAAAATGAGCATGGTGACTGATGAAATAAATTGATATGATGTGTTTAAATAAACCACTGTTGTCATACAGTTAAACAGGCCTGCATTGCAGCACATTAATTAAATATCAAGTGTTTTCCGTGTGTATATATTTAACCAACAGCATAAAATAGCAGAGTATCCTCACGTTTTCAGTAGGCTAGCCTACGGCTGTTCCAGAAATCATAAATAAGAAGGTATCCGTTCGATTTCTGTTCATTTTAGCAGATTCTAACGTAAGGAGCAAAGATTCTATAACAGAGCAAGATGGATCACAGGGATAAGCTCCAGCGTCATCCCAGACGTTGGTTTTAGTGCTGTTGAACTGATCCGTCTTGGTCCGCTCTAGTGTCTTGGGTAAGGAGGCAGAACGAGACACCTGTCATACTCGTCATGGGGAGATTCTTCCAAACGGCCCTATCACAACTTTGAACTGACGTCATTGGGGTGGGTTTTGGCCAGCGCAGTTGCTTAAAAACGAACTGCGCTGAACTGCGCTGGCTGAGCTAAGACGCAGTCTCCCGAGATCTTGTATGGACATGTGACATGATGTCACGGGGGTAACTCCCACCGCGACTGCAAGAAGTCGGACATGACTAGGTGCGTTTGCGATGAGCTGCGGCTGACTTAGGCTGACTTAGGCTGGCTTCATACGTCAACGAGAGCTGCAGAGTCTTAGCAGGAGGGGCGACTAGCACACGCAGCTCATCCCGGACAGTCTGACTGAGCTTACGTACCTGAAGTTACTCGCGAGAGACCTCGCTGGAGACTTCGCGGTAGATATCGCGGTAGATATCGCGGGATTTTGTATTAAATACAGTAAAACTTTTATTCTTACTCATTAAAATGAGCATGGTGACTGATGAAATAAATTGATATGATGTGTTTAAATAAACCACTGTTGTCATACAGTTAAACAGGCCTGCATTGCAGCACATTAATTAAATATCAAGTGTTTTCCGTGTGTATATATTTAACCAACAGCATAAAATAGCAGAGTATCCTCACGTTTTCAGTAGGCTAGCCTACCGCTGTTCCAGAAATCACAAATAAGAAGGTATCCGTTCGATTTCTGTTCATTTTAGCAGATTCTAACGTAAGGAGCAAAGATTCTACAACAGAGCAAGATGGATCACAGGGATAAGCTCCAGCGTCATCCCAGACGTTGGTTTTAGTGCAGTTGAACTGATCCGTCTTGGTCCGCTCTAGTGTCTTGGGTAAGGAGGCAGAACGAGACACCTGTCATACTCGTCATGGGGAGATTCTTCCAAACGGCCCTATCACAACTTTGAACTGACGTCATTGGGGTGGGTTTTGGCCAGCGCAGTAGGTGCACTCGACATGTAAAGTCGGCTGCAAACGCATGCAGTCGAAACGTAATTTGAGTCATATGCAGTGCATGCTGGTTAGACGTGTTGTTCGACTTGAAGAAAAGTTGTGATCATGTCACAAAAATGCGACCATGTCACGTCACTCAAAACTCGCGGGATGAAGACGTGAACAGTCACTTTGCGCAATAGACCTCTGAAGTTCGCCTACAAAAAAGCTACCATCTTTGCCCATATAAGGAGTTACGGTATCTGACGATTTTTCCTATGGGAAATTAACATGGGGATTTGGAATGATCACACCCGTTAAACTCTCGCGGGGATGACAAAATCCGAAATTCGGGTGTTTTCCTGAACACACTTTTGTCCTCTGCCTTCGAGAGGATACTGTGGTCTCCGGTGCGCGAAGGCGGCAGACTTTGATTTTTGCTACCCCAGAGCTAACTTGCTATGCAACTTGCCATTCAGTTAGTTAGCCAGTTAGCTCTGGGGTAGCAAAAATCAAAGTCTGCCGCCTTCGCGCACCGGAGATCACAGTATGCACAAGAAGGCAGAGGACAAAAGTGTGTTCAGGAAAACGTCTGCATTTAAGACTTTATCGTCCCCGCGAGAGTTTAACAGGTGCGATAATTCAAAATCCCCATGTTATTTTCCCATAGGAAAAATCGCCAGATACCGAATTTCAAAGATGGCAGCTTTTTTGTAGGCGAACTTCAGAGGTCTATTCTCCGCATCTAGTTTGAAACGCCTGCAACCGGCTGGATCCCACCCCATGACGTCAGTTCAAAGACGTGATAGGTCCGTTTGGAACAGGTTTGGAAGGAATCTCCCCATGACGATTATGACAGGGGTCTCGTTCTGCCTGCTTACCCAAGATTCTATAGCGGAGCAAGATGGATGCAGTTAACATTTTAGGACCAGCACAGCCAGCGTATGGGATGACACCTGAGCTTGTCAAAAGTGATCCATCTTGTTCTGTTGCAGAATCTTTGCCCCTTACGTTAGAATGTACTAAAATGAACAGATATGGAAGGGATACCTTCTTATTTGTGATTTCTGGAACAGCGGTAGGCTATCCTACTGAAAAGGTTTTGATATTTTGCTATTTTATGCTGTTGGTTACATGTAGGCCTACACTGAAAATCACACTTGATATTTAATTAATGTGCTACAATGCAGGCCTGTTAACTGTATGACAACAGTGGTTTATTTAAACTACTTCATATCAATTTATTTCGTCAGTCATCATGCTCATTTTAATGAGTAAGAATGAAAGTTAAATACTGTATTTAATGCACACAAATTCCGCGATATCTCCCGCGAGGTCTCACGCGAATCACGTCTGTCAAATTTGCAAAATCGTGTTCGGGACCATCTGCACCTAAAACTTTCGCCCCTCCCGGTGACACTCAAGCTCTCGTTGACGTATGCAGCCAGACGAAGTCAGCCGTTTCCGAACTCGAATGCACCTAGTTGCTTAAAAACGAACTGCGCTGAACTGCGCTGGCTGAGCTAAGACGCAGTCTCTCGAGATCTTGTATGGACATGTGACATGATGTCACGGGGGTAACTCCCACCGCGACTGCAAGAAGTCGGACATGATTTCTAACCAGTTTGCATTTCGTCTGTCCCAGTATGCACTCTGTTTAACCCAGCATGCATCACATCAAGTCAGATCTGCGCAGATTTTCGTCAAGTCAAACGCACCTATTTCTAACCAGTTTGCATTTCGTCTGTCCCAGTATGCACTCTGTTTAACCCAGCATGCATCACATCAAGTCAGATCTGCGCAGATTTTCGTCAAGTCAAACGCACCTATTACCTTAGGTAATAGGTGCGTTTGCGATGAGCTGCGGCTGACTTAGGCTGACTTAGGCTGGCTTCATACGTCAACGAGAGCTGCAGAGTCTTAGCAGGAGGGGCGACTAGCACACGCAGCTCATCCCGGACAGTCTGACTGAGCTTACGTACCTGAAGTTACTCGCGAGAGACCTCGCTGGAGACTTCGCGGTAGATATCGCGGTAGATATCGCGGGATTTTGTATTAAATACAGTAAAACTTTTATTCTTACTCATTAAAATGAGCATGGTGACTGACGAAATAAATTGATATGATGTGTTTAAATAAACCACTGTTGTCATACAGTTAAACAGGCCTGCATTGCAGCACATTAATTAAATATCAAGTGTTTTCCGTGTGTATATATTTAACCAACAGCATAAAATAGCAGAGTATCCTCACGTTTTCAGTAGGCTAGCCTACCGCTGTTCCAAAAATCACAAATAAGAAGGTATCCGTTCGATTTCTGTTCATTTTAGCAGATTCTAACGTAAGGAGCAAAGATTCTAGAACAGAGCAAGATGGATCACAGGGATAAGCTCCAGCGTCATCCCAGACGTTGGTTTTAGTGCAGTTGAACTGATCCGTCTTGGTCCGCTCTAGTGTCTTGGGTAAGGAGGCAGAACGAGACACCTGTCATACTCGTCATGGGGAGATTCTTCCAAACGGCCCTATCACAACTTTGAACTGACGTCATTGGGGAGGGTTTTGGCCAGCGCAGTTGCTTAAAAACGAACTGCGCTGAACTGCGCTGGCTGAGCTAAGACGCAGTCTCCCGAGATCTTGTAAGCACATGTGACATGATGTCACGGGGGTAACTCCCACCGCGACTGCAAGAAGTCGGACATGATTTCTAACCAGTTTGCATTTCGTCTGTCCCAGTATGCACTCTGTTTAACCCAGCATGCATCACATCAAGTCAGATCTGCGCAGATTTTCGTCAAGTCAAACGCACCTACTAGGTGCGTTTGCGATGAGCTGCGGCTGACTTAGGCTGACTTAGGCTGGCTTCATACGTCAACGAGAGCTGCAGAGTCTTAGCAGGAGGGGCGACTAGCACACGCAGCTCATCCCGGACAGTCTGACTGAGCTTACGTACCTGAAGTTACTCGCGAGAGACCTCGCTGGAGACTTCGCGGTAGATATCGCGGTAGATATCGCGGGATTTTGTATTAAATACAGTAAAACTTTTATTCTTAGGCTACTCATTAAAATGAGCATGGTGACTGACGAAATAAATTGATATGATGTGTTTAAATAAACCACTGTTGTCATACAGTTAAACAGGCCTGCATTGCAGCACATTAATTAAATATCAAGTGTTTTCCGTGTGTATATATTTAACCAACAGCATAAAATAGCAGAGTATCCTCACGTTTTCAGTAGGCTAGCCTACCGCTGTTCCAAAAATCACAAATAAGAAGGTATCCGTTCGATTTCTGTTCATTTTAGCAGATTCTAACGTAAGGAGCAAAGATTCTAGAACAGAGCAAGATGGATCACAGGGATAAGCTCCAGCGTCATCCCAGACGTTGGTTTTAGTGCAGTTGAACTGATCCGTCTTGGTCCGCTCTAGTGTCTTGGGTAAGGAGGCAGAACGAGACACCTGTCATACTCGTCATGGGGAGATTCTTCCAAACGGCCCTATCACAACTTTGAACTGACGTCATTGGGGAGGGTTTTGGCCAGCGCAGTTGCTTAAAAACGAACTGCGCTGAACTGCGCTGGCTGAGCTAAGACGCCTAATAGGTGCGTTTGACTTGACGAAAATCTGCGCAGATCTGACTTGATGTGATGCATGCTGGGTTAAACAGAGTGCATACTGGGACAGACGAAATGCAAACTGGTTAGAAATCATGTCCGACTTCTTGCAGTCGCGGTGGGAGTTACCCCCGTGACATCATGTCACATGTCCATACAAGATCTCGGGAGACTGCGTCTTAGCTCAGCCAGCGCAGTTCAGCGCAGTTCGTTTTTAAGCAACTGCGCTGGCCAAAACCCACCCAAATGACGTCAGTTCAAAGTTGTGATAGGGCCGTTTGGAAGAATCTCCCCATGACGAGTATGACAGGTGTCTCGTTCTGCCTCCTTACCCAAGACACTAGAGCGGACCAAGACGGATCAGTTCAACTGCACTAAAACCAACGTCTGGGATGACGCTGGAGCTTATCCCTGTGATCCATCTTGCTCTGTTCTAGAATCTTTGCTCCTTACGTTAGAATCTGCTAAAATGAACAGAAATCGAACGGATACCTTCTTATTTGTGATTTCTGGAACAGCGGTAGGCTAGCCTACTGAAAACGTGAGGATACTCTGCTATTTTATGCTGTTGGTTAAATATATACACACGGAAAACACTTGATATTTAATTAATGTGCTGCAATGCAGGCCTGTTAACTGTATGACAACAGTGGTTTATTTAAACACATCATATCAATTTATTTCGTCAGTCACCATGCTCATTTTAATGAGCAAGAATAAAAGTTTTACTGTATTTAATACGAAATCCCGCGATATCTACCGCGAGGTCTCCAGCCAGGTCTCTCGCGAGTAACTTCAGGTACGTAAGCTCAGTCAGACTGTCCGGGATGAGCTGCGTGTGCTAGTTGCCCCTCCTGCTAAGACTCTGCAGCTCTCGTTGACGTATGAAGCCAGCCTAAGCCAGCCTAAGTCAGCCGCAGTTCATCGCAAACGCACCTATTATTAATCCCGTGCGAACGCAACCCTCTGTAAAGATGTCTGTAATATTTCGTCACATCCTGATTTGAAAACAATTCCACCATAGTCTGAATGAAAACATAACATGCTGTGCAGCTCCTAATAGGATGTAGCTAGTTTGCCTAATAGCTTGATATTGTTAGCCATTTCAAACTACGTATGGCATAACATAAAGCTAATGTTTGCTAGTTTAACCAAGTTGTGTAGTCTTTCAAATCTGAAACTAGGTGCGTTTGCGATGAGCTGCGGCTGACTTTGGCTGACTTACGGGGCAGTCACACGCTTGCGTCCGCCAACGTATGCCTCATTTTGTCACATTTCCATAAACGCGAACTGATTGGTTTGTCAGTGTTCGAAAATGTGCATACACGGAATTTCATTGGCTGGCGCTTGCGCGATCCGTCAAAAGTTGAACATTTCTCAACTTTTTAGCGGAGGCAACGTATCTCAGGCAACGCATCGGACCCACAATTCAGTGCGGCATGAAATGAAGTCCAGCCAATAGGTGCGTTTGACTTGACGAAAATCTGCGCAGATCTGACTTGATGTGATGCATGCTGGGTTAAACAGAGTGCATACTGGGACAGACGAAATGCAAACTGGTTAGAAATCATGTCCGACTTCTTGCAGTCGCGGTGGGAGTTACCCCCGTGACATCATGTCACATGTCCTTACAAGATCTCGGGAGACTGCGTCTTAGCTCAGCCAGCGCAGTTCAGCGCAGTTCGTTTTTGAGCAACTGCGCTGGCAAAAACCCACCCCAATGACGTCAGTTCAAAGTTGTGATAGGGCCGTTTGGAAGAATCTCCCCATGACGAGTATGACAGGTGTCTCGTTCTGCCTCCTTACCCAAGACACTAGAGCGGACCAAGACGAATCAGTTCAACTGCACTAAAACCAACGTCTGGGATGACGCTAGAGCTTATCCCTGTGATCCATCTTGCTCTGTTCTAGAATCTTTGCTCCTTACGTTAGAATCTGCTAAAATGAACAGAAATCGAACGGATACCTTCTTATTTGTGATTTCTGGAACAGCGGTAGGCTAGCCTACTGAAAACGTGAGGATACTCTGCTATTTTATGCTGTTGGTTAAATATATACACACGGAAAACACTTGATATTTAATTAATGTGCTGCAATGCAGGCCTGTTAACTGTATGACAACAGTGGTTTATTTAAACACATCATATCAATTTATTTCGTCAGTCACCATGCTCATTTTAATGAGCAAGAATAAAAGTTTTACTGTATTTAATACAGAATCCCGCGATATCTACCGCGATATCTACCGCGAGGTCTCCAGCCAGGTCTCTCGCGAGTAACTTCAGGTACGTAAGCTCAGTCAGACTGTCCGGGATGAGCTGCGTGTGCTAGTCGCCCCTCCTGCTAAGACTCTGCAGCTCTCGTTGACGTATGAAGCCAGCCTAAGTCAGCCTAAGTCAGCCGCAGCTCATCGCAAACGCACCTAATAGGCGTGTTTCCACTATCGGAACTATCGGGCCGTTTTTCAGGGACTTCGCCGTGTGCGCGTGTCTCCACCGACCGGGCCGGTCCGAGAGGGCCGTCTTCAGGGCCATTTACAGGAACTAAAGGAGTACCTGATGGAGGGTATGTACTAAAAACGGCCCGGTAGAGTTGCTTTTAGGTCTATGGGCGGTACTAGTGGCTACCTCGCGCAGATTGGTTGTCGCAGTGACATCAGCAGATCACGACAAACAACCTCGAAATTTGAAGTGAGGATTTGCTAGAGGATTTTTTCACAACATGAGAAGCACAAGACGATCTACTTGACTCTACTCGTCAAAAGAACTCTTCTAGTCCTTCCAGTCTCCTAGTCAAAACAGAGCTTTTCGCTGTTGTCCTTGCTTGTGTGATGCCAATAAAACTCACTTTCCAACACGTAATACTTTTACACTTTGCCTAAACTGAGCTAGCTAGCACAGTACATATAGAAAGTTAATGGCAAGGGCTAGTGAGGTTTGCTAGCTAGGAAGCTAAGGACTGTGGTTAAACGTGTATGTTGTTACAAACTAACCTCATTGCTTGTGTGTGATACCAATAAGACACTTTCGGACACAATAAACCATTTAATTTAGCCTGTTAACCGACCTGGCAAGCTAACTTTTGCACCGTAGCCTAATGAGTGACGTTTGCTAGCTAGCTAGCTAGCTAGCGGTTTCGTACACGCAAGTTAAGCCTACAAGCTGGCTTTACATATTTTTGTAATAACAGAGCGATGTAAACCGCGTGGTAATAACCTTTATGTTGGGATAACTTGTGTTGTGCTCCTACTCACACAAGAGCTGGCAGTAAGTGTGATTGTCTACTAACTAACCAACTAGCTAACAGGCTAATAAACAAACCATGCTAGGCGAGTAACGTCGTGGAAGGGTGTCACGTCACTTGTAGTTGTAGTCCATTTATGAAATGAAACGAGCAATTACGTTTTTTTTTAATTAAGGGGAAATAGGGTCTGATATTTTCACAGTTGGTAGATTATTACAGTATGAAGACTGAAAAATATTTTTGGTGGATAAGATCACTGTTATTGCTTGTGTGTGATTGATACCAATAACACTTTCGGACACAATAAACCATTTAATTTAGCCTGTTAACGACCTGGCTAGGTAAGTTTTGCACCGTAGCCTAATGAGTGATGTTAGCTAGCGGTTTTGTACACGCAACCTAAGCCTACAAGCTGTTTACAGCTCCTCTAGTCATGGTAAAATTTCATGTTTGGTATATAGTTAATCTAGATACACTTATGATGTGGGTGCTTGCGTTTCTTTACGAATTTGCAGTCATAGTTGGTATAGAAATGACCTAAGTGACAGCTATATCAAACCGAGTAAACAGACGTGATTTGATGACGGTGTCGCGAGGTCCATAGCCTACAGGGCCATCACTGTAATGGAGACACAACGTCTGAGAGGACCAGGCCAGTCGCGGCCCGGTCAAAAGTACCTTCCCCCAAAAAAGTCCCAGAGCCAGGGTAAAGGAAACACGCCTAATGTAAAGTGAATGGGAAAACAACGGACGAACGTTGGCCGGCTGGCTTCATACGTCAACGAGAGCTGCAGAGTCTTAGCAGGAGGGGCAACTAGCACACGCAGCTCATCCCGGACAGTCTGACTGCTTACGTACCTGAAGTTACTCGCGAGAGACCTGGCTGGAGACCTCGCGGTAGATATCGCGGGATTTTGTATTAAATATAGTAAAACTTTTCTTCTTTCATTAAAATGAGCATGGTGACTGACGAAATAAATTGATATGATGTGTTTAAATAAACCACGTACTGTTGTCATACAGTTAACAGGCCTGCATTGCAGCACATTAATTAAATATCATGTGTTTTCCGTGTGTATATATTTAACCAACAGCATAAAATAGCAGAGTATCCTCACGTTTTCAGTAGGCTAGCCTACCGCTGTTCCAGAAATCACAAATAAGAAGGTATCCGTTCGATTTCTGTTCATTTTAGCAGATTCTAACGTAAGGAGCAAAGATTCTAGAACAGAGCAAGATGGAT
This sequence comes from Sardina pilchardus, assembly GCF_963854185.1. Lineage (NCBI taxonomy): Eukaryota > Metazoa > Chordata > Actinopteri > Clupeiformes > Clupeidae > Sardina > Sardina pilchardus. The sequence continues at coordinate 20,626,550 of NC_085001.1, read as the reverse complement.
CACAGGGATAAGCTCCAGCGTCATCCCAGACGTTGGTTTTAGTGCAGTTGAACTGATCCGTCTTGGTCCGCTCTAGTGTCTTGGGTAAGGAGGCAGAACGAGACACCTGTCATACTCGTCATGGGGAGATTCTTCCAAACGGCCCTATCACAACTTTGAACTGACGTCATTGGGGTGGGTTTTGGCCAGCGCAGTTGCTCAAAAACGAACTGCGCTGAACTGCGCTGGCTGAGCTAAGACGCAGTCTCCCGAGATCTTGTATGGACATGTGACATGATGTCACGGGGGTAACTCCCACCGCGACTGCAAGAAGTCGGACATGATTTCTAACCAGTTTGCATTTCGTCTGTCCCAGTATGCACTCTGTTTAACCCAGCATGCATCACATCAAGTCAGATCTGCGCAGATTTTCGTCAAGTCAAACGCACCTACTGCTTCACGTACCTGACGCAAAGTATCACGTGCACGGCGACGAAGATGTGACGGCAGAACGTAAACGTAGTTACTCCTCCCATGTCAGGTAAAATGTCAGAGATGTCTAGTCCCGTCCGAATTGGACATTTTTATTACAGAGGTCATATGATAAACCTGCATTACTCTACGTCCCCCCATAAAACTAATCCCGTCCGAATAGGCCTATAGACAGGCTTTTACCAGCGTAAAGCCGAAACACACACACACCCCATAGAGAGTGATTCAACAATCTTCAATTATCTCTTGAAGATTGTTGAATCACTCTCTATGGGGGGTGTGTGTGTTTCGCAATTAATAGATAGATAGATAGATAGATAGATACTTTATATTGCATTGCATTGCATGGCTGTCATGACAATGTAATGAACAAAAACAACCTGTAGACAAATGTAATTAAAATACATTTTATTACTTTTTGAGTAGATCTCAGAAGTACATACAGTAGTATAGCTATAATATTTGGACTGTGAAAGTAATCCCCCTTATACAAAGATTTTTGTATTTATAGCATCAGAATGTTGAACACTGGCATATGATTTAGCAAACCACTAGTGAGGCTACAGTAAGAAGACGGCTTAATGAAACCCATACAAGGTGGTGGGTATCTGTGGTTATTTCAGGGACCAATCTGGATTCATCGCTGCTGGTAAACGATATGCGCACTGATGGTAAATATGCTCATTGCATAAATGTGATATTACGTTCCGAAAGAGAATGTCTTTATAAACCATGCATCGCACTTCAGTATTATTGCCTCTGGCTCAGTGAGACACTGATGATAAGCCGCCTGTTCATGGACATTGAACTTCTATTCTGAGCTAGCGTCTGGCACTATGCATATAATGCATACAGTCAATCTTATACAACTGCATTTCGAGTACATTTGTGCGTTGTGACGTGTGCCGTGCAAGGTGCACAGATTTTGTTACTCTCACTTCCAAGAGTCGTATTTAATTGTCACACAATAAATAATAAATAATTTGAAGCAAAGAGTAAGTAACACCATTTAGATCCTCTGTTGGGGGGAAAAAAACTTCAGAGTGGACTGCAGAAATGTAGCACTTGAAGACAATACATGTCTGCTACATCTCGAGGCCAGCCATGTCTTTCTAATCCGAGGCCTTACAAAATAACCCAGATGAAGACAATGACAAATACATTGGGTGCAGGTCACTGCTGTTGAAGAGACCAGCCTCTGAGGCCTTCATTGATCTATGTAGCAGGCCGAGACAGGGAGGAGGAAGGGGCGGAAAAACATGGCTGCTAAGGTGTGAGCGACAGGAATGTCTTTCATCATCATCGCCCGACAGAGTTCAGCCTTTGGCACCCTGCTCCACTTCTTCATCCTCGTCCTTCACCTGAGAGGAGAACAGAAAAAGACATTTTGGGTGAGGTAATTCAACCCGGTCATAAAGTGTATGGAAGAAGATTAAGACATCAGAGAAGCATTGATAACGATATGAACATTCTGTGATGCATTCAGCCCTCTTCACTCTCACATATGCATTTTCAAACTCTTCAAACTGCCAAAATGGCATATAACTGAATGAGTGATTTTACCACTCCTAGATTCACAAAGGAACCAGAATAAAACCGATTACAGCTCTAATCCGTATAGCACAAGGGTCATTGCAATAGTAACACAATATTCTACATCATCCAATGAATGGCCCAGCGTCAATTTCAAAACTTAAGATCAAAATCGTCACTGTAACAGATCAACTTTGGGATGAGAATGTGAACCAACATATGACAGAATGTACCTGCTCTACTCCCTCCACCTCTGGGACATAGAACTGAAGCATGTTCTGGATCCCACTCTTGAGGGTGACAATGGAACTGGGACAGCTGGTGCAGGATCCCTGTAGTTTGAGCTTCACAATGCCATCATCAAATCCTCTATACAACACATCACCACCATCCTCCTGCACTGTCGGCCTGTGGGATGAGAGACAGGAAGACTTAGTTTGGCCATCTTATCTAAACAAACACCGAGCATGGGTGGTTTAAAGCAGTTGCCTTGAGATGTTCAGATTCACACTCATGTCAGTGCATTGCGATGATAATATATTTTCAACTTACCTAATACGAGTGTCCAGAAGTTCTTTTATCATTGCAACTACCTCGTCGTCATCATCCGATGGAGCTGTTTGAGAGGGAACAGTGTAACTCCAACAGTGACATTTGTGCAAAATCTGTTTATTCAAGGTGTCCTTAGTCAATCCATTAGCTTTAATTATTTGGAATCTAACAAAGAAAAAAACAAAACAAACCTGTGTCTGCTTGTGGTGAGGCATCATCATTCAGCACTGGAAGTCCAGTGGTAAAGAAGTCCATGATTGTTGCAAAGACATCAGGCTTGATTACTTTCCACTCCATAGTCTCATCAGCCTAATGTATGGAAATGGTCAAATCGGTCATTCCAGTAGATCTAGGCCAAAGCTACTTATGCCAAAGTCTGTATTGCATTCAAGTATTTCACAGCATACAAGTTCATACCCTAGTAATTGTTATGAAATCTGGACCCAGGAAAACGCTTTTTACACCGTCAATTCTAAACAGATGCCTGTAAAATACAAATGTTATAGTTCATCACAATCAGTGATGAGTGCAATCACGCCTATAATGTATGTATGTATATAATATATGGCAATTCAATAGGCGACACAAACTAGACTGTAAAAAAATAATACAGAGGAGTTGAGCACCTGGCCAGGGGAGAGCAGTATGCATCACGAGGTCCAGCAAAATCAATCGTTCCCGACTCCAGCACCACGCGACCAGGTAGGAACTTCAGACTGTTTGGGTTTGGAGTGTCTTGGGTCTGTATGAACATGTTTCTCACTGGTTAAAAAGCAAACAAAGAAACGTTAAGTCTCAGTCGGGTGAGGCGTATTCATCTGATAGGACTGTGACAGAAAACAAGGAGAAAACTGCTCACCAAATACATGATTGGTGGGCCTAATTGATGCCAGTGGTAGTCCTCTCGTAATTGCCTTTTGACCTGAAGGTCTCTCCAGTATAGCGACATAATTACGAACGTGCCTGTAAAAATATTCATGATTCTGTTATGTTGAAACTTTCGCCTTGAGAGGGGAGATTAGAGTCAGCAACAACACAGCACCTGGCTCCAGCAACACAGAAAGAGACATTTAAACTAGCCAGTTAGCTAGCTAATCATAACATACAATCTTTACACAGCATGTATACAACGTATCGCATTTGCATATGACTAAACTGGCAATAGACTGTACTGAAAGTGCATTTCTAGTTATGGCACTAACATTAGCTGATTTTAAGAAAGTCAAAGTTGAGGACAAATCTGCGTCAGATCTTAGCTCACACCGAGGATTATGAAACGCGCAACCACGACCGAAGCAATAACGTATAACCATGAACAAACGGATTGCATGAATGACATTGCAAAGGCTTATTTTAAAAACAAGCCTCCGGACAATACTCCATTCAAATTCAACTCACGGTCTTGCTATTAACGCAGAAATATTCCACAACCTCCCGACACGACCGTAGGATGCCATGTTTACAAGGATTCTTCTTCGTCTAAATTGATCTCAATTTTAGTGAAGACTTATGTTGAGCCTGATCTGCACTGCCACCTTTCAGTCTGGATGTGAAAAACATGCTCTGTTTCATTTTTTGATAATTAAATTTACATTATATTATCATTCTTAACGAATATTCTTGTAACCTAACACATAAATAATCAAATAAGATGATACACTCAAAAATAATAATAAAATAAATGAAAATAAATAAATAAAAACTTCACAAGTCTGTAGACTTCTAGTAAACACTAGAGGCAGCAGTCTTCCGGGTGCGTGCGCTCTGCAGTAAACGGAGCACGAACCCAGGAAGAGAGAAAAAATGGTTGCTGATGTTGAGGAATGATGAAAAATCAGTCTCGAGGTCAAGATTAAAACTCATTGGAATGGACTCACGTTTTCTTACGTTAATGCTTTCCTGTGGTGCATTGCTGTAAGTAATAATCGGGCTAGAGACCTGAATCTTAATCTGTTTATTTGGTTTTGCTGTGAGATAACTAGCTAGCTAACGTTACAGCTGATTATAGAGTTCCTCTGTATAATTAGCATGCAAGAGTGTTCCTCCTTATAACATCACATGTCAATGGAAGCAGCATTGTTTCAAACCAAGTTGTTCTGCATGTTCATTTTGTCCATTGTTCCAGTGGGTAGTGAAGGTATGTTGTGCCATATGATTTCAGGCTACACTAGCTAACTGACAACTCATTCATATTCAGCCTGGTCAGGTCTGTCTGCTAATTAGTCAGGTGCTCTTGGACGTTATCTCAATAGCCTACTACACCAGAAAGGTAGTTTATTTTTTGTGCTTCTGTAGTTCTCTGTGAAAAATAGTATTGAAAACATTACACCGTTGTGAAGTGTTATTGAAAACATTGCACCGTTATTCATTGATTTGACTGGGCAATCTTTTGTGGTCTTCTTGCAGAGCATTGCCAATGAAAGCAGATACACAGACATGATTTGGAACGCAGAAAACAGTTTACTTCAAGTTCAATGATATGACCATCTACATGGCTTACATCCAAAACAAACATTACACTATGGAACACTACATTTTGTCACTCCCATTTTGCTGTGGGAAAATGTACTGACTCCAAATGTCTAACACAGTGACAGTCATTAGTTGAGAACCAGATCAAATCCATTTTCACAATACCAAAGTGTGGTTCAGTTAGTCCTCCATCAAAATGTTTTCTGCACTGAAGAAGTTGGTTGGCTCCGAGCCTGTGCCACCTAAAGACAAGAACATCCCTGCAGGTCTTCAGTCAATGAACCAAAGCTTACAAAGGCGCTTTGCAAAGGGTGTTCAATACAACAGTGAGTACCTCTGCTCTCCTGCTCCATTGTTGAAATGAGCATATGCATTTTGAATTTGTTAATCGTGCAGATTATCATGAATCTTCATAGTTAGCAGGAGGAAAAATCATATGGTAATTTCATGTATTTCATACCACCTTTTTGCTGTCCTCTCTTTCAAGTGAAAATTGTTATTCGTGGAGACCGAAACACAGGGAAGAGCACCTTGTGGCAACGACTTCAGGGACAGAAGTTTGTAGAGGAGTACATTCCTACTCAGGAGATCCAGGTCACTAGCATCCACTGGAGTTACAAAAGTAAGTGGGCCTGGTGGCTAGCACAGTCATGAAGTAGGCTGGTTAGGGTTTCATCCTGTTTGAATGCTGCTCTTTACATACGGGCTGATTAGACTTGGGTGTTTTATTGTAATTTTGTGTGTTTTCGTGTTACACATGTGAAAAAAATGGATGCATTTTGAATAGTAATTTCAGATATGCACAGGAGACATGTTTTATTCCATTTCCTATAAGTAGGGGATTTCTCAGTCACTTGGACTGACAAGCCTATAGAACATTACATAACTTGATGCAGGATATAATAACAATGCACAGTTGGCTGGCAGCAGTCTCAAAAAGTACCACATGTTGTACCCGGGATCCGTAAAGACCCTTCTTCACTGTACAACATGAGCTGGCAGTAGCCTGCATTCCCAACCAAAGTGTAGTTTGTCTGTGCTCTGTGTTTGTGGTATTTTTTTGTTGTTGTTGTCATCAGTTGTTTTGAAGTTGTTTAAATTTCCATTTTTATTTGAACCATGCCTTTCATTCATTTATCGAATTATATCCAATTTAGGTGCCAACCAAGGTAAAATAATTTCAACAAAACTATCACTAGTATGTTGGTGTCCTCTATAGAAATAGGACTGATTATAGATCTGTAATGGTACAAATGTAGGCTTTTGCTGAAAATATTGCTGACCTCTTATAGATATGACAAATATCTATAATGAATAAAAAAAAAAAAAAAGCTACACAAACCCTTCTTTCACAGTTCAGCAGTTTAGATCAAGTAGTCTAGTTGATTATCATTAGTATTTAATTTGGTTTAGTCAGTTGTGAATCCCTTTTCATTATAATTATACTGTTTCATTAGAAAAGCAAGTAGGCTGTTCTTTGTAGTTTTTTTCTGAGCTAATGTCATCCCCTAGTGCATGTGACTGTAGAATTAGTAGTCAAAAGAATCCATGGAATTCCAACTCCTTCGGGGGGAAACTAATACTGACAGATTCAATGCAGCACAATAACTTGTATAAAGATCATTTCATTTCTTTGATTGCCCCAATTTCCCCAATTCTCTGTTCCATAGCAACTGATGATGTGGTCAAGGTGGAAGTGTGGGATGTGGTGGATAAAGGTGAGTCAGTAATGCAATGTGTTGAGTGCCTCATGACTATGTTATTTACCTTTGACTCTTGATCTGAAGCTGTTGTGTAGATGTATAAGGATAATGTGTACTATTAACAATGGAGTTTTTCTCTTCCTTTGCCCAAACGCATAACTCATCAAGGCCAAAAATATCCTCTTCCTGAAGGTGTAGGTGAGAGTGATCGTAGCTTGTAGAGGTTTGAGTGTGAGCTAACTGTGTTCACTGCGGTGTGCCTTAATGCTAAGTGTTGCCTGTGCCGTCTCACTGCTACTATACCCTGGCCTGCTCACAGATGTGGCACAGCTAACGTTCAGACAGATTTTCTGTTTGAACTTTGTTTGAGCACAGTATAGTTTAGACAGCATCCACACAGTGCTCATCTGTTGGCTTTGACACTTGTCTTTGCTTTTCGCCTAATGTGTTGTCCTCAGATGGTCAAATTAGATTCACCATCTCTCTATTGAAATTCTTGTTGAATGTTTCATATTTTAGGAATTTTCACTGTGTCAGTGATATCCCTCATTGATGTTCCACTTCCAAAGCCACAGAGCATATGCTTTTCTAATACATATGAATGGCCGTGGTTATAATATCCAGTGTAATCCAATGCTGCATTGAAGCAGTAAACATGAATGGCTTAAGCACCTGTCTAATTGCACTTTATAATGCCACGAGTTTTACCAGTGCCAAATGAAAGGCATAACTATTTCGCTGTCCATTGTGTGAACAGAGAAATAGTTATATGTATTTTAATGTATAAGTGAAATTGCTCATCCATTGCAATTTGATGGCACTAACATGTTTTACGCCAATATACTTTATTCCTGTATTTCCTTAATACTCTTTAAACCTTAAGAAGTAATCAGTGAAATTAGTCTCTGACTGTTTCCCTGAAATGCAGGTTTGAAGTTCACATATTCTTGAAGTTATACTAAGGTTTCATAAAAGATTTGCCCCATATGTGTGTATTAACATACTAGAGATTTGGAATGACTTTTGCCATTTTGACCTGAGAACATATCTGTATTTTTATTTTGTTTTAAATATCACAGGAAAAGGAAAAAAGAAAGGTGATAACCTGAAATTAGAGAACGAACCTCAAGAGGCAAGTATTGGAAAATACTGAAGGATCACTTTCTTCGATATTCTTAACGCCATGTCAGTTGATGTCCTTTGATTGAGTTTAATTGTTCTGTCATCATTTCCATCACTGTAGCAATCGGACAAAGAAGTGGCTTTGGACGCAGAATTTCTGGATGTTTACAAGAACTGCAATGGTGTGATCATGATGTTTGACATCACCAAACAATGGTAATAACACCACACACACACACACACACACAGACACACTCTGTATTTGAACGCACACAAGTCCTGCCATTTGAACACACTGTGACAAGAATCACACCACATTGTGCCTTTATTCTCTGCAGGACGTACAACTACATTTTACGAGAGCTACCGAAGGTGCCTCACCACGTGCCGGTGTGCGTCCTCGGCAACCACCGTGACATGGGTGAACACCGCATCGTTCTGCCGGACGACATCCGCAATTTCATTGCGGACCTCAACAGGTAAGGAAGGGGTGTGGAGATTTTGGTGGCGAGGCTATAAGCTAACCAAAACGTGGAGCGTATGAGTAAGTTTTGTGCGTGTGCCCTTGTCTTTTCGTAGGCCACTAGGCTCATCTTACATCCACTACGCTGAATCCTCCATGAAGAATGGATTTGGCCTCAAATACCTACACAGATTTTTCAACATTCCTTTCTTACAACTACAGGTAAACCCTCTCAGCATCCCATTCCACATATGTGACAAGACTCATGCCTGAAGCTATTTTTTTAAAGTATTTTAGATTATATTTTTCAACGACATGTTTGTTGAACCCATACTCCATTACAGTCACATGAGCTGTGTCAGGAGCAGCGTTGTCTTAAGATGTCCTTCATTATTGATTTGGTTGGAGTGGAAAACAACACAGGTGATAGATTATCCTGCCGTAAGCCTAGAGCCAGTCAAGACTGTGTGTGTGTGTGTGTGTGTGTGTGTGTGTGTGTGTGTGTGTGTGTGTGTGTGTGTGTGTGTGTGTGTGTGTGTGTGTGTGTGTGTGTGTGTGTGTGTGTGTGTGTGTGTGTGTGTGTGTGTGGAACCACGTGCTGAGAAGATGAAACCACTAGCGAGTCTATCAGTGGCCTCCTTATGTGTCGGCTGGTTATTTAATATGCTAGTCTAGATCCGCCGGCTCTCTCTCTCTCTCTCTCTCGCGCGCGCGCTGGTAGCTGTTGACGGGGGCTGTGCAGTAGTGAGAGGCTGCCTCGGGGGCACAGTCACTTGATTGTTCTCACCGCCGCCCCTGCCGTGCTCTGGTCTGTGCAGAGGGAGACTTTGCTGCGGCAGCTCGAGACCAATCAGCTGGACATTGACGCTACGCTGGAGGAGCTGTGCGTGCAGCAGGAGACCGAGGACCAGAACTACGAGATGTAATGACCCACCTTTATGTGTTGTGCTGTTTGGGTTTTTTTTTTTTTTCCTTTTCTTTTCTCTGCTTCAGTTCATTATAGATAACGAGCTCTGCAATGCTTTGGTATTGAGAGAAATGATGTGAAATGTCCACATTTGAATGTATACAAGCTCAAGTAGAGTGGTTGTGTCTTATTACGGATGGCAACTTGTTGATGTTGTCTGTGCTGTGGATTGGCAGCTTCCTGGAGGTGATGGACTCTCGTGGTAAAGGGTACAGCTCCCCCGGCCGTGCCAATGGACAGAGCCCGTCCTCAGGGTCCCAGTCCCCCGTCCCCCCGCCCAGCAGGGACTCCACGGACAGCTCCAGCCCCGGCACTCCGCAGCCCCCCATCCCGGCCCAGGCGCAGCAGTCTCCGCCGACCTCCTCTCCGACCTCCTCGCCGCCCGAGCCCTCCAGCGCAGCGGCGTCGCCACCTCCTCCGGCCGACCTCCAGTCTCCCGAGCGCCCAGCGCCCGCCCCTTCCCCTTCCTCCTCCTCCTCCTCCGCACCAGCACCTGACGCGCCTGTGGCCGCGCCTCCCCAGAAGCGTGGCATCATATCCCGGCTGTTTGGGTCGTCCCCCGCCCCGGAACCCCCTGCTGCCAAGCCAGGTGAGCCAGATGACTGCCGTTCCCAGAAGTGGACATCCCAGGTTCAGAAATTAAAAGTCCTGCCAATGATTTGTTCCAACCATTTTGTAAACCAGCACAACTCCTCAGTCAAGTTGGTCAGCCAGTTGGTGAAATTACCAGTGTTAAGTGCACAGACAGAAGGAATACAAGACTTTCTTGAAGCCAGGGTGGTCCACCTCTGGCCATTCCTGATTAGTTCCCAAACTGCCAACAGTGTGAATGCACTTTGAAGAAATCACAAAAAAAAAACAGTCACTCACCACACACTGGAATACTTAACTGATTTATTTTATCAAGAGCAAAGTCAAGTTACAACACGTTTCTCTTGTTTGCCTCCTCGATTCCTCTCCCCGTGAAGACGTGTTGTTGGCTCTTGCTACAATAAGTGTTCCAGTGTGCGGTGACTACTTTGACTTTTTGATTCTCATGTTCCTGCACTCACCAGCACCTGGTAACCTGAGGTAGCAGTAAAAGGCAGCACACGCTGCACTTTGATGTAGCTTTGTTATACTTTGGTATCATTGTTAATGGGAGTCAGCCAAGTAGTTTTAGATTTTTGGTATTTGCAAGAAATGTAACGGGTCAAGTGTTGTGGATTGCAGTGTGTAAAATCGTGTATGCTCTGCTAGGGCGTGCAGAGGATTTGGTTCCCTTGCACAGACAGGCACAAAAACTTCAAAGTGCTAACAATAGTCTTCATGGTCCGCTTGGCAGCAATGTGGAACTTGCAGAGAGGGGGATAAGCTACTTGTAGTTCTGAGTCAGATGTTTTCACCCAGTGGAGGGTTGCCTTCTTTTTGCCTCAGAGAAATGCTGTCAGCAGACTCCCAATCAATGGAAGCCATTGTGCCGGCAATACATTAAAAGGAGAGGTTTGAGAAATGGCTCATGTTGAAATGCTTAGCTTCACAACTGGATGTGTCGTCTTTTCAGTCTAAAAATGTGGCCTACCCTTTTTAGTGCTTAATCCTACATTTCTACCCAGCAACCAAAATCCATGTCAGATTTAGGATTGCTTACCTAACTTTTCACACAGGTGAATTTGAACAATATGCCCTTAAAGTGTATACAATTTGATTGTGTGATATTTAACCTTTGTAATAAAACGTATGAGATGGGAATATACACCATAATCCAGGAGTGGAGGTTTTGTTCTTGGTGACTTTCACTGTAGATTTTGTGTGATTCCTGTCTTCAGAGCCTCCTGCTCCAGTGTGTCCAGAGAAGGTCCAGAATGTGGATGACTTTGTGCCAGACGAGGGGCTGGACCGGAGCTTCCTGGAGGAGAGCATTCCACCCAAAGCCAGCGTGGCTCCCACACCCGTGGCTCCAGTGGACAGTGACAGGTAGGAAGCACTGTGGATTCACTGGAGGTCTGATGAATGACTCCACTGCAGAATCTGACTAACTAAAAGTGCTCATTTAAATATATTCACCTTTGATATGGGTCTTTGGGGGAGGGGTTATTATTTCGACATTGAAACATGTCTTGACCGACATTCTTATTGTAATGATTTTGAGTGATGATAATGATAATGAGGTACTTTTGGGCTAATGTTTAGGCTAATGTTTATGGTTGATGATTCAGCAATCATTAGTGTCACTTCACTTTAGCAATTGGTAACTGCATAACACTTAGTAGTACTCAACATTTTACCGAATGTAGTTTTTTTGCTTGTGCATAGCTAAGAGCTGTGGCATATATTCAATTAGAAATATATGGGAACTTCCAGGTGGACCATGTAAATGCTGTTTTTTTTATTCATCATATGCTGTTGTTTTTATTCAAAGTGATGGAGAAGGAGGAAACCCAATGGTGGCGGAGTTTCAGGATGACCTCGACCTTGATGACAAGGAGGCTTCACTCCCACCCCCAATCGTTTCAATCCCTAGCAAAGACCTCACATTATCTAGTGACGAGGACGAATCGCAACCCAAAGTCACCGTGGCTCTGGATGAGGACCTGGAACCAGAGCTCCAAAATCCCCTGTAAGCGCCATAGTTTAAAAGCCAGAACTGCTCAAATGAATGAACTTGATCAGCATGTAGTTTGCTTTTTTTTCTTTAAATCATCATTGCTTCCATCTCAATTTTCAATTTCAAACCTTTAATTATACTCGTCAGGCCATTGAGGGTCTCCCTCATTTACAACGGCGACGAGTTTACAGGGAAAGGTTGTGCATTAATTAAAAAAAAAAAAAAAACAATAGAAGGGACAGACAAAAGCATTTCAATTTAAGAATATCATCCTCTACCATCTCCTTCCTAACAGAGAGGACTTGAGTTCGCTGAGTCTGCAGGGAGCTGAGAGCCAGAGCACAGCTCCGGAGGCGATGCCTGCCCTCGCCGCCCTCACCACCCACGCTGAGCAGATCAAGATGGATACTCAAGCCCCCGAGCCGGCCATCCTCGTGCCATCCTCTGCAGCAGCGCCGGCGCAGCCAGCCAATCAGAGCAAGCGGAGGGTGGAGAAAGCGGCCTGCGCTCTGGGCGAGTCCTCGGACTCGGACGGGGACGCTCCTGTGGCCAAACAGATGCTGTCCTACGTCATGGATGATCCGGACTTTGAAAGCGAGGAGTCTGACACGCAGAAAGTAGTGAAGGTGAGCTGAGATAAGAAATGGAGACTTAAGCAGCTCTGGCAATATGTTTGTGTTGGCAGCTCTGATCATATTTTAGCATTAGCAGATGTTCATGTGTAGATGTGTGAACTAGTCTTATTGGTGGCTTATTTCGTTTTTTAAGAAAGACAATACTGAAATGTACAACCATTAGCACTTTCTGCTGTTAATGATAACTTTGTTATTATTGTATCTGTATTGGGAAGAATTCAGCCAGGCTGGCACTTTAGATAAGTAATACAGTTTAGAGGTTTGTTTACAAAATAGTCATGATTTCTATGTTATATGTTGTGTGCTCAATATGACCTTGGGTCACAGGGAAGGCTGTGGTCATGTTTATTAACACATTGACATCTACCGGTACATAAATACTGCATGTGAACACAAGATGGAAGTGTGGCCCCAAGGCTAAGTTTGTCTCCTTTTTGCGTGCCATAAATTGTGAGTCAAAATACTGTGCTCAAAACAAATGTCCCCTAAACTCTTTTTTTTTTGTCCAACATTGTGCTTCTTCGCAGGAGTCATTTCCTGTCAGGAATGACCTCTCTGACCTTTCCGATGATGATTTAATTCCCTCTAAAATGCTCGAGCCCATGAAACCCACTCCGCTGTCTTTCAAAACCAAGAACGAGAATGACCTCTTTGGTTTAGGATTCGAGGAAAAAGTGACCAAAACCAAAGACAGCAGTGATGAGCAAGATGGCAAGTCCTCTTTTAACTTCTTACCCAATAATGACAGTGTCTGGTATTTTCTATACACGTTTCACTCGCCAGTTTATGTGTTCTCACTTCTGATGGTTTGATAATTTTTTTCAGTGAAAGAAAAAAAGCATTCCACCAAAGAGAAGAAGAAAAAGAAGAAGAAAAGCAAAGAGGTGAGTCACATTTACATGAAAAAGGCATCATTATCATAACTCAGCTTTTTGCATCACCTAGCTTAGTCATTAGTCTCAGATGTCGACGTTGACTTGTGTGTGTGTGTGTGTGTGTGTGTGTGTGTGTGTGTGTGTGTGTGTGTGTGTGTGTGTGTGTGTGTGTGTGTGTGTGTGTGTGTGTGTGTGTGTGTGTGTGTGTGTGTGTGTGGTTTCACTTTGTCAGTGTGTGTGTGTGTGTGTGTGTGTGTGTGTTCACGTTACCAGTCAGAGATTTCAGGCCGTGTTCTGGTTTTGTTTCAGGAGGAGGAGAAATCCAGCAAGAAGAAGCAGAAGCACAAGAAGAAAGAGAAAGACGAGGCCGGAACGGGAGACGAGAAGGACAAGAAGAAGAAAAAGTCTCGGCCCAAGAAAACTGGCGACTTGGACGACCTGGAGTCCTTCTTGGCAGGAGGCGAGGAGTCCGCGAAGAGAGATGAGGGCGACTATGAGGAGCTATAGAAGCCCATCCACTACGGTGAGATGATTAGGAGATTGCACCACGTTTGGGACATCCAATCCACGTCGGAGAGGGAGGGGGGGGGACTCACAAACGGGTGACTGCTTCCCCCCTCCACCTTCAGATCCGTGGCAGAGCACTGGTCTGTCTTGTATAGTGGCTCTACCAATGCCACTGAGCCACACGAAAGTGCAGAGGAGACTCCCAGCTCCCTACTCGGGTACAGATTGCAATAAGTACAGATGCTACTGAAAGATACTATGTTTTATCCTTGCTAACTAGCTTTTTTTATATACCAGAAACCGGAATCGCTGAGTTTTCTATGCTGGTACTCTTCCCACTTTAAGACACACCACTCCAACTCTAAGTTTGGTCTTGCTGTTGTAGGCTGCGCTGTAATGCATGCCTTTTTAAGTTGCTAATGGATAGCCTTCATCATTGTGTATTTTTTTGTTTAGCTGTTAGTGTAGATATGCATTTTGTAAGAATGTAAGAGTTGTCCAATTTTTTCCTGGCTATGTGTATATTTGTTGTGAAGCGATGATATGACTCCATATTGATTTTCCCCCCTCTGACATTAGATGGTAAACTGTAGTATGCAGCCTGTTTGAATAATGCCTTAAAGAAAATCACAGCAAAAAATGCATGTTCAGGCTTTCTCCATTTTGAAGTGGTCTTATTGTAATATATATTATCATGTAAAGTTAATGAATTGTAATTGTGTTATAGCAGTATTTCTCACGACACCTTGTGGTCTTAAGTCAGTCTGTTGAACAGCTTCATGAAATTTGGCGGCTTACATTTTTCAGTGAAAACTGATCCGATTTGTTAAATGCTATTGTACTTACTGGCCAATGGAAATTATGGGTATAGTACAATAATTAGGCTACTGAATTTACATGCAGACTTTTAAATTATAATTAGTGCAAAGACAATAAAGCAAGAATACAGTACATTTGAAAATTATTTTGTTTTTATTTTAAAGATCATTCCAATAGATTTGGCAGTCTACAGTAGCCTTCAGGTAAAGATTTGGTAGAAGTCAGCTTTGGTTGAAATACCACCACAGGGTATGTTGAGGATGGTTTCATTTTGTATACAAAGTTGTCCTTCAACTCCATAATAGTAGTTTGGGAATAGGGAAAGTGTGTTCCTTAACTCTAGCTAACTTCAACATAGTTTACCCTGACAAAAGCGCAAGTTAGATTTGTATCACATATTTTTGTCAGGTATTTCTGATATGTGCTTTCTTGTTGTGTCTCTTGCCAAGAGATTGGGTTTATGCAATCTATCACTACGGATCTCACTACCTGCAAGTAAGCTTTTGTGACTTACCTGTGTGGGCAGTGCAGTGCTGTATGTGTTTTGACTGCAAAGGAGCCGCAGGGGTTGTACCACTCAGACTCTTAAACTCAACGTTGGCCTCAAGGATCTCCATCTTGGTCAAACTGCTGTACAGATACTACATACCATATGAGAGTCTTTCGCCATGAAACCGCATCACCTGTGCCCGTGTGGCTGTGTAATCATGAACTGTCCGCTTGTCTCTGTCTTCTGCTGTTTTTTTTTTTTTTGTTTGTTTGTTTGTTTTTCTACTTGTGTTCTGTTCTGTGAGTGACTGAAATGTAGAGATTATTGGTGTTCCGAGTTCTCCAAAAAAATGGTGACTGTCGCATGCCTTGTTGTCATGTATGTCGTGTTGCTCCCAACAAATACAGTGATGAGAGGTCATGTGTTAACAGCAAGCACATGGCTGGCCTATGAAGAGAACCATCTCAGCTCTTTGCAATAGACCTCAACTCTTTTAGAACACCAACAGATGGCAAACGTTCTTTGCTCTCTTACTCTCTTGTTTCTATTATGAAGCTATGCATCAACCTAAATGGCAGTAAGCATTTGAATCATTTCCTCTGAACGCCACTAAATGTCCATTTGGAAGAATTAATGCACTATCCTCCTCCGTGGTGCATGAGTCTCATATTCACAACAGAGACCGAGCGAATCCTTGGAAGTTAAGCCTAAATTAACGTTTATTCAATATCAAGAACATTCTGTCATCAGTACATGTGTATGCACTTGTGAAATAAATGCCAGCACATTTTTTTTTACAGTCAAAACAGTGTTTGTGGTATATTGTGGTAGACTTAAAGAGGTAAATATTGCACACGCATTTTTGTGCCAGATTCTGAAAAGGCAAATAAGAAAACATTGAACACAAGTTAATGAAAGTAAAATTAAGTCATGGTAAATGTTATATTATATTTATAATTGGTATTACATTCTATAATTTTTAGCTGATGTGTCTAAACACCGTTAACAGTACAATTAACATAGTAGCACAAATCTCTGAACTAGAGATGCAACATTATGATAAGATGGAGATGCTCAACCGCCACTCTGCCTCAGCCATCACTCCTCTGCGACGGCGTTGCCAGCGTCACCATCTGCGCCTCTGGCACGCAAGGGGATTTCACTGTATGTGCCATCATCCACCTACAGTAAAAGAGAAGTTAAGAGCTGGTGATCCAAATGAAATGTGAGCAAATTGATTTTATGTTCTTTGCAGAGCATTCAACCAACATACCTTTTCAGGCTTGGCTGTTTCTAGAAGTGGGGAAATGAGAGTAAACATGACATGTGTTTTTATTGTTCTCCTGCTTTAGGTAGATATTACATATCACATGGTATACTTGGAAAATACGTACTGCGTGCAAGCATACATGTACTGAAGGATGACAATGGCAGAATAGGGAAGAGAATCCAGCGTGCAAAGCTCCACACGTACGACAAATAGTCTGTCAGAGAGGCAAGAGTAAAATGTCATGTTTGGAGACCAAGATTTGGGTCACAGTATTTGTTTATTTTTGTTATGTATTGAAAGGATACTGAAGCATATGATAACACATGTAAAGAAGTGTCAAACAGCTTGTCTACTCTTGGCCTCATTAGTATGAGGAAACCAAAACTTGTTGAGCTGAGCACAAGCAGTTCCTGTGTCAGTTTTTTTTTTTTTTTTTTCATGGGGTCTATAAATAACAGACAAGACAACAGGCTCTCACCATTTAGAAAGTATTTCTCTGCCAGCTTGATGATGGTTTGATTCTTAAACATCAGGCCACACCAGTACACTCCATCTCCTTGACTCAGTTTTTGCACGGTGACTGTGAAAGCACTCGCCATGTCGTCAGTTATTGCCACGCTTCCGTTGTCAATTAAGTTTATTTTCTTACCAAAAGCAAAGCCTGTACAGCACTTCTCAGAGTCTTTCTTGCACCAGACCCTGTCCAAGTGTGCATACTCTTGACCATAGTGACAGACTAAAGTCTGGCCCTCCTCTGTGTTACATATGTCAGACTCTGAGGGATGGGAAAATTGAATGAATGTTTTTATACTGTGATGATGAGATAACATGATAGTCCTTAAATTGCCTGAATCAGTCATTGAAATATAACTGTTTATCTTTGCACTATTTTACATTGTCTGAAATGCATACAGAAATATTTGAGGAGTTTGGTTCCAAAACGCGATATCCATTTTTAATTAATGTTCTTAAATTTTCATAATTTGTTTTCTGCGTAGTTTCAGTAGAAATGTTTTTGGATATTGTTATTTGATTTAACTTTACCCAATCAAACAACACAACTGCAATTTGATAGATATTTCCTGGAATACACAATGAAATAACATGTCTTTTTAATGTTGTTTTAAATTGGATAGCGTTTTGGAACCAAACTCTCCATTTAATTATATTTCCTTTAGACAAGTTGGTGGTACTATGTCACAACTTATCGAAAAAGCATATGGCAAAATATAATTAATTCACTTCAGAAGAACATTTATGATTTTTTTTTGTAGAGTTGATGTAGTCATATACGGATCAGCTATCAGTATGGATCAAATGTTGTAAAGAGCAACAGTACAAGTCAATTCTCTATCATAAGTCTTATCTTGTGTTAGAAAGATTGAGTTACTGAAAAAAAAAATGTGTAGCTCATACAAAATCTATTGATACCGATATACACATGAAATCAATGCAGTTGCCTTAATAGTTGTACAATTTGTATCACTCCCAATGTAATACCTCAGCACTAGCTACGTGTTCATTAGAAATATATATATATATATAGATAGATACTAGATAGATAGATAGATAGATAGATATGATGAATACATATATAGGCCTATATGTGAAATGCGGAGAACTTACCTGTCAAAATAAGCACAAATATGAGTACAAGATGATATAAGTGCATTCCACACATACTTTCGCTGACGCAAAGACCAGACACATCCTCTCACAGCTTCTTTAAGTTGTAGGAAGTTGAAGTGAGAGGAAATGGTAAGCCACTAATTTGAAAAAAAAATCATCAGCCCTTAAAAAGCTGTAGGCTAATTACCATTTCTTCTCTTTCTCCCACACACTGGTGTTTTATTGCAGAAATATTAGCCCTACAGCACGGAATACCTATCCTTTTTTAGACAGACAGAGGTGGAATGGGGGGGGGGGGGGGGGGGGGGGGGGGGGGTTGGAGGAGCTGGCCCCCATAATTGCCTGCAGCAAAGCTAGACCATTCAATGTAGTAAAGGAAAAGACACAATAATAAATGGCCAGATGATAAGCCAATCTGAGTTGCCAAATCAGTGTATCATCTGCAGCATAGTCAGGCCTAATGGGCAAAAATATGTAGGCCTAAAGGAATGTAGGAATTCTAAAAAAAAATATTATTTTGCATTTAGAAAAAATAAATACAATTCAAACATCATCACAAGCATCCACTCTAGAGGTAGGCCTATTGACAGCTTTTCACTGATTAACATTGTAACAAATATATTTCAACACACATTATCACATTAACTAAATAGCCTACACATAGGCTAGACAAGACATAAACACATCACATAATTTCATAAAATTGCTTTAAATAGGCTAGCTATTAATTAAATAGCCTAGTCTGCTGTTTATCCGAAATACTTACAGTCCCCTCTGCAGAAACTTTTCAATTATTAAGTAAATAGTCAAGTCAAGTCAAGTCAAATTTTATTTATATAGCACATTTAAAAGCAACAGCATTGCACCAAAGTGCTTTACATAGAACAAATAAATAACAATAATAATAATCATCAATAATAATAACAATAATAATAATAATAATAATACAATATTAGTAGGCAAAAGGATGGGCATTGTGATAATATTAATGAAACATAGAAACTAAAAATAAAAACAAATAAGAAATTAAAGAAAAGTTAAGAAGTTAACACAACAGTGGAGATAAACAAAAAGGAAACATTTGAGGGAGAGGTGGAGAGGTCAGGGAGTGTTAAAAGCTAGGGAGAAGAGGTAAGTCTTTAAGTTGGATTTAAAGCTAGTAATAGTGGGGCAAGATTTGACAGTATCAGGAAGGCTATTCCAGAGTTGGGGGGCATAGACAGAAAAAGCTCTGTCACCTTTGGATTTAAGTGAAGCAGAGGGAATAGAAAGAAGCCATTGTGAGGAAGAACGAAGAGGTCTAGGAGGACAGTAAGGAATTAAGAGATCACAGATGTATTGAGGTGCTAAGTCATGTAAGGCTTTATAAACAAAGAGCAGAATTTTAAAATTAATTCTTTGTTCAACAGGGAGCCAGTGAAGTTTAGCCAACACAGGTGTAATGTGGTCATGTTTCTTAGATCCATAAATAATGCACGAAAACCTTACACACGAGACCCTTGATTAAATTGCTATACCCGGAAATTGTGAAATTGTATGACTTTTCATTTGTTAAGAGCTAAGAGACTCTTATTTTGAATGTTTATACGGCTGGTTTCGTGTGCGCAATTTGATTGGCTGTTAGGGTTATCCAATGACCATCGCTGTTATTCAGTTGATGTGTATGCTGCACATGTGAAAAAGAGTAGGAAGACGACACAGTCCACGCCAAAATGGTAGGTTTCTTCATTAATAATTCTTATTTTTTTAGTTATCATAACATATAGCGTATCATGGGAAACACGGGAAGAAAACGGTCAAATAAATAACAGTTTAATGTATGTGCTAATTTACCTAGAAACCTTACCTTGTAGGTTAGCATGCTAGTTAGCTAACGTTAGCCACTGAATCAAATTCTACTCAGGTGCTGTTTGAGCAAAATAAACATATGCCTTTACATGCGAGGTAATGTCGGTATGTTTACATTGATATGTTTTATGATGTGGGAGACTATCCCCTGTGTTTCACAGGTACACATTAGCGTGAGCTAGCATAGTTAGAACAGTAACTCTGTGTCTTGTCTATGTGGAAGACAGTATGCATGGCATACATGTGTGTTGGAGTGTCATAGCGTTACTGTAAATGCAAACACATGAGTACTGTATTGTATAAGTATTGCGTTATTTCAGGTGGAGGCTCATAAACATGCTTTGCTAAGGTCTGGTGTAGACTTAATTGAAAGTACTTTCATCATCTGTTGTGTTCTGTTGTGATGGATATCCACATGCATGTGTGTAGCATCAGTGATTATAGAAACTGACATTTAAAATCATGACATTTACATTCAAAAAGGATCATAAAAACAAGAAACATGACACACTGAAACATTTCTTTACAATACTTTTATATTGTAATGCTGTCTGCAGCTGGATTGTTGGAATAGTAACCTCATGCATGTTGTTGTTCCATTCTAGTTGCGGAGAGAGGTAAGATTAAGACGGGAATATCTGTACAGGAAGGCGCAAGAGGACAGACTGCGCACCATTGAGGAGAAAAAACAGAAGCTTAAAACCTCTCTTGATGGTAAACACACCAATCAGATATTCTGTCATTTAGATTGGTTTATCCATGACAAGTAGTCAGTTCTGCTTCAAGAATATGTTTGCATATGATTGATCATATAGATAGATTTGTATTGTTATTGCTGATGTTGATGTTAAGTGATCAACACTATTTTCAGTAGGCTACAGTGAAAGATTCATTCAAGATCTTCTAATCACTGATTTTGTTAACTATTCCTGTCTTTTTGTTCTCAACAGAGAATAAATTAATTCCAAGCGAAGTGCGCAAGGAGGCCTTGAAGTTGCAGAAATTGTTGGAGTACGATGATGAGGGCGCTGAAGGTAAAGGAAATTGTGAAGTGTCTTTGTTTGCTATCTTTCCTTTAGGCCTTCTCCTTATTCTGTTGGTTCTGTTATGTTCACAGGTGTCAGTTCTCATATGGATGATGAGTACAAGTGGGCTGGTGTGGAGGACCCTAAGGTCATGATCACAACATCTAGAGATCCCAGTTCCAGGCTGAAGATGTTTGCTAAAGTGAGTCTCTATCTAGCCTACATGCTCACTGAATCGCCTTAGGTGAGTAACAGTGCCAGCTGCTGATTGTCCTGTAATGTGGTTTTGACTAAAGGAAGTGAAGCTGCTGTTTCCTGGTGCACAACGCATGAACAGAGGAAACCATGAAGTGAAGGCACTGGTCCATGCCTGCAAGGCCAACAGTGTCACTGACCTTGTCATAGTTCACGAGACCAGAGGACAGCCAGGTGAGTTGGAGTGCCATTTTTAGACAAAACCTTCTCAGAAGATGATGTTCATTTGAGCAAATGTGAATAATGATGTCTCCATTATGTACTTTGTAGACGGACTTGTAGTATGCCATCTTCCATTCGGACCAACAGCATACTTCACGTTATACAATGTGGTGATGAGACATGACGTCCCAGACATTGGCACAATGTCAGAGGCCTACCCGCATCTCATCTTTCACAACTTTACCTCACGACTTGGCAGAAGGGTGAGACATGTTGAATGTGCTCTCTGTATGGTCAAAAGAACTTGCCTGTTTAGTTACTTCAACCACAGAGTTTATGTTTTCGATCTGCTTACTGTAGTTTTTCTATTTGTCAGTAGGATTAGACATTAAACTATGAGACCATTTATATCATGGGCCAACAAAGAACCCATTAGCTGCAAACCCACTATCGAGCCAGGCCGAGATAAGGCAATATACCAGCTTACAGGTGATAATGGCCAGGTTTGACGCTGCCCAAATCGAAAAAACATTTGCTTCCCATTATCAGGCTGATAGTCCCTTCTAAGTCTCGCCCACAATGCAGTATAAACGTCATACCCAGATAAAACGAGGGAAGTTCAAGCATTGTATCAGAAGTCATTTGCCCAGTAGAATATTAAGCTAACGTACAAATAAAGCATTGTGCAAAGCAGGTAGGCTATATTCCTTTATACAATGTGGTGTTTTAGAAGTTAACTTAGCTGTACATTTCACAGACAGTCTGACGGCCTAAATGTAATATAAGACATATCTAATATCTAACTTGTTTTGGCCCTGAATTGTCTTTGTACCTGATTCGTTGCTTAATCCCACTTTTCAACTTGACACTACCTCAAGCACCAGTAAGCACAAATTGGCCAGATTGTAAAGGTGAGACCAGAAACCCGGTGACAGTAGGCCTGAGGAACCCCTGTGGTGGCACAATTAAGCACCAGACGTGATCATAGGGATGCGTTTAGCCTCCAAACACCTTAATTCGCCTGACTTTAGTCTAACAATGTAGAAGTGGCTTTGGCAGAGGGCTGCAGTACAAAATTCCTTCAAGCTACAAATGAATTCAGTGAAAGTAAAATGGGAAAGATTAATGTATTTTTATGACGTTTATCAGGTATCAAATATCCTCAAGTACCTGTTCCCAGTACCAAAAGATGACAGCAGACGTGTGATCACCTTTGCCAATGGTGATGACTATATCTCATTCAGGTGAGACAGTAATGGCAAAACAACAATGTTATTGGAATTTCATATGGTATATCAAAAAACATTTCATGTTTATTGAGCTTTATATTCTTATTTTCAGACACCATACATATAAGAAAACGGACCACAAGAATGTTGTGTTGTCAGAAGTGGGACCCAGATTTGAAATGAAGTGTAAGTTAAGTTATAGACATAGATCTCATTCTCTTCTCTGTATAGATTTTACTGGTTCAATCAAGTTATTACACTATGCAAACACGGTGTTGTAATTACATATGTTCTCCCATCAGTGTACATGATCAAGCTTGGCACCCTGGAGAACGAAGCTACAGCAGACATCGAGTGGCGTCACCATGCATATGTACGCACTGCCAAGAAGAGGAAGTTTTTAAGCGTGGAGTGATAAAGACTGTACATAAACAATGGACTCGTGTTCTGTAGTAATGAGACATACTCAAGATTCAAAATGAAGGGTGCTCTGTTCAAAGACTTGAACCTTGCAGACTTCTTGAACCGTGGAAAGGAGACAACTACTCCTAACGACAAAAAAATCCTAATACAGCGATCACAGGCTTGGACTTGTTGATTTTACAGAGTTTAATGGATGTCCCTATGTTGCGCTACATCTAATGTACAGATATTTCGGTTTGCCACGGTTTGTAAATCACATGTGAGGGGATTGGTCCTGCATATCTTAAAGCTACTTTGTTGTGTATGTCAACCGGACACATTACCCCTTCTGGAAACATCATTTTTGTATTTTTGTACAAATAATCATGTGTTTATTTGTACTGGAATGAACTACCCTACTAAACAATTAAACATTTTACATTCAGTTAGTGCAGTCAGAAGTCACATTTATGTCCTGTGAAATCAGCGTGGATTTGTATGAATCTATAGGGTTTGACATTGGGCTGGCAAGTTAAGTAACTATAGGATTTCAAGAGTCTTATGTTCTGATCATGTAAAATCAACCACACCTTGACATTTAGGAATTCATCCAAGAAGGCTTGCCAAGAAATTATCTGCACCAGTCCTTCCAAAGCCAACAGGTTCTGCCAAAATGTAATACTTGAATATTTGTGTGAAGTGTCTTGTACATCATTGTGTGTCCAAGTGTAATGAACTGATTTAACAGAGAATTTGCATGGGCTGTCAGGGCCACCTTCACGTTTCTGAAAGTATACACTTTCACAATCAGGACAAAATACAGCATCCGTTTTATGAAGTTATAGTACCCGCCCTTCATAAGTTGCTTGTGATGGACTAGGTTTGTGCAAAGGAATGGACCAATGAGGGTGCGTTCAGGAGGTGTTCCGCTTTCCCTGAAATTCTTTACTGATCCGACTTGTTAGAATTCAAGATGGCTGCTTCAGGTAAGTATTTATCTCACAAATCATACTGTTAAGTGTCGTTTGGTGTTAAGAACAAGATTCGATTGGTGCCACAGCTCCTGCGTGGGAAAGGCGTTTATGTTTATGGGAATTTTACGGAAGTTTGTGTTGGTTATCAATGTGAGAACTGTTGAGTAAATAGCTAGCTAACATTAGCACTGCTACTAGGGTTAGCTTCCTAACACTTGGCTAGCTGACCATCTAATCCCTTTCCGCCTCATGAAAATAGCATTCCCTCCTTTGAACGCACAAAAAACACCTGACGGGAATTAAGAAACTATAAATAACTCGAGAAACGTTCAGCGGGCCTTGGATTTTATCGAAATAATATACTGCACAGTCGATTAAGCAACGATCTACAGAGGTATTTGGCATCTACTGTAAATATTAATGAGCACTCAAATCCCCTTTAGCTGCACATCTTGCTAGCTAGCGTGCTAGGTTAACTATCTTGCCAAATCTCCGATACAACTTCGTGTTCATTTGGAAACTGGACATTGGCGTCTTGGATGCAATCAGAGATTGTATCGTATTGTCACCATACTGTATCGATGCCCTGGGTTACTGGCCAGAGTTTCATAAAGATTATAACTTAACTTAGTTAGCTTGCTCGCTACCTTATAAGTCATATATTTTAACCAGTAACGTTGGCTTGCTGGCTAACTGACATGAATAACAATAACGCTAGCTGTCAGTCATATCAACCATTACTTAAATGGGTGCCCACATGTCACTCCTGCGCTGGCTGAACTTGTACCCTCACGGAAAATGATAGAAAATGTCTTGAGACTTTCGAAGTTTGATCCAACTGAACTGACGTTGAGTTAGCTATCTCAGCGATAGCCAGGTTAATGTACATTACACGCCTCTCAGGTCTTAGGTCACTCAGGTAAAAAAGAAGCATGGTAGGTCACACGAAGGTTTGTTACAATGTAACAACAAAGCCTTTCTAATGCTACACCACTAATAGAATTGCAAGGACATTGGTAACTGGTCTGTTACATAAGTGCAAGTTTTTGATGTTCATGTTCATCAGTGGAGAGGATGAAATGACAGTGGACAACGTGCTGATGTCTTTGTTATGTCATGGTTATTCAAAATTATGCTTTGTCATTTTACACCAGTATGCATTGATTGTTGCCTTGTACTTTAAATTTGATATAAATAGAAGCAAAATCTAAACGAAATACATGTGAATACCAATGAGTCAAGGCCTGACCTGAATGGTTGGAATTTCATTGTGTCTAGTGTTAGTTTTTAAGATACTTTATGTACCACGGATTATAATTCAGCCTTTTAAATGGCAATCGTTAGGAGTATTGGATAGTATTCTGCTGTTACCATATTAAAGCATTCACTCTTGCACAGACTGGCCCAGTTATTTAACAAATAGCTTAGGTTACTACCTCGCATCACATTGTGTTCTCAAAGAAATAGGTCTCTGCAAAGACTGTTAGTGGTTATCAGACAATAATCCCATAGAAATTAAATGAAATGTCCGCATCAGAAAGACAGTAGATGGACCCACCCAGTGTGCGTGCGTGCGTGCGTGTGTGTGTGTAAGGGTGGGGGAGGTTAGCCTCATGCTCATGCTGAAATATAGGCCATACTGTTTCTGCTGAGTGTGTGCAGAGCATCTAACATGAGACTGCATGTGTACCAGGTTGTAGGTGAGGGCTCTTTCCTCCTGCGCCCCAGTGGATGAAGCTCTCTTGCGGCTGAAGTCTCTCACTGCTGCCTCCCCCCGTCTGCGTCTGTCGTTGCAACATGTCCTCCTCATCCTCCTGCTCTTCCTCGGGGGAGACCAGCCCCGAAGATGTACCTCGTGGTGGGGGCACCATCCGCGTCTACCTCCCCAACAAGCAGCGGACAGTGGTGAGGAATTCTTGCATCTGGTCCCAGTTTTTTTGCTGGTCTGTGTGCATTTATACATGCTGCTGGTCTTGTTACACATGGTTGTGATTTTAAAAAATAATTCTCTTGGCAAGCACGTTGAAAATGTTCCACAGACAGACACAGTGATTTTTGTGGAACAGGGAAAGAATATATCTGCCTTTGATGTGCGCCGTGTTTGGACAAGTATTCTATTGTATCGGCAGCTTCACTGCCCCCCACTGTTTTGATTGTAATGAGTGCTGCCCTGTGATGTGTGACCAGGTGAACGTCCGGCCGGGGCAGACCGTTTACGACAGCTTAGATAAGGCCCTGAAAGTGCGCGGCCTGAGCCAGGACTGCTGCGCTGTGTTTCGGCTCCTGGAGGGGTAAGTGCACCCATCACACACTCACAGCATGTCAGACAGCGCAGGCCACAATGCAGAGAGCTATGTGGTTTGTATGGTTTAGCAACTGAAAGCATGTGTATATTTTTAGTAGGTCTTCGAATAGGTAGTGCAAGTGTTATTTTTTGTTTTGTGTATTCTACTGTTTTCATTGGAGGTGTACGTGTAGACTTGAAATTTCAATTTCATTTTCAATTTAATTTCACTTATAGAGTGCCAAAACATTACACATCCCCTTTACAGAGTGTTAAACAAAGAGAGAGCCCATGAGTAACAGAGGCGAGGAAAAACTCCTAGAATTGTAGATACATATAGGAAGAAACCTCGGACAGATCCACGACTCAAGGGCCCATCCCTGCCTAGGGTCAGTTATAGTACAGTAAGGTCATTTTTAGTGTCAGAAAGTTCAAATAATCCAGTGTAGTGCATACATTTTCCATTGGGGTTAGGAATTGTTAGGAAAGTAATGGGTCGTTCGGATGCGTGGGCCAGGAATTCAGGCAAGGGGACAGCAACAGGCAATAGAAGGGCAGTCATAGGGATGGGACTTCAGGTGTGGTAAGGGCCAGGCACAAGGATGGCTGATGACTGGTAGTGGTTTACCTCACAGGTGAGGTGTGGAGGAAGAAAGGGAGATATAGAGTGTGTTAGTATTACTATAAGTCATGATGGTTAGTATTAATAAGTACATCAATGGTAATATATAATATACTATAGAGAGAAAGGTAGAGAGGGAGAGTTGAGAAATCATTATTCCTCTGATGTTAGGGTATATGACACTGTTCATAGGGTGTTAGTTAGTTAGTTAGACTTAGTAATCTGATTGATTCTCTGTTGTGCTCCAGTCGTAAGAGGCTGACTGAATGGAACACAGACATCACCCCACTGGTAGGGGAAGAACTGCTGGTGGAAGTGCTTGACGATGTCCCTCTCACCATGCACAACTATGTAAGTTAATCATGCTGCCTCTTCACCCATAACTCTTTTGAGTAACCGCCTCTGACTTACTTAACCAGAGCCTCCGACTTACTTGTTGTGTTGTCTTTGCAGGTCCGGAAAACATTCTTCAAGTTAGCATATTGTGACTTTTGTCACAAGTTTCTTTTCAACGGGTTCAGATGTCAGACGTGTGGCTACAAGTTTCACCAACACTGCAGCAGCAAAGTCCCGACAGTGTGTGTGGACATGGATACGATGACAAAACGGTAAGTCTCCTCAGCAGTATGGAGACGCGACATTTGGAGCTCACTCCACGCACTCTGACTGTGTTATCAAGCTTGAGTTGCTGATAGTATTATCGTAGAGAGTTCATGGTTCACTTGTGGTTCATATTAACAGATCAATCCCCACCAATTACACGGACAGCAATTACACAGACGACTGCCCTCAGATATCTATACTGATGATGCCAGACAGCTCCATGTCACAAAGTGATATAGCCTTAACACCTGACCCCACCGGGTAAGTCCCTTTATCCCCTGTGCGAATATTCAGTACCCAACACCAGCACAGTCCACTCTCTCCACTGTGACGCACCCTTAAGTCGATCCTTTCTAACGTACAGGCTGAGCCTCCTGTCCCCCACCTCGGCCTTCCGCTTCCCCCTCCCCGGGGCTGACGGCCAGTCCTTGCAGCGGCACCGCTCCACCTCCACGCCCAACGTCCACATGGTCAGCACGGTAGGACCCGCTGGCACCAGCATCATAGAGGTGAGAGGTCACTGCCATCATGACTGTCCGACATTACAAAGTCTACAGTCACTGTTCACTGTCTCCTCCCCCTCCCATTCATGTGTCATGTCCTCTACGTTCATGTTCTCAATGTTTTTTGCATTCCTGTGGAAGTTTGACTTTTTTTTGTGTGTGTGTGTGTGTCTACACTTGTCATGGGTTTGTGAGTCGTTGCCATTATTTTCATTTTTTATTTTCATTTTTGTGTTCTCATAGGAAGCAATAAAAAACAGCACAATGGGTGAGTTTTTGTTTTGATGACGACATCCATCACACTCATTTTAGTTAGTCATCAGTCTTCATATTTGTCAAACACATTTGACCCCAGAGTTGTCAAATATGTTTTCTCATAACAGTTTAACCACACGTGTAAGTCTTTGCTATTTGCCTTGTCGCACAACACAATCCTTACAGGTTCAAAGCAAACTAGAGCACTAAGCCTAAACCTACTAAATCTGCTTTGATTTCATACATTAGTAACTCAGTAATTTTGCTTAATCATCATAATGCTAACCCCTGGAACTGCCTTGAAACACAGAAACTTGAAATAGGGATGTTCTCACAGTTATCAAAAGTTCACGACTGTTTTTCGTTGTGAGCACGTAAGTATGTGGTTAGAATGTGTGTGGTCTGTATTCGCGTGAGACGTGTTCCCATGTGTGTGTCAGGACCAGAGACGTCCCCCAAGCCCTCCACCAGCCCCCCTTCCCTGGGCTCTCCTGGCCGACGACCCCCCAAATCCCCCTCAGAGCACAAGGAGCGCAAACCCTCCTCATCTGACGACAAAAAGAAAGTGGTCAGTAGCTTGCGTCTCTCACAATCGCAAGATCAGTAATTTCACTCCGCTAGCGCAACGCGGCTAAGTCATTTCCCAGAAGTTCCTCCGAGCTAGTCTTGATGCTAATCTCATTTCACTTGAATGGCCGCAGCATCGCGGAGGCTACAGGGACTCCAGCTACTACTGGGAGGTGCAGTCGCGGGAGGTGAACATCCAGAAGAGGATCGGAGCGGGCTCCTTCGGGACGGTCTTCAAGGGCAAGTGGCACGGCGACGTGGCCATCAAGATCCTCAAGGTGACGGAACCCACCCCCGAGCAACTGCAGGCCTTCAAGAACGAGATGCAGGTCTTACGGTGAGAGAACCATACTCTACGGTTAGAACCAGCCATCTGCCACCCTCACGGCCTGGTTATTATGAGACAAATAGCTTGAAGAGTGGACACTTTCACATACGAAGAAGCTAGCTTACAGTATCAGATGTAGAGGAGGAAGTAATCAAGTCAAGAGAACTTCAATGTTATCCTTTGGTCAATTGCCCTGTGACACTATGTAACTTATGCAATACATGCCTGCAGTGGTAACCAGGTTGAATAGACCTCTGAAGAACAAAAACGGCCATCTTTGCCCATGCAAGGAGATCTAGGTGTTAATTGAAGCTAACTACTTATGGCAAGTTGCATTACAAGTTAGTTCTTTGGTAACAAAAATCAAAATTTGTCGTCTTAATGTACCAAAGATATGCAAAGGATAAAAGTATGTTGAGCAAAACGTCTGCATTTCAGATTTGTTCATCCCTTTGAGAGTTTAACAAGTGCGATAATTCAAAATCTCCATGTTATTTTCCCAGAAGAAAAATGGCAAGATACCAAATGTCAAAGATGGCAGCTTTTTCGTAGGCGAACCTCAGTGGTCTATGGCATTTGTTATGATGAGCATCATTAGGGCCCACAGTGAAGTATGGAAAACAGTGGTTATGTTTTGATGGCCAGATAGTAGCATCAGTTCTTCCCAGCACTTAGTGTGCATACTGAAGGAAGCCTGACCTTTAGAAATATGGCCCTTGTTGAGTGAGTAACAGCATCTTTCTGTTTGTTTCCCTTTATTTCCTCCCTCTCTCTCTCTCTCTCTCTCTCTCTCTCTATCCCACTGTCTCTCCTTCTTGGCTGACCTTTACAGAAAGACGCGCCATGTCAACATCCTGCTGTTCATGGGCTTCATGACGAGGCCCCACTTCGCCATCATCACGCAGTGGTGCGAGGGCAGCAGCCTCTACCGCCACCTGCACGTCATCGAGACCAAGTTCGACACCATGCGCCGCATCGACGTGGCGCGCCAAACGGCACAGGGCATGGAGTAAGAGAGTGCAGCCTGTTTACTCGACCGGTTCGCTGACTCACACAGAGAGATAGCGATAGAGGACGAGTCATGAGAGTCAAGTTTGTTAGACGGTGGTGATGGTAACAAAAAGTAAAAAAAAAAAATGTTGGGCTGTGCCGCAAGTAGCTGCAGTGAGGATACCACATTCAGGTCCAAGTGCTCGTGTGGTCCCGGGTTAAAATCTGACTGGTGATCATTTCCTGATCCCAGCATATCTCTCTCGCCCACTCGTTTCCTTTCACTCTTTACTGTCCTATCTGATTAAAGAGGAAAAACTGAGATCTACATATAGATACATACTGTATATAGCATGAAGCACAGTCCTCAGAGTTTGTAGGCCCTGTTTATGTAATCATGTAGAAGAGTGGAGTAGCATTGATTCATGTCAGACATATATCGTTGTTTGAGCCATACAGCTGCTTGGATTTTAATGTTGTAATGTGACTTCCTTTTTCCCATCTAGTTATCTACATGCCAAGAATATAATTCATCGGGACCTGAAATCAAACAGTATCCTTTTATTTTTGTTTTGTTTAGATTGTTGTGTACTGTTGCTTTTGTTTGAGGAAATACTTGTTTAGCGCCTTTGGACTGATTTATGACTTCATGAATTAGGGAAGCCACTCTTGAGTAAGGGAAAGTATTGCTTTCCTGTGTGGACTTCATGTTCTACAAGTAGTTCCCCCTTCCCCCTCTGCTGTGCTGTCCTGTTCCTGACCTCCTGTACCAGACATCTTCCTGCACGAGGGCTGGACGGTGAAGATCGGCGACTTCGGCCTGGCCACAGTGAAGTCCCGCTGGACGGGATCGCAGCAGGTGGAGCAGCCCAGCGGCTCTATCCTGTGGATGGTGAGTCCTGCAGAACAGCAGGCCACGCAGGCCCTAATTTGGAAGAGCTGTATCACATAGTAACAGTCAATACTAACAGTTTTCGTTGTGATTTATCACAGACTATGTTCCTTTTAGCTTCAGAGTTGAAGTTGTTAGTCATCTTTTTTTTTTACCCCTCCGGGCATGTGTTTGTGTCCACAGGCTCCTGAGGTGATCCGGATGCAGGACACCAACCCCTACACCTTCCAGTCAGACGTTTATGGCTACGGTGTGGTATTGTTTGAGCTCATGTCCAGCACGCTGCCTTACTCCAACATCAACAATCGGGATCAGGTGAGCCACAGCTCGGGTTACTGCAGATGGAGCCCTGGCTTGGAACTTGTAGTGCTTAACTGGAGATTAAGATTGATTTTAAGATTGATGTGGATGTACACTACTCACAGAAAGTTAGGGATATTTGGCTTTTGGATTAAATGTTGAAACATTGAACTGTTGGACATGTGCATTCAAAAGTTTGCAGGGAAGGTCACATTAAGTTCACCTGTAAAGATTATAGTGGATTTTTTAGGTTCATCCTGAAATTTCACCCGAAAGCCGAATATCCCTAATTTATTGTTATTAGTGTAGTAGATGTGTTGCTGTGATTATGTAAATAGAAAAACAGGACATTTTTGAAGGAACGATTAAGTCAAAGGATAATGGTGCCACTTTTCACTTTTTCACTGCTACAGCGTCACTGGATCATGAAGTGTTTCTTAAATCTGAGAGTAATCCCACCCTAACATTTTGGCTATTTTGGGAGAATGCTCATTCAGAATGCTATTTTGTCTCAGACTGGACTTAATCCCCGTCTGGGAAGCTTGCCCTGCGAGCACTTGTGTTTATGTTTTCTTTTGCTGGCACCACACTGAGTATTCTTGAGCTCTTTCCAGTCCCATATCTGCTCCAAAACTCCCACATTTATAATGATCCCCTCTATTCAATCAATGATTTGAGCTCTTGGCATAGCTACCCTAGGAACTGAAGATGGTCTCATTTTTTTCTTTCTAAATCCTTCTTAAACCCTCTGAAATACCACTGCCAATGTTTGTTGTTTGTTGTTTTATCTGTCAAAAGTGTGATTGTGGGACCTACCTCACTTGTACGTCTGAGGACAGATGTCCTGTCTGATTTAAATATGGGAAACAGACAAACACTAGTACCTACTCGCCCTTTTAATGAAGACTGTTTTTTTGTTTGTTTTTTTTCCTCCACCCAGATCATCTTCATGGTGGGCCGAGGATACCTGTCGCCAGACCTCAGTAAACTCACAGCGAACTGCCCCAAGTCTATGAAGAGGCTCATCATCGACTGTCTCAAATTCAAGCGTGACGAGCGGCCCCTATTCCCACAGGTGAGTCACCTGCCCACATCACACGACTACCACAGACCGAGTTCAGTGAAGATTTCAGAGGGAGATAAAGCTATTATGTAGTGATGGTAGTGGGTGGGTGCTGTATTATGGGTAAACATACTGCTAAAGTGCTACTTAGAGAGATTATATGCTAATCTGCATGGTTTAGCCCCAAAACGGTTTACAGTTGTTCTCTGTCACCACTCTGAATTTCAAACGTTGTGAAAGCCTGTGGTTGAACTTGTAGGTTAACCTCCAGAATAGTTGACCCAAATTACTCTGAGGCATCTCAAGCTCAATCAAACGTAACATCTGTCTACTCTTGGTGTGTGTGTGTGTGTGTGTGTGTGTGTGTGTGTGTGTGTGTGTGTGTGTGTGTGTGTGTGTGTGTGTGTGTGTGTGTGTGTGTCTGTGTGTGTTGCCTACAGATCCTGGTGTCCATTGAGCAGGTCCAGGACCTGTTGCCAAAAATCGAGAGGAGTGCCTCGGAGCCTTCCCTGCACCGGGCCGTGCACGCCGAGGACCTGAACCCGCTGCTGTTCCACACCACCAGGCTCATGCCCTTGTGAGGGCACTATGCCACGTCATGGCCAGAGGGTGCCACAGAGAGAGAGAGGGAGAGAGAAAGAGAGATGGAGAGAGAGTGAGAGAAGCAGGGAGAAAGAGAACAAGCAACTTTCCAGCCCCTCTAGTTCCTTCTGGAGCCTGACTGCTGCTGCCCATACCCCCCTCCCCCTTTGAGCTGCACCAGGGTATTGGCCTCAAGAAACACAAACACACACACACACACACACACACACACACGCACATATGTTTGGGAATATACATGCACACAAAGCCCTTTGCGGTTCTCAAAGACACATCTGGCCGAACTCCATATGTTTTAGCGGGGGATTCCTAGGTGCTGCAGCACTACAGCAAGCAGGCTTCGACTGTGTAGTGCTGCAGATCAGAGAGTTGGGTTGGGTTGGCGAGAGGCGAGCGATCTTGTGGCGCTCCCTGGAATTTGATGGTGTTGTGCTGGCGTCATGCTGGCCAAGTTGTTTAAAGTCCCCCCCTCCCCTCCCTTTTCATCTGTTGTTTTGGAAAATACTTCTTGAGAGAAGACGGAAACATGTGTCCAGAAACCCCACTAAAAAACTTCAGGGACAACTCGAGTGTTTTCGTATGTGGTTTTTTCAGTGATTTCATTTCAGTTTCTGGCTGGCTTGCTGATTTCAGTTTGTTTGTTTTTTTTGTCCTTATTTTGTTACTTTTATACAGCAGAATGTAAATATATCAGTCAAGAGTTTTAATTAGTCCTTTAACATCAGCTAGCTTTTTAACATCAATCAGTTTTTACATAATCATGTCATTCTGAGCTGCCGTGTTCTCTTCTTTGCTCAAGTGCACATGTGTACGAATCCCTCCCCACTTTTTATTTTCGACCAGATGGAACAACAATGTTGTTTCTTAATTTTTTTTTTTTCTGTTTTCATTCCATTTCAAGACCAATTTTAATCCCCGTCACCATGAGCTGCTAATTTAGGAAAAGCCCTGTGGCTACACTTTGTCATTCAAAAGTAATTGTGAGTGAGAGCTGGTCTGGTGAGAGGACTGTTAATTGCACCCCTGGATCTTGGTGTGGGTGAGCAACCAAGCCGATGGCGATGGCTAATGCTCCTTTGTCGCTAGACAACCAGAAACACATAAATTGTGGGCTTAGGGTCTGTGAAGTCGAAACAGCCGCCATGCTGTCTTGATTTTAGAGCTGAACTGATAAACAGTTCAACATCATGTGTTTTTTGTGAGTGCCTCAATGAATTGAAAGTGCCCATTGCACAGAATACATCTGATTTGCTCAGAGTCAAGACAGCATTGCGGCACATAGTTTGGCGCAACAAGACTTGGTCCATGGAATGAATACGAATATTTAAATGCATTTTGTGCAAAGCAAATGTCTTGTTTACGTTTCATTTCCTCTGTTGTCTCACTTCAGCGGCGCTTGCAATTTCAAGCTTTTGTCCTTACGCTTTGTGCAATAAAAGTTTTGCTTTCGGTCAGAAACAATAAGGATGATCTATCCTTAGTTCTCTTTGTCATAAAGGCAAAAAACCCCCCTTTTTTTTCAATCTCCCTGGAAACCAGTAATAACCTGAATGGAGTATATTGGATCGTGTCAGATCTTAGTGTGCTGCTTGTCAGTTGTGGTGGGTTTTTTTTCTGTTTCCATTTTATGTCTAGCATTTACTATTTGAGACTGCACATGATGCAGACAAGATAAGAACTTGCATCTGACCAGAGCAATAACACTTTCTCGAGTGAACATTGGTGCAGAGAGACAACAGATAGGTAGGCACAACTGTTTGAAGATGGGCCTCACACAGAGTGGCTTTTTAAAGAAAAAAAGAAACAAAAGGCATTCCGTAAACCACACTGACGTCCATTCGTTTCAATCTCCTCGTGTGCGCGTCTTGTCGGAGGAAGCTCAGTTCTGAGGTCCTTGCAGAGCCGTAGAGATGAGGTCGGGGAGACGCGAAGAGACTCTAGGTGACCTAGAATGAGAGTAGAGTAGCAGCAGCAGCAGCAGCAGGACACCTTCTCGCCCTC
Organism: Sardina pilchardus; assembly: GCF_963854185.1. Classification (NCBI taxonomy): domain Eukaryota; kingdom Metazoa; phylum Chordata; class Actinopteri; order Clupeiformes; family Clupeidae; genus Sardina; species Sardina pilchardus. The sequence goes on along the minus strand of NC_085001.1, from coordinate 20,591,552 downwards.
TGACGCTCCCTCCCTCCCACCCTTCTCCACCAGCAGACACAGCTGCAGCGGCCGCGAGGCCTTGCAGAGACGCTGCTTGCAGTGGAGGTTCCATGGCTGCTGGTGCAGCTAAAAGCAGGCTGCATGGCTTGCAGCACTCAGCTGATTTTTGGTTGTGCGTCTTATTGCAATATCTGGTTGGCTGAATGTCATTTGGCTTTTCTTTCTTTTTCTTTCCGTTTTATTTATTTTATAAGTTACACAGTGTACTGGCACTTTGCATCACACACAGAGAAAAGACCACTTTCTGTAATACTGTAAGCACATTGCCGGCATAAAGAATGCACCATCACATAGAAATAGCCGTTTTGGCATGATCTGTCTAACAAAGTGACGTGGTTTTAATGATTGTTTTAAATTACTTCTCTTTAACTGTAAAATGGAAGTATGTCTTGTGGGTTTTGTGCTTGGTTTAAGGCTATGTGGGGTCTTGAGTTATTTGTTTAACGTGCTTTTGATTATTCCTTGTTTGGCTAATGGTTACAAGGTTGTGTCTGTTGACATTTCAGTGTCAGTGTGTGATGGAACAGTTTCTGTTCTCCTTTGTGTGGATAGGGCCTCCACTCCTTTGGCCTCCATCTTGTGCAGCAGCCTCAGTTTGGGCAAGCTTCTCAATGTCGACTCCTCAATCATCGTTTTTTATCAAGATGGCCAAGTTGGTCAGTGCAGTGGTTTCAGAGACCAAAACAGTACATCTTCAAAAAAAACCTGTTGTTTTTGTTGTTGTTGTTCAGGTAGTCGTAGCAACAGACCTGTTGCACAGAACTCGTGATCAAACTAGGAAATGCGTTTTGTCTTTCTTGATGTTGAAGAGGGAAGAAAAACTGAAAATGAATATGATTGCACTTGTCTACAACCACAATGTTGGTGTGCTACTATTTTTATCTGCAGTCCTAACTTCATATGAGGGGCAGCTGAAAACCACAAGGGGGCAATGTTCTGAGCAGGACTAAAGATATTGCGCTAGTTGGACCACATACGTGTGGATCACATATCTCATTCCTGTGTGGGTTTAACCACGCACTAGATGCAGATTCAGACGTTAGCAGAAGAGCAGAGGCTGTGGTGTTTGAGTGTTTCGACATGAGCCTCGCACGAGGGGAAGACAACTGAAATGGGTTTCTCTGTGCATAATTTATTGGCTAAAATGTTACAGAACAAACAACTGACACTCATTTTATTGTTGAAATGTAGGTTGTAGTCTATAGTTTTTTTTTTTGTATTTGAAATGGGGCTGGGTACCCCTCTATAAAATGCTTAATTTTAAGGAGATTGCTTCGGTCGACGATGAATAGCACACACTTTTTCCTGGGCATTAAGAGCATGTCCGCTGAAAAAAAGAGTGAATCCATTACTATTTATTACCTGCAGTCAGGCGATATATTATCTGTTGCATGATTTCTGTTGGCTGGGGACTAATAGGCACAAAGTCAATCTGAGCAGGCAGGATAAGGCTTTACTGACATGATGGTGTCTGGTGTGACACAAAAGATGCGTCAGTGCATGTCTCTTCATGTGTGTCCAAACAATAACAACCCCCCCCCCCACCCCACCCCCGCCCGCACACACACCTCCACCACCACCACCATTTTGTCCTCTGTCTATCATGCTAGGCTCTCTCTAGTGTCCTTTCCTCCATTTGGTAGTGTAGAATCTCCAAAGAATCCAAAATGGAATTCGTTGGTGGTTATGTGAGGGAGGGGGCAGCATTTTGCATGATGGTCCCAAATCAGGCTCTAGCTAGAAACAAATATGCACAAGATTGAACTCCTAATATCATGATAAGTCTTGCACATATAACTGTAGTGTACTGTATAGTGTTTTTCATATTTAATCATTCCGGTATGAGGCAGTAATTTGCTGGCCTACAGACCAGGTGGAATTTTGAGCCCCAGTAAAATAATGGTTAACAAACTTTTGTTAAAAAAAAATGATGGTGTTGACTCAAGAAAAAGCCATTCATCAAGTTATTTCTGATCATTGGTGAAGTGATGCATCACTTTGATTTTGACCATGTGACGTCAACACCAACTAAAGTGATTCTAAAGTGATTTGTAAAAAGCTTCCAAACTAATTAAATTCCTCTTTGAGATTCCTCCCCAGTCATGTACAACCCCAGGGTGAAGTGTCAGACTGTTTTCTTCCTTTTTTCCCCTTTTTGAGCAGAGAAGAGAATGGTTGTTTAATTAATGTGTTGACATAGTTCTGCGTACTTTTAGGCAAATTGCAGTAATTTTGTGTGTATAGTTTTAAAGGATTTTCTGGGGTGTTCCGTGTGGAAAAAAAGTTGTACTCTGCTGTGTACAGTTACATTTTTTTTTAATTATGAAATTGTACTTGTTTCTATTTTTTGTGTGATGGTTTAAAAAAGAACAAAATTATTTTAAAAAATGTAAAGGAAAATCTTAGTATTTTTTTAGTTTTCTTTTTTTTTTTTGGTCTTAAAATATGGAGGAGACAGGATTTTATTCTTGAAATAAAACCATGGACTGCTGATGTAGCTTGTATTTGCACTGTGTTTGTGTGTGTGTGTGTGTGTGTGTGTGTGTGTGTGTGTGTGTGTGTGTGTGTGTGTGTGTGTGTGTGTGTGTGTGTGTGTGTGTGTGTGTGTGTGTGTGTGTGTGTGTGTGTGTGTGTGTGTGTGTGTGTGTGTGTGTGTGTGTGTGTGTGTGTGTGTGTGTGTGTGTGTGTGTGTGTGTGTGTGTGTGTGTGTGTCCTATACCATGACTCTAGACTATACCAAACTAGTGTTCAAATGAACGGATCAGGGTTCCCCCAGTCATGTTAAACCTGGAGAAGTCATGGAATTGTTAGACCTCATTTTTCAGGCCTGGATAAATGGAATTTAGGAAATCTTTTGAAAGTTTTGGAAAAGGCATGACATTTCATTTTGTCATATACAATTTGATTGCTTCCTTCTTATAGAGAGAGAATGGTGGGGGAGAAAACACATTTTTATCCAATCTTGTCAGTTTTTTTTTTTTATTAGCCCCAACCTGTGGCAGTATAGTAAACTAGTAAGCTATTTTGTACTTGTAGGGTGGGGGAAGCCATGGAGCTTTTATTCAAGGTAATTTACAGCGCATGCAATGATAGTCAGTGCTGACCTTTACAGGTTGAGAGTTGAAATTAGAATTCAACAGAACATCTGTCTGGTGAGCTCATCTTCACTACCGTAATTTCCAGACTATTAGCCACGGCTTATACATTGATTTGGCAACATTTCTTCAGCTATGCTGTTAATACAGGGGGGCGGTTAATATGGTTTTGTTTCTTTTAACTTGCACAAAACACTGCCCTGCGGCTTATACACACAAAGTTTACTTTGAGAGTGTTATATCAGTATCTATGGATATGGGTAGGGACTTTTTTCAGACAAAACACCCCCACCCGTTTCGTTGAGTACAGTACTTCCTGTTGAAGCCACAGCCATTCTAAGAACCAAAACTATACTGAGCAGTAATACTAAAGAAGTGAGCGCCCCGCATGGGTGAAATGGCAGAATGTATGAAACAGGAAGTATTTAAGAGCCTTTATATGTGCAGTAGAGTTTTGGGCTCTTTGTGTTTTGAAGGCAAAAGATGTGTTATTGCAGTACAACAAAGTAGTGAGGATGAAGGCATCATGGCCAATTATAACGGAGATAGCAGTGTACAAGGCAATACAATGATTAAGGCATAGGAGACGAGACGTTTAATAACATAACTGGTGGAGGGCCAAATTCCTTGACTCCTCATTTCTACTTTCTATTATGCGCATGTGAAGAGGCCTACAAGAGATTGTGACTTGTGTGAGCAAAGAATATATGCTCAATATTAAAGTGCTTTAGCATATACATTGTGGGGTTTGCTGAGAAAGCCAACTATAGAATTCAAATATATAGCAAAAACTGGGCTATGTGTACTGCTATTTATGTAAAGGCAATTGTTTCAAACATGAACTTAATACACTCACATAACATCTCTGAATAGGCCTACTCACTGAATAAGGAACACTGAATATACTAGTATATAGCTAACTGTGAAATCATAATGATCAAGGCCATTACATGACTGAATTTGAAATTAAATTGATTAAATTGCCCTGCAGACGAACTAGTGGAAAGCAGTGAATTACCCTACAGGCTACTAAACATCAGTTACTATCAATGTTTACAAACAAACAGGTAGCATATAATGCTGACTGTATAGATCATAGAAGTGGGTATACTGCTGACTATAGAATAAAAGTGGAAATCCATCAATCTCAATGTGTTGAGTTAAACTCCAGGTGTTTCAGAGTGACTGCATTCCAACAGCATTTTGTCCTAAGAGCACACATTTATTCATAGTTCACACAAACCCTCGACTGCAGACAGGTGATCTCATCCATTTTGACCAGGTCTTCATATTTTATATCCCAGTCCGGAACGACTTATGTGGCAGAACAAAGTCATTGAGAAGCACATACCCAGGACCTAAACACAGAGATGCTGATGTGAGAAGCAAAACCATGCAGGCCAAAATAGAACACATCTGATTTCCGTTTTGGGTTAGTCTCATTTTCAAATTAAAACAGATACATTTTTGTCATAGCAGGAAATGTCAATAGGTTTCACTGAAAAGGCGAAGGAAGGAGTCCATAGCTATCTATAGTCTTATTTAAATACTGTTATTGTCAATCTGGATGTCTATTAAATAGTGTACATTACTGCTGTGAGAAGGAAAAAGATGTAACATATCATGATTGTGTCATCTGACTATAGCCTACCTCAATACTGCAGATGACAATCACACCAATACCAGTGTTGAGCAGGTTTTCTTCAAACCAGATCTTCATCTTATTGTAGCAACCCTGACATGAAACAAATGGAATGCTATTACAAACTCTGACAACACCACAATTACGTTATCTAACAACTATCATTACAATTGATCTAGTAATACAGGTGTTGATCATTTATAAGTGCTAACTATAGGTCAAGGTTTGTGAGATGAGAAAACTTTTAACAAAATCTCATGAGAATCTCAATAAGTTATTGAACATCAGTAAGAAGATGACTCCGATGACTCACACCATATTACTTTTCACTTTAAACCAAGAAAGGAGAAAACGCAGCTTATTCTAGCCAATGGTACCATACATCGTTCCAGTTGCTGCCGGTGCCATTCTTGCATGATGATGGTATCTGGCTCTCCCAGTCTGTCGCAGCCTCCACTCCACAGCATTTAAACTGTAAGCAAATAGGATCACATCAGCACTCTCTCTCTCTCTCACACACACACACACACTCCCATAAGTCTGAAAGAGAAGAGGGACACAGAGGTAAAAAAAAACCTCACTGTTTTCTGGAAGAGGTCCCAGTCATCACTGATCACTGTGACCGTGCCATTATGAGATTGTTTGGCAGTCTCCAGGCTTTTTTTGAGGTCAATCTTGATTCTGTCATCAATCTGTGAAGCAAAGGGCATGGCCGAATAGTTACAAGACATTCTCATCACTGTGGGCTGTTCTGGTTAAAGCGCTGGGGTTTCACTCTCCTAATCCCAGGAGGAAGTGTGCAGTAGCCAAGATACTATACATCCAGTCAGAGCATACAATGACATACAGGAACAAGAGAAACTGACCACTGCTGTCCATATTTTCATATGAATAAATAGTGTGTCCACTTTGGCTGTGGGAATACTTACATCTCTTTCATAAACAAGGAGGATACAGGCTCCAGCCAGCTCCATCAGCATCACAACAAATAACAAGATGAAGAACTAGGAGGCGAAAAGAATCAGCTGCGTGAGTCCTGTTCCATCATCATAAAGAACACATAGAATGATAATAATAATAGTGTGTGTGTGTGTGTGTGTGTGTGTGTGTGTGTGTGTGTGTGTGTGTGTGTGTGTGTGTGTGAGTGTGTGTGTGTGTGTGTGTGTGTGTGTGTGTGTGTGTGTGTGTGTGTGTGTCTGTCTGTCTGTCTGCCTGTCTGTCTCTGTCTGTCTGTCTGTCTGTCTGTGTTTTGGGGAGGAGGAGTGTCCTCTAATCACCGTGATCAGTAGGCAGCGGTTCTCCTTGTAGGCGCCCAGGAATCCCAGGAAGGACACGCAGGTGATGACGATCCCAGCAATGATGAGGATGTTGGTGACGCTCATGAACGGCAGGGAAGGGAGCAACGAGGAAAACTTGGTCTGCGTCATCATGAATATCCCAAAGCCAAGTATCGCTGCCCCACAAACCTGACAAAACAGGACGTAGACAGGGAGACATTACATACCAGACAGCCCCTCACAACATGTAACAACTCTAGTAACTAACTCTAGAGTATTATCTGCACTTAAAACATTAGTTTGCGTGTGTTACTTTTATAATTTCCCTGGTCACATTTCTGTTAGAGATGGAGTAGGCTGACACCATCATACCATGCTATTTTCAGAATTTAATTGCCTTTACAGAATTTAATTGACTGTTGCACAAGAAATTGTGTGTGTATACACACGCACACACACACACACACACACACACACACACACATACACACATACAGTATATATAATGAGTATTATTGTAATGAGAATAAGTTTAGGATACATACAAAGAATAAGAAGTTGGCCACACACATTGTGTATTTCAAACACTTGAGGCACGACATCTTGACTTGTTCTGTTCTGTAAGGTAAGGGGGAAAAGGCACATCAGATGTTGGCTAATAGTTCAGCACATCCTGCCATGACACGAGAATGATGTGTTTGTAGATACACACACACACACACACACACACACACGCACACACGCGCACGCACACACACACACACACACACACACACACACACACACACACGCACACACACACACACACACACACACACGCACACACACACACTGCATGCCCTGCATTGTTCAAAAATAAGTGTAAGATTTTAATGACTCAGACATTCAGTTTCCCCTTTCTCTTGAAAAATGGTCAAGCTTGTATAATTCTGTCTAGAGCCATCGCCCTGATGTTTCCTGAACAACACCTACAGTTCATGCGAATAGGTGCATCTATTTAAAGATTTCCTTATACATCTAAATTAACTCTCAAGTATGTAATAAAAAGATAAATAATTCCGTTAGTGTTTAAGACGACAGTGTCAGATCATATATTGAGTTTTTTCATTAATACAGTGTTTACTGTACGGAACTAACTGGGATTTCAGTAAAACTTAATTTCAAACAGGCCAAAATAAAAATCTACTTTACAATCTCTTTATCAGTAATCTCATGTGAAACATTATGCTGCCAGTGCGTTTTCCGTAACTTCATAACGCCATATCAGTGCACAAACAACAAATACACAGGTAGGATTACAAAATAGAAAAAAGAACACAACAATACACACAAATAAAGTTAAATAGTAAAGTATCACACATTCTTACCTCCTCAGATAAAGTTCTTTGTAAACCACACAAGCAGACAAAGAGGTTCAACTATTGTTAGGTGAACGGAAAATGTCTCCCTTCACTTTGCTGGTCACACTTGGTTTAGTCAATTTTCAGAGCGTCACCATGCATCATCAGTTGACATGACTTCCTCAACAAATCGACCGGATGTCGGTTGGGTAGAAAAAAGAAGACAAAGTCTTGCAAAGGTAACTGATAAGCAGACCTAGTGCTCGGTGATGGAGCCAGAAAAATGCTATGGCTATGGCCAAAGCTTTGTAGCTTTGAAATTGTGTAAGTTCCTCTTTCACAATAGGACTGGGATGTCATACAGAAAACAGGAAGAGAAAGAGTCTAAATGCAGTTGTTTGTAGGGCTTTTTTTATTTTTATTTTTTCCATCCACAAACGTTTTATAAAACCCCAAGAGGAATAATTTGGTGATCATTTGACAAATACATCAATGTACCAATGATTTGTACTTATCAGACATATAGACACAAAGCAGCAGTTTGATTTAAGCTCACAGATAAAGTGCATTTTAAATCTACTAAAAATATGAATGCTTCCTACAGAGAATTTCATCCAACTACTTAGACATACTATTTAACACTCTCTGACATCATTCCGGGTAACATGACATACTCAGTAACAGGAACAAGTCAAAGGAACAATACAGTAGTCTTCCTTAACTGTATGTATGTTGACATTGAACCATTTTCTTTTTTTAATCCAGCTAAATTAACTGTCTTGTCACATGAACATTTCTTTTTTGTTTGGTTACTCCTGTTCATCTTTACTCTGTTTTAACACAAATTTAACAAAAATGGCCATGTCTGTTGATATGGTAATTGAACAAATTCATGACTGATTTTCTTGTTCTTCATTCCGACACTCTCACATCAAACTGAAACAACGTGTTCAGAAAATAGTATAAGCATCCATTCAAACAAGCCATCTTGAGGGATTCCATCACATATATCCCCGTCCAGTCATCCGAAAGTTGCACATGATTATGCAAGAGAAGCATATGCAAAGTGCCTGTAATGAGGGGAAAACATCACATGTAACAGAGCACCTTTCTTCCTTAATCGCTATTCTGCTCTTTATTTCATCAAGTGTATTGGCACATACTTGTATAATGGCTTGAGACACAACTCCTGCACCTATGCTTAGAAAGTTCATTTTAAACCAGGATCTCAACGGCCCAAAACAGCCCTAGAATAGGGGGTGGGGGTAGGGGAAGAGGGTGGGTAAAAGACACAAGTCAAACATTCAATTTACATTGCATCACTCACTACACAGTGCATGAGTGCAACAGTAGAGAAGGGGAAATCCTGCCTAAATAAGCAAGACACTTGACCTTACACTTACTTATTTGACTCATCATGCTCTTATCCAAAGTGACTTCTACAGCTCTGGAAAAAATTGAAAGACCACTGCACTTGTTTCTGATGTAATCCTATGGTTGCTGAGTGACATGCGATTGTCATATTCAGTCATATTCAAAACAAAGAGACCACTGCCCATTTGAGTATGACCGTCAACTCATTCAAATGTTACTCAGCAAAAAAATTAGCAGTATTTTTTTCCAGAGCTGTATAATGTCTATTATTACAAGGGCCTGTCTCCCCGGAGCAACTCTGGGTTAAGTGCCTAACTAAAGGGCACAACAGTGGCATCCGGGAACTGAAGCCACAACTTTATTAGCTTCTGTAAGCGATGCAATCTGTACTACTACTAGGCCACCTACCTCTTCCCATGGGATGATAGGAAACATGTTACAGGGGTCTTCAATGCAACATGATATCTGAGGATGGCCATTCCAGTCTGATGGCCCATGGACCCCACAACATTTAAACTAGACAAAAAAAACAAAGAATGAAAAGGCACATTTATAGGGAATCACAAACGTATGGGGAATCACAAACACGTCGGGAGTGATCATGCATGATCATCGGTAGCCTCAACAGAGTCTTTAACTGGCTGGGTAGTGGGTTTACTGTAAGTGACTGGCAATATACACTTACTGTAGCCTGAATGTAGTGAAACTCCTCTTTCAGTGTCAGATTCCCCGTGTCGGACGACTGTCTGTAGGTGTCCAGAGCGCGTAAGAAATCATCCTCAAAGTACCTGTCGATCTGGGAAAGTGCAGGAAAAACATTGATTTCATGCCACACGAGAACACAGGAACACACAAAGGGTGCCTCTCATGCAGCGTTTATACGTCCTCCCTCGCTCCTCGATGCCTCGATCCTCACTGATCTACATAAAGAATGATGGGGGGGAAACAATGGGATAGTTATAGATCAGTGGGAACGCCCCTCGAGGATCGAGCATCGAGGATCGAGGAGGCATGTTGAAAGGCACCCATAGACTCGCTTCCTCTAAACATGGAATATAACGTGTGTGGCGTGATGAAATATAGCAGTCTCACCTCTCTGTCAACTACCAGGAAGATGCAGGCCATAGCCAACTCCACCAGCATCAAGAGGAACAGGACGATATAAAACTGTCATGGAACCAAATGTGACATTAATACATAAACACAATCAAAATCCATGTCTTACATACACTACATGTGCTTTAAAAATTAACGTTTTCTCACAATGGGTGAGCATATGCAGTGTGTAGCAAAGCATGTGCTGACTCAAAGACAACTGAAGAGATAGTGGGGTTTAAAATTCTAAAAGTGAATCAAACATGATGAAATGTGATCAGATTTAGAGAGCGCAACAGCATGTGTGGGTGTAAATGTGTCTAGTGAAAAAGAGCAAAAAGTGACTAAGAATGATTTGAGGTGATATGCAACACTTCAGACAAGCAACAGACGGCAACAGAGCAGGTGTGAGTTTCACTTTGCAGGCGTGTGTGAACACAAATGGAAGCCCCTTCACCCTAGACAACGTCAGTAAGTTAACGACACCAGTGACGTGATGGGCAGTGACGTGGCAGCTCTGCTTGTGAACGCATGCTGGAGCAGATGGCAGGCTTGTGATTGCAAATTTTAGAATTGGCTTTCATTCAATTCATGAATTGGAATTTAATTGAATTGGCTCCGCCCCACAGGAAGTTGAATTTGAATCGGAATTGGAATGACAGGAAGAGGAATTAAATTCATGGCAATTCGGCCCCAGTTGTGGCGCGACTGGCTGGGGCACTTGCACCGCACGCCGGCGACACGGGTTCGATTCCCGCCCCGTGGTCCTTTCCGGATCCCACCCCAGCTCTCTCTCCCACTCGCTTCCTGTCACTCTACACTGTCCTGTCACATTAAAAGCATAAAAGCCCAAAAAAATATACTTAAAAAAAAAAATTCAAATATAGGAGTCATTCTCAATTAAATTCTGAATTTTGCACAAGCCTGGTAGACGGGTCAGACACTCAGACTCACGGAGATGAGCATGCAGTGGTTCTCCCTCAGGGAACCCAGGATGCCCAGGTAGCACACGCAGCAGACGATGGCCCCGGTCACTATCAGGCAGTTGGAGGCGTAGTGCGGTTTGAAGGTGTTGATGATCGAGCCATACTGGGATTTAAACATCCCGAATATGCCAAAGGCCTGGACAAAAGCTCCACTGGTCTGTCATATACAAACATATATTGTAAGTGTTGTAAACAGCAAAATAAATAAATAAATAAAACTCAATCTATACCCCAATAATTAAATTAGCTTCTTTCTGTAATAGATATTTAGTTGTAAGCTTAATTCACAGAGGATCAATGAGGTCTGTGTTTCACTACGTTTAAGTCATTATCATCTTGCAAATCAACATCTCTACAACCAATTACATAACAAGAACATTAATAAAATGTTGAAAATATTGTCAGAGGCAAACCAGTTCAAAATGAGCATTTTCACAATGAACAGCTTTTTGAAAGATTAGGAGTGACCTACCCAGCAGAGTAAGTGCATAAAAACCATCCATCTCTTCAGAAAGGTAATACAGGAGCGATTCATATTTCCACACAGAGTACTTGTTTATTCCTGAAATTAAAAGTGTTTTCTTGTAAAATGGCCAAAAATCATCTTTCATGAAAGTCAATCTCCTGCTCATTTATTCGTCATATTGGCTTCGGGAGTGGTAGTATAGTGGTTAGCCCCAAGTTGCTCATGGGGACAATGTAATCCCTTGTAATATAGTTGACTAGGCACTTTGGACAACAGCGTCTATACTAAATTAATAAATGTACATTTTAGGAGATCAAACGTTTTTAAGTCTCTGAGGTAGCTGTTCCACTTAAAATGCCATCCAGTGATCCAACTTGTTTTATCTGAAAGGCCTGTTGACGCAGTGTCCCCTCTGTTGTGATGGCAGGGCTAGTGTTTAGCATACAGAGGAGTTTGATATGGAAACACAGGGCCTATGGTGGTGAAATGTGCAGTTAAATGGGATTCAGAAATGTCTATCTAAATAAATGGAATGATTCATTTCTGCTTGAATTATTTGTAATTATTTGAAGTATGGCCTGCTTGATACTTGTGACAGTCCATTCTTAACCAAAATAAATGTGAACTTGTAAATGTGACAGTAAATTCTTAACCAAAATAAATGTGAACTCTCACCAATAATTGACCAATAACTGTTTAAGCTATTTATAGTCAAATAGCTCAAATATTTGGGCACCACATTCAACATTTTTTAGACTAAAACACTAGACAGTTGAATTTAAACTGGCATAAATGGAAAATATGTAATTTACTTACTTTGTGTAGGCTTCTGCTTGTTCAGACTGTGCTGTCTGATGTCCTCCTACAGTATTCCTTCTCAGACTGAGGGAGTGTCCTCTCTCAATGTACTTGTCATTAACTGCAGACAGGCTCAGTCTGAATACAAAGCACACACACACATACACAAACAAACACACACTCCACCTTCTTTTCCATCTGCAAGCTACCTTTTGACAGTGAGGAGCTCTCTCTTATCACTTCCTCTAAAAGTAAATAAGGAACATGAAAACAAACTGTCCATTCATTTGCCCCTCTGAATCTCCCACCACACAGAGAGAGAATAGATCTACCTCATGGCAACACAAAGAGGCAATCCATTGGCCGGGTTTCCCAGAATTGTTAAGAAGCTCTTAAGTGCTAAGAACTTCTTAGGTGCGTTGTAAGAATGTTCTAAGAACCCTCCTAAGAAGTTCTTAGCACTTAAGAGCTTCTTAACAATTCTGGGAAACCCGGCCAATAGCAGTTAAATAAGGACTATGGGCACACAGAAGAATCACAAAATCTCACCGAAGGAATAGTTCATTTACATAAGAATAATTCATGTGGGTATCAAAGGTCTGATGTAGGTTCCTAGGACAACCTTTCAAAACACATAATGGTTTCTTCCAACATTTACATACAGATGGTTGTAAAGGACATCTCTGATAGCCTGGCAAGCCAAACTACACAGAAATATATGCTAACAACAGGAGTCTGAGGTATTTAATTGTGGAAAATCATCTTTAAAATTTTATTTAGAAGATTTGACAAAGGAGAGTGAGTGGATCCCAACCTCTTTTCATAGACAAATAACATTTGACAGAACAACATTTATTCAAAGATTCTCAGACATGTTTTTTGATGCTGTGGCTCCAACAAACTGAAGTTACCAAGACACATTTCTGCTTCTTCTTAAATGAGAACAATTCACCGTACAAATCACTGTTCTTGTTTTAAAATCCTGACGCTGTCAACAAATGAAGACAAAATGTTGGATATGACCGGTCAATGGATTTTTGACCACAAACATTATTTCAGCAGCAAAAAGACATCGCTGGAGGAGGTAAAAGATCTGGTGATGTCAAGAATCAAAAATGTCTCCACACTGCTCTCTCTTAAGGTGACAGAATGTAGAGTAACAATGTAAGGCATCTGACATTAAGGGCCATAGTGGTTCAGTAACATACAAATCATTAAAAAAATATATGTCAAAAGAAAATAAAATGAGATGTTCATATGTAATCTGATTACCAGTCATTTTGAGCAACTACAGCAATTACCCGGTTTGAATACAAAATAACAAAACAGCGCAAATCACAGGTTTGTTTTGGCCAAGATTGCATTGATTTGTAGAAGTGACTGAATATAAAGTTCTCACACTTTTTATGATGAATTCATTCTTTGCTTGATTTGAATGTAAACAATTATGTAGGACTAGGACAAGGACTTCAAAATCAGGTACAAAGACAAAGATCAGCATTCACAGACAGTCCAGTAAATAGGCCTTGTTCAGTACCTCAACTACCTAGACGTCTAATTCATACACACGCATGCACACAATTGTTGGGACACTAGCACACAACTGTACTACATTTGATTAATTGATAAATAAGACTTCAGTCCTCACCACGCACACATTATCTCTTCACATTTCAGTTGATTTCGTACAGTGAGCATACTGATGACCATGATGATGATGTTGGCAACGTGTCTTCATCACAACCACTTTCATTTGACATACACAGACACACAGACACACAGACACACACACACACAGACACAGACACAGACACAGACACAGACACAGACACAGACACAGACACAGACACAGACACAGACACAGACACAGACACAGACAAAACTCTGGAGGTGTAGAGCAACATACTGCCATAGGCAGCCCAGGACTGTGTTGAACTTTTTAGCAGAAAAGGCTGACGGATTAAAAAAAAAAAAAATGTTTTGGTGAGCATCTTCTTTTCACTCGTCTGGTCCTCTGCTGAATGTCAGTGCAGAAATCAATTCTGTGCCTCCCAGGGGGCCGCACTGAGCCCAAGTCCAGTGCATTAATACAGCATTCACCGGGCCGCTCGAAGGGGCAAACTTGGCAAAGTTCCAAAGATCGATCTGCATTTCGTCACAGTTCAATACTCTCACAAGCGGACTTGGGGAAGGCTCCGAACGGTGCGTTTATTTGATCAGCCAAGTCCTTTGTGACCAAATGGTGAGGCGCTCTCCCGGTGGCACGTTCAGCTGGCAGAGAGGATGAGGTACTGCGAAGACTTCAGGGCGGAGCATAGTTTTAGATGGGATGGGTGGTGGATGGGGTTGGCGTCGGTCTCAACAGCTAACTCACAGCGACCACTGATGCTTATTGTCGTCCTCCAACTCGGTCATACACACAGCTTCTCTCCCACACACACACACACACACACACACACACACACACACACACACACACACACACACACACACACACACAATGTCTCTCCCCCACACACACACACACACATTCTTTCTCCCACCTCTTTCTCTTTCTCGTTCTCCTTCACTCATTCACACACATATTCTCTTTCTCGATCAAACACATATTCTCTTTCTCTCTCTCTCACACACACACACACACACACAATTCTCTCTCTCTCTCTGCCTCTCTCTCGGTCTCTCTCTCTAGTAGAAGCGCTTGCGGCTTCTGTCCTTCCAGCGGCCGTGCAGCACAATGCCCACCACGACCAGCACACACAGGCCCAGCACGGAGATCAGGAAGGCAAAGAAGCGCGAGACGGCGCCCATACCCTCCGCCTCCTCAACATCCACTAAAGACAGGGGAGACACAACCACACATTATTAATCTGTGCTCTTTACAAGCCCACTGAACCCCTTACTGTGCGTTCAGACCAAGAGCGCCGGAAATCATTCATTTTCTATGGAGAGTCGGCGTTATCGGCGTCAAAAGCGTTCTGGGCGTGAGCGTGGCTTTTTGAGCTTCACGGCGTCAAAAAAAAGTTGAGCCTCAGTTAACTTTATGGTAATGAGCTATGACACGGTTCGGCGTCAACTAATCAGAATGTCAAACTCGCAGGATTGCTGCTTGTGGTTTGTTCGAATGTTTCACGTCATGGCTTTGACGCTTTCGGTGCTGAACTGGGTTGAGCGTCGAGCTATGAGCTCCACCAGCGACTTTGACGCTTTTGACGGTCTTGGTCTGAATGCACAGTTACGAGTCCTCTGTATTCTGACATGCACCATAACAATGTTAAACCAGAGAGAGAACTGAGGAGGGATGATCTAATCTAGCCTTTGGGCAGACTCCTCTGTCTTACCCTTGGGAAGGTCCATGTGGTCGACGCTGGGGATGAGCACTTCCTGCTGAGCCTCCTCCTCTTCCTGGGCGCTTCGCTCCACGGTCAACTGGTAGAGCTTCATGGAGATTAGGTCATGGTTATCTGCAGAGAATGGAGACTGGGTTGGTATGGTAACAAATAACAAGCAAATCAATAACAACAACAACAGAAAAAAAGATAGTTTATGGGTGACAAATCATAGGGACAATTTCTGGTCGTGTCAACACAGTCCAATGACTGTCATTCATCAGCTTGTCGGAGAGGACTGTGGTCAACTCTGTATCAGCGGTTAACCCAACGGACATGCACTACTAACAGTGACCTAAAAATGTGTGTTCCTACCACACTTCACAAGTGTGAAACATAAATCTACCCCAATAAGCGATTTCTCACACAACCAATTTATGTATTAGGGACATGATAGCCACTAATATACAAGTAATATGTATAACATATGCATGACATATGCATGACTAGGCCTATTGATTGTGTATTAATGGTTAACATGTCCCTTAGACTAAAGCGTTACCAATGTAAATCCATGTTCTACATAGGCCTACATAGAAAGCAAAGTTATATTTGGTCTCTTGTTGTTGCTGAACCGACAGAACAGTTATGAAGAGTTATGTTGGAGGCCTAGTTCTGCGTGATTGCACCCTTGCAACTCATTCATCTAAAGAAATGTCAGGGTTCGTTCAATTTGTCCTTAAATTTGTCCTTGTCCCCTCGGCCTCCACCAAAAATGCACATGAATTAATTTAACATGTTCCATACGTGCTTTTTACATGACATGAGCAAAATAAACTGATACCAGTCAAGGCTGAGGGATTTCTATTTGCCATGCACCAACTGATGTATTAAAGAGAAACTATGCAGGATTGGCGATTTCATGTTAAGTTTCGGTTTCGTTTTTCATTTTCGCTCGTTTTATGCTTATTATTTCTCTGCAGAGCTTCCCCGACAGCTTTAGCGTGTACATTTATACATATATAGGCTATATATAAATATATAAATTGCAAGCGTGGTTCTTCTTGTTCTTTATGCGTCTCAGCTTTCCAGATGTAAACAGGGAACGATCGTCTCCTGAACAAACTGCAAGGTCGCAATAGCGGATAGGGACACTGGGGACGGGAGGAAATATTACTGTTTTCGAGAAAACTGGTCAGTCAAGCAAAACAACGATTTCTAAGCGATTTTATGACTATGAAAAAGTTGCATAGGGTCTCTTTAAAGTAAATAAATAAAAGTAGGGGACGGAATCCTGAATGACTTGCAGGGTGGACTCTCTTCAAATCATGAAGCTATGGGGAGCTCCAGCAACAGACCGGAGGTGGCGTTGTGGGCAGAGGGTGTAGATGCATAGGCCTACTGCTCAAGCCACTATCAGGCCATAAGAGGATTACTTCCTTGAAAAAAAAAAAAAAACATAAAATATACTTTGACCCCTAAAAAGTCATCCTATTTCCTCAAAGTCTGGAGTGGGTGTTTTGGAAGCAGTGATCATATTAAGGGTTGTGTTGGGTTGAGTTCAGTACCTGACAAATCTCCTGTTGCTGAAGAGGCCCCGAAGTAGTACCCCACCGGCATATGCACCCCTGGTACATCCAGACACTCACGCCACTCGCGCTTCCCATCGATATCCATCATCAGCTGCAGACAGAGACACAACAGTGTTGTTATAACCAGCAGACACACAATCACAAGTATAGCAACTCTAGCACCACACTGTTGATTCAATTCTGAAAATGTTTTGGCAAGGGGCATGCCCTGAAATGGCAAGCTATATGCAGGTAAGACTGTATGACTCAAGTATCAAAGCAAGGGACCACATGGCACATATACCAAGAATATACTTTTTGCCTGATTAGGATTCTTTGGAAAGAGACATCTGTTAATGGAATGTGCATAAATGGCAAGAGTGAATATCAATTGGAGCCGTCCTGATGTCTTACTGTCAGTCTGTTCCTCATGTATCGGAGGAGGATGATTGTGTCGTGGTTGACGTTGCGCACAAGGGCTGTACATCCACCCAGTTCTGTGGGCCTGCCATCGCGGTCGTGATCATACGACAGAGTACCATTTCCCACCATCACTGAAATGTACGGATACACTCTCTGGAAGGGGGAAGGGTAGAGGGGGGGAGAGAGAGAGAGAGAGAGAGAGAGAGAGAGAGAGAGAGAGAGAGAGAGAGAGAGAGAGAGAGAGAGAGAGAGAGAGAGAGAGAGAGAGAGGGGGGGGGGGGGGCAGGGAAATTACATCAGTAATTAACCAATTCATTTCAATATACTAAAGTGCTAAATGATGCTACAAGCACATAGTTTGAGTTTGCAAGTACTAAAAGCTTAATAAAGCTTGTGCGGAAGCTACTTTAAAATGCACCCACAATGACAATTTATGAAGAAAAAAAAAGTGTGTGTAACGACTACAAGTTAACTGTTTGAATGATACAACTGATCAAACACCTCACATACTGTACTGAACATGTGCTAATTAACTACCTAAGTGCTGAACACACAGACGACCTAGTGCAACTAGGATGGGAGGATAACTGTGGGAGGGTGGGAGCAGACTGACTCTGAGATGACCTTCCTGTGTCCCAGGTGAGGCTATCTGTGCCTGTCTCCAGAGAAGGCGTAGGAAAGAACAGCACAAAAAAACATGAACAAGTGTGCCTCAGAGGGCTTCTGTGAAGGATTTGGACATTTTTATTCCAAAATATCAACTGTTCTTCTCAGACCTTCCAGGTATTCAAATACTGTGTTGGTTTTAATGGAACTAAAATATCCCTCCACTCTTATAGATCTAATAAAATATGGACATATCACACAGTATCAACCACCTTGTGCAAAAACGTTTTACACTAGCCAACTTTTTGAGTAACGTTGCTGGGCAATGATCTTCTGTATTGTTGTCCGGGCGTGTTTTTATTGATATTGGGCAACAATTCATTTTCTGATCATCTTTAATCATCAGTAGGCAAATTGTCATGATCATCCAATCAGAGCACATGAATCTGGTTATGTGGTTGCCCAGCAACATTGCTCAAAGTGCTGCCCCATGTATCACATCATCACCTTAACAGAATAAAGAAGAAAAAAAAAATCATAAAAAATAAAAAGAACCACATAAATAAACAAACAAAAACACCTTGCTTAAATGTTTATAGAATAACTTAATCTCAATGTGTCTAGACACAAATTTGTTGATTGGTCCTTCTTTCCTGAATTCACTCGCTTGGGGCTCTATACTTGGCTAAACAGCACTCTCCAGTGGTCTTTCATAAGTGTTCTCATACGGAGTCTCAAATGACAAGGTGTCAGTGGCTTATCCCTGTTCAAATCACTCTCTGTTCCTACTGGCGAGCGAGTGCAATCACCAGCACCGGGCCAACGGAGATGAGCTGGACATACCTCATGACTCTTGTCCTCGTTGGGGTAGGTGTCTATGAACATACCGAGCCCAGTGAAGTGGTTCATATTCCCAAAGACTGGACCTACAATAAAAAAGCACTCCGTAAGTATTCGTCATCTAATTAAATGTCCCATCATGAGTAAATATGAGGCAAAATAATCTAAATGTAATTTGTAATCAGCAATGCTATCTCTAGTTTGTCAATCATGAAAGTAATTGATCAATTATTACAAAAAACCCTCTGTTTTAAACAATCTTTCTGTTTTAGAAAACCAACGGTCTTTACTTTCAGATTAAAAAGATTAAACCCCAAATTCCTAAGAGCAATCATAAGTCATACGATAACTATAAAATCACTGAAAAGAAGAATAACTTAAAAAGAGTCATTCAGTGGTAGTCAGGGTGTAGGGTCCATCCATACCATGCTGCATTCTCTCTTTGGTTAGCCACAGAGCCATTCCATCACCATTCAGGTTTTTCTTGCCTTGGCCAGAAATTTTAAACTGCACATGTAGCTCCCAGTCACGTAAGAAAAAGGGCTGTGGAATCACCCAGGAATGAGTTTGCATCAAATAAGGTATTTGTTCATTACATCAGTTTCATTTGAACCAGGACACAAGTGCCCCCCCCCCCTCCCATGCTTACAAATAAATACAACATCAAAGACACAAAACATGATGTGGTGGTTAGCATACCAGCAAGTGTAAAATAATCTAGGCTTTCCACATCATTCAAACTTTTGTCACAAACTCAAGTTTGTGTCGTAAAATGTAGCAGCTATGTAAGAACTTCCTCTAAACTAGTGAAACAAGTTTTAAGATGACGCAGAGGCTGTAATACAAAAGTTGCAACATTTCGTCACACAGATGACAGTGCCACGGAGCTGATGATCTGGTTGGACTGACATTCTTTTGTGAGATGTGATATGAACATGCCACTATACTTTATATACTGTACATCTTGATTGTACAAAGACTATGTAATATTGCTACTCACGAGTCTGCCCCATACTGCTCCAACTCTGCTTTGAAGGTCCGGGGTGAGCCTCACATGATCAGGTGTTACCATTGCCGTGCCCATCAAGTCCCAGTGGGACGAACTGGAGGACCCCACACCTGTAAAGAACAGACATGTTCAAGGTTAAAACTAAGAATGAGTGGTTATCACATTGAAATGAGTTCAATTACAATGGCCAGACTGCCGTGATTGTAAAAAGCCGGTAACCACAATCAAATGTTCAGAGAAACACCATTTCGCTAAAACGAAAATAACAATGTATCCTACCGCTGAGATTATTTACTTTATAACAAGGGGCATTTCTTGCTCTGTTACCCTTGACTCTCGGAACAAGTCAGTTAGACAGCTAAGAAAGCAGTAGCAGCTACCTGCTTTCTGACAGCGCAACCTGTCAGTTTTAGACCTTAGCTAGCAATTTGGCTAATCTAGCTAGCAAAGATTTGTCCAGTTAGCTAACGTAGCTAGCTGAATTCATTTCATGGAGTGCGGCGTTTAACTATTTTACAGTATGCGAAACGACGAATTTATGAACGGCAATATGTTCGTTATCAACAAATGAATCTAAGCTGTGACATGCAACTGACATTGTATTTCACACAGATATGTCTCCGGCTTCTGGTTCAACAATAGCTAGAGGAGTTACGTTACATTTGTGATTTGCTAAAGTTAGCTAGCTGCTTAGTTAACTTACCTTGATAGGGTTTTGTCAGTGAATATTCCCTCTTGAGAAAGTCATCCGACTCATAGCCATCGTCACCCTGACACCGATTCGTCAGAAAGAGTAAAAACGTTAGTAGAAAAAGCTTCATAACGACATTCCTCATACTAAAAACTATATTTGGCAAGGGAAAACTATTCAGCTGAAACTTGTTCATTGAAGCCGCCATATTGCTCCTCCCACAAATCTTGGGTGTGTTCTCGAAGACCTGCACAGCGTTATTCGCGCAGACATCGACATAAATGTACATTTATGCAAATGAAACACACGTTGGATCCCGTGCCATGCCGATGCGCCATAAAACCAAAAGAGTACCGCGCCCTCAAACCAAAAGAGCACCGCGCCCTAATGCAACCTGCGTTTGCCTAACCAATTAGCCCGTAGTTCTTTAGAATAGTTCCTTAGACTTTGTGGCTATAAGGATACACAAATGCGCTCTAGTCTGATATGTTTGAGCCTTTGCTTATTAGATATAGCCTACTCTATTCTAGAACTGTAATTGAACATTTGCATGCATGGTTGGAAATACTAAGACCAGTAGGCCTAGCCCTAGACCACATCAAGAAGGTGTGCATGATTGTGAGATGAGCTGATGGATTGATAGGTGGACTAGGCCTAGCAGAGAGTCTGGAGGACAGTTTCGTTTTAAGGCTGGAAACACTTCCAGAGGGTGTGAGCAATGATGTTGAGCAAGTTATCAAGTCTGTCGTTCAGTTAGGAAGCAACAAGGTGCCTTCTGTCACAACAGAGTCCATCCCCCAAATAAGATAGAGCCAGTAATTATTTGCATAATTCTATGGATCATTTGAAGCCTAATGGATGACAACAGTCAGAACTGGGTAGAATTAATTGAGTAGCCAATATGTTGTGAATGTTGATATTAATTAATTAATTAATTAATTGATACTTCAACGTTCATATGAGGAAGTAGGCCTATAATGATCAAGAACAACCCTGTATGTTGCATGGATCCTGGAAGGCGCAACTGCTTTTAAGAAATTATTTGAGAAATACAGATTTTTTTCAGATACGCCAACTGGACACTTTAGGCGAGAAAACTCAGCAGTTGTTAATCTCGCCTTTCGTTTCAAATTATGGCAACTGGCTGAATTACCCTGGGCATTAGTGTAACTATCATGCTCCCCCGACAGCTCTGTGAAACTGTATACAGTGGCATGACACCTCAGAGCCTTAGACACTACGTCTGACTGCAGTGTGGCATTGATTTTGATGGGCTCTTTAGGGCGATAATGATGTTCATCTGTTCACGCCCAAGCTGTCACGGCTGATTATGCCGTAGACAATGAATCTATTCACACTAGTTCAAGTTACCTTTCTACCTCAGTTTTCACTTCTTTTTCCCACACTCTACGCAGTGTGTATCTGGCAAAGAATTCACCACAGATTTCTCCACTACACTCTTTATCATGGTGACATTTAACTGTAGACCATTGCTTTGTTTTTTTTTGTATTTTGTGTACAACTGTACACATGCACTACAGAAATAATGCTACAGATTAATGAGCCAACAAAGCAATGATTGCAAAGCTGATTGCAAAGCAAAGCCATACAGCCAACAAAGCAAGCACATTTTGTTTTTGCTATTTTCACATATTTGGGTTTACAGTATGATGTATTTTTGAGGTAATTTACACCCTCTTTAATTTGTTTTTATATCACAGCTCATATAGGGTGATAACAAATTACATAGATGTGCAGTTGTTTCTGCAAACACACTCTAGAGGGCATTGCAGTGGTGTGTTTTGATACTGGCAAACTTGAAGTTCAGAGCATGCTCTTCCTGTCATGTCTTCATGTAAAAAAAAAGTACATTTAAATGTTTACATAAGGTGTCATGGATAGACATTATTTGGCTAATATTTTTTTCATTTCAAACGTTGCCTCAGGTAAGAGGTCAGTGTGCACTTTCTACTGTGCTGGACGGTGAGTCAATACTGTAATAATCTCTAAATTGCCTTAGACTGCCTTGATAATAGCATATTCTAAACAATTAGGCTGACTATAATCATTATCATGCACAAGAACAAAGTCTAACAGTGAGTGAAAAAATAACAATTTGTCCTATAGTTTGTCCTATAGTGTTTTATGAATTATTAACTGAGCGCATTTGGCAGTGAAACATATTCTCCCTGATAAAACATTTCTTATAATTTATGGGACTGCTTATACAAATACCTCTAAGATCACAATAAAATAAAAACATAACACAAATCAAAAACAAAGTGCTTGGAGAACAATTCAATAGATGGCACATCTGAAGAGCCTTTCTGTATCTTCATCTTGCCACAGGTTGCATTAAAGGGACATGAATTGTGTGTAATTATTAAGACAGAACAAGACAAGCACTTCCTTCTCGATCCATACTCCTTCCTCCCCCTCTCTGCTGATGTCTAATTTCACAGAGAGGGTGACGCCAAACCGCCATGATAAATGAACGAAGCTATTGACTGATAATTGGCGCCACAGGCTTTCACAGATGGGCCTGAGAGGACTAACAACAAGTCCAGTTTACCCAGCCTGGGTGCTTATTGCTGTCCGTGGACGGCTGGCCGTGGAGGGGGCAGAGAAAGCTAAGGAGGTGCAAAGCCCCCTGTAGATCATGCGTTTTAGATGGGGCAAGTTTCGTTTTTTGTCACCAGCATTTCCGTTTGCCTGACAGATGTCCCGTGGGAGGAGATTACTTACACTGAGGAGGGGGGTTGAGGGAGGGAATGGGGTGGGTGTGAGTCAGGGACTTTGACAGGACAGCTGTAATTCGAAACACCTTGTACACTGCTGGGCACTCTGTCTGTGGTGCCAGTCCACCTCTGTGCCTTCCACCTTCTTCATTTACAGGAAAAGGAATCTGTTTAACCAGTGAGAAACTACAATTTGTTTAGCCAGTGAGAAAGTACAATTGTCTTCAACACTGTCTGCACCTGTTTTGCTGGTACATGCCAAATGTTGTAGTCCTGGGTCCTCACAGTAACTTACCATTTATGCTAATCTACATCTGTTTTATTCAAAATGCAGCATGACAAAATGTTCTAGCATTATATGTGAGTTATGGCAGCAGCAAGCCTAGTTTAAAGTTCCTTTACTTTCCATTAACCATATTTGTAGTTTAAAGAAAATATCTTTAAACTACAAATAGCCTATGGTTAATGGAAAGTAATGCATTTAAAACTCACTTATGAAGGATAAAAATGTTTTGATAAACACCCTCATTTTCATGATTGTACTTAATGAATTCAAGTTAAGCTCTTGCCTGAAGCTCTATAAAAGAAACACAACATATTTAATTAGCTGACACTACAAGTGTTGTGTTTTAATTTTGCACCTTTAGCAGTTTGCTGAAATGTGCTCTATAAAGAAAAGCATGTGTCAAGTCTGAGCGGCCTTAATTCACACACCTCGCATCTATCTATTATCCACCTGTAAATAATTAGATAATGAAGAGGCCCTAATGCTTTCCTTGGCAGATCAAGCCGCCTCAAATCCATAGCCTCTTACAGTGGCAATAACTGTCCTGTTTATCTTATGGGAGACAGCAGACATTAAGAGCCGAGAAACACCTTTGGACATAAATATTCACACCGTTTCCAATGGGAGGCATTGAGTGCGTGTGGCTGGGACAGTGAAGGAGAAGACAGATAAGCGGCTCTTTGTGTAACGGCATCCTTAATGTGTCTTACCCTTCCGTTCCCTTTGTGCTGACAAAATTGTGAGGGGGTGCAAAAAAAAAGCTCAGGAAAAGCACATCTTCTTAATTGAATCAGATACTTCTTAACCAATCTCTCTTAGTGCTGCTGTTATTTGAGCTCTCAAATCAATATTTCGCACCAGTACTTGTCCTTTACTAAATACATTCAATAGTGGTTTCTCCATTGCCAAACTTAATCTCTAAAGGCTTTTTGGGATTTTCTGCAGTGATTCCTTTATGTTTTTGCAACTGTCTAAGCAGTTGCAATTAACACCTTTCATGAATTCCTAAACTGGTTTCTATTTTCTTGTTTTCTCCGTTGGTTACGTTCTATAGAGCAAAGCATTTCTAGACCTACATCATGTACATGATTCAACTGCCATATTTGTCTTCACATAATGACATGAAAGATTACATTCACGATAGTATACAACAAAATGATTATGCTGACAGTATGTACAACGTACAACACCTTGTACATGTGAACAGGACAAGCCTTGAATGTAAGTCATGTACCCTCCACTGTCTCAGCATCATCCCTAATAGAAAAGAACAAAAAAAGGCCCTTATTCACTAACACCCTGATTTATTCTCCCCAAGGAAGCCTCCACTCACCCATTATCGGCCTGTCGATATTTACGGCTGCCTGCAATCAATAGGTCTCATTAACATTAAAGCTAACTTTGCTGGGTTTTGATTCTCTCTATGCAGATTATTTATTTGCTCCATTTCCATCAGTGAGACGGAGAGAGGGAGATGCTGAGTCTCTTGGCTGCTGTGACTGGGCCACAGTTTATTCTGTGGGGACCCACCTCTTTTCCACCTACAGCCAAACAGTAGAGTGAAATGGAGACTTCACCGCAGAAAACTGGCGTGTTTGTCAAGTGCTTAGGGGGGTTCAAATCAGAGTCAACACAACTTAAGATAAAGTTACAGTCTTTTGTATATAGCGTACTACGTGTAGCATTATTAGATTTCAGTATAAAAAAAGCAGAATTCAGATATTTTCAATACAACAAACAAATAAACATTGAGAAATTTGTGTTTTTATAAACACAATTTGTATCGAGTGCTTTGATTCGGATGTTAAATCACTATCTTTGCTACCCTGCCATCTCTACAACACTGCGGTCGTAACACATCCGCAAAGCTTCCTGGTGAGATATGACTCATCCAAGGAAATGTGAGTCTAAAGGTCTGTGCAAAAGTTACCAAATTTTTCACAACACAAGTTGAGAGGTAGGTAAGTCCCCTTTTGCAATGGCAGGAAAGTCCCCATGTGTTTTAAATTAGCCAACAAAACTAGTGAGTAATATCAATAGAAATGCGTGCGTGCTAACGAAAACAACCCATTACATTCAATATACATGTTAGTGTCTTCACATCAAAGATATCTAATGTCTGTATCATGGCACGCTCCTCAAGACTAAGTGTGAAGCATCAGTGAAAGAGGAGAGCTTGTCTGTAGCAGTTATCAATACCATGGAAGGGGTCCAAGCATTGATTTGCAGGCATGTTTATCTGTAAATCCACTCTCAAAATAGGAGTGTCTTGACAACTCTTGATTCCAGAAAGCCACGGCCCTGTGGACCTCCGCGGTGTGCCAAACAAAAAGGCAGAACAATCCCAGCATCAATTTTTCATTCTGTCTTGTAAGACATTAAATACCGCAAAGGATCTCACGTACAGTAAGGCGACACCCTGGGCCCGTGCAGCCTCAAGCATCTCCTCAGTGTTGACTGTTGCGGTGACCGCTCACACATCAGCTCTGAGAGGACAGCTCAGAGACACACAATCACTAATATGAGATCCTCTCCAAAATAACATCCGACTCAGAAAAGATCAGGAACAGATCTGGCCTAAATAGAACACTGGGACTTTGAAGGTCTAAAAGAATTCTGACAAAGCAGAGGCACACTGTGGAAATAGATTGCGACTGTTACACATACACATATTGAGGTCATTAGATTGAGGGTTCTTGATGAACTTGTACCATCCGAAGGTTTAAGAAAAAGGTTCAAGGGTTCACAGAACTGGCCACACCAGTCTCTGATCCAGAAAGACAATATCGATATTTGTGTGCAGTGAAAATGTACTCGTCTAGATTAGGAGCCATGAGTCAGGCTCAGTAAAGTGGGATGAAAAGCTCTGCAAGCACTCCTCTGAGTATTAAACAGGAATCAAGATAATGAAGCCATGGACTGAGGTAAATAAACCGGCTTTTGTTTAAATTAGGTGCGCTTATATAAAGAAAGTGTAAGTCATAGCACCACAGAATCTTTACACACCTCATATATTATTTTTTTTTGCTTTTGAGTGTTTTCCCTTTTTTTGATTGCCTGTGTGGTAGCTTAGAGGTTTGCCTGCTCTAGACTTGTGTATGGTTTTATTGTATGAAATATAATATGATATTTCTAAAATTATTGTTTCATACCATTGATATTACTGACACTATAAAGTCTTTCAGGTTTCATTGGCTGATTGCCTAATAACGAAGCACAGATCTGAGAAATATAAAATTCACTATTTTGCACATAGACCTTCTTCATCAACATCCTTATTTAAAAACTTGACTGACTATTAAATGTCTACATATTCGCAGCCCCAAATATAATCAGAAACAAATGTATAAACTTGAATAGACTGAACACCGGACCTGTTCTCCTTGACCTGCATGTGTAATCTGTCATGGATGTTTCAATAAGCTAATAGTTCTAATGTGTGAAAATTGATTTCTAGGAGTCCGTGGCCCTCCTCCTCTTCCCTCTTTTATTTGTTTTCTGTTTGCCCCCCCTTCCTCCTTGGGTCCTGTGTGATTTATGCTCATGTTGCTATTGATAAGCTGAAATTGATTTGGCTGTGTAATAAAGCCGGCCGTTTATTTAAGCCATGGGAGTCCCAGCACAACTGGACTGAGCCTCTGACTTACTGGACGTGGCATGACTATGAGCACACTGGGAGCACACGGGATGGGAACTCGGGCTAATGAAGTCATCCCGTGAATTCAACCATGACTGCATCCAGCACAGGGTACGATCCCAAATACCATGAGGAGATGGTTTGAGATGTTATCATTGATATAATGATATAATTATAATAATTACATCAACACAATTGCTATTAACATTATTATTTTCATAATTATTACTATTAAGCCTTCCACTGAAAAGGACTTGCCCTTTACAGAAAGAGAAGGGCCCTCCAGGGTGTGAGGGTAGCATTACAGTATGTCCTGTGGTGTACGCACATAATGGGGAAAAACTTTTTCACAGCCAGTTCTTCTCATAGCATTGGCAGTACTGGGAGTGGGGGTGGGTCTGTGTCAGCTTGGTCCTACTGACACCTTGCACGCACATACACACACTTACAGTACACACACACACACACACACAAAACGCACATACACACACATACAGTACACATACATACACACACACACACACACACACACACACACACACACACACACACACACACACACACACACAAATACGCACACACACACACAAATGAGAAGGAGACACATTACACAGCGTTCTGAATATCTCTATTCCAGTCCATCCACTGTAATGATTGAGAAAGGACACTAACCCTAAACAGAAATATTTACTCATCCCAAAAAACTGCCTATAATTGTCATATAAAGCTCTATCCAGAGAGAGGCTACAAACTAAAAATGGATCAGAGTTGTATCTGAGTTGTATCTATCACACAGGCAGAGACTCACCCAAATGACTATGGCACTGGCATGATTGGCAGCTTGGGAACCTGTACAGTTGTCATATCTACTTACTCTCTGTCACCACACGCGATTCTCTTCACAGTGGCTGGCACTGAAGTTTGTTGCCCCCTCTGCCTCTGATATTGATGCCAGGCTTAAGCTCGCCATGATCGTCATGACCACACTTTCACACATGCGCTGATGCAAGCATATGTAATAGCCGCAGAGCCGAGCAACAGATTAGTATCAACTTTTATCCGTGTTTTTTATTTGTCAGGTGTTGAAGGGAGTGAATTGTGTGGGTGTGTGTGTGCGTTTTTGTGTGTGTGTGTGTGTGTGTGTGTGTGTGTGTGTGTATGAGTGCGCGTCTGTATGTGTCTGTGTTTGTATTTGGTCCCTCGAAATGCTTTGGAGAAGATCACTGATGCTAGAATATTGCTGTCCAGTTGCCAGTGGATCTAAGGCTTGGGAAAATGTTTGGAATTTCTCATGTCTCTCCGTGAATGTGTTACCCAACCTGCAACTGCTTCCCAACACCCCATAACAGGATCAGTGCCAGGGTCGCCTCCTTAGCCCTACTTCATAAGGGTGGACAGAGGCACACAAAAATCTCTGGAAATATGAAACATCACTTTTGTCTAACAGGTTGAAAAGAGTTTGGCTAATTTTACATGTCTTCAATCAGTTATGTGGTATAGCTAATTGCTCCAGTTTGATACAGCTACTTAGAAATAGAACCCGCATTCGGGACAAACATGGTCTGAGCGTGATTATGAGAATGTCCTGCATCTTAAAGTACTGACCGTGTAAGAAACTGTAGGTGTGCTATATGGAATGAATCTCGACTCCAGGGCTCTCACCACCTTCACACCCTCTGACCACTGTTGTTTAACTACATTCCTCCCACCTCAAAAGTCCAAAGAGGTCCAGTCACACCACCCTGTAAGGGGAAAGCTATTCATCACTGCTCTACTGTCTAAACAAGGGAGGTGTCTGGGACATTGCACTGGCAACTTCTCTAACTACATTTTGAGGGCACTCCGGTGTTGTGTGGGATGAGACACATAAGACTGTAATCAAACTGTGAGGCTTGTTATTGACGGAGTTAGGAAAATAACAAACAAGCGGAGAGGTAGATGTGATGTAGATCACTCTGCCCATCATATTAGTCATTATGGAATAACCAACACTTACTCAGCACCTGTTGTACAGTCCAGCACACTGACCGTGTACAATCACAATAAATAAAACAAATATATTGGATCATCTAACTTGTGAATGATACGGTGTAAGGCTGCAAAATGTGAATATACTCAGGCTGGAATATTGTATGGAACATCAGACAACATTAAGCAGGTGCATTTCTTGTTTTCTTGTTTGTTTTTGAAGTGACAAGTATCAGCCCTTTGCCATTTATTTGGGAAGAGTGTAAGAAGTTGGGTAATTGTGGGGATACAATGATGATTATGCTATTAGGTTGTTGCCACATA
Source organism: Sardina pilchardus (assembly GCF_963854185.1). Lineage (NCBI taxonomy): Eukaryota > Metazoa > Chordata > Actinopteri > Clupeiformes > Clupeidae > Sardina > Sardina pilchardus. The sequence continues at coordinate 20,562,015 of NC_085001.1, read as the reverse complement.
TCCTTGAACAGCGGCGCTCTGTTCCGTTTCTGTTTGCAGAGTGAGTATGCAAGGTAATACCCTTTCACACGGGCAGGAATCTTGCAGTGTAACACTAGCACGGTGAGGATGAGGGCAGCAACACCTCTGTGCCACGCTGCACCAGGTGACTTGTCAGGAGACACCAGCATCCTCACGGCCAAACACGTCCAAGGACAAGACGGACTAGTCCCCCCCCCCCCCCCCCCCCTTTCACAATGGTGACAGTAATCGCTGGAGTGGTGGCGCGGTTTAAATCCAAGCATTGATCTGCGGCGATAAGGCTCACACGTAACCTCACAAAACAACGGGCCCTTTCGCCTCCCCTCCTGTTGCGTCTGATGTCGGCCCGGTCCTTTGAAGTGGCTTTGATTGGCGGGCAGGGTTTCCCCTTGGCCCGTCCACCAGAATAAGACCGGGCCATCAGGAGTGGCACTCGCGGCATATCTGCTCTAAGCCTTTTGTATGAAGCTCTCTTTAAACAGGATTCCACTGGACAGACAGACAGCAGGCCACAAACCATAAATCTTTTTCCCCACAGGGTATTTTCAAGTTTCCCCAGGATAACTGTAAAGTTTCTAACATTTTTTATTTGCATTTTACAACAAAAATCCATCAATCCAAATAAAATACTGCATTACCTAGATTAAAGTCTGCACTGTTGCATCAAGCATACTGATGCCTTATACACTCAAATCAATCAGCGTTTGATGATAAACACAATGAAGGTCTTATCATGTGGCCACTTGAACAAAAGAACAAACCCAGTTGCAGGAATTTTCAGCTGTCGGAATTCCGTCGTTCAGATGAATGACAGTACCCAGAATAGTGTGTTACACTGCCATTCAACTGTGGCCATAACCTGTCAAACAAAAGCGTATGTGTTTATTAACAGGGGTCTTTTCCTGGGGGGGAGAGTGGGCGAAGGGAATGAGGCAACTGTGATGTAGTGTGCTGCGCTTTGACTGACGTGTTCAGTGGCAAATGTAACTGAACACTTCCACACCACTAACGCATTGTGTCTAGAAGGAGCCATACGCTGGCAGGCATTTTCAATTGTATTTCAGAAGGGGGTGGATAGGGTGCTTGGAATGGGCAAACAATGGTGACGCCAGAGTCATGAGAGCTTTTTGAAAAGGCAGGAATGCTGAGGATGTAGACTTTTACAGCACAGAGTTATTTCAATCAGTTTTTTCAACATGGTTAAGAATAGCCGACTTCTCTTAAACGACACATATTTTCGCAAATTCATGGAGTTGCTCCTCAATAAAATGTTCACACAATGCCCTGTGTCTGTAAATGGAAAGCAAACACTGTAGCTCGGACCAAACCTTACAGTTCCAGCCAATAAGGATGGATGTTGCTTCCAGAGTATGGAGGGGTGTGATATGACTGGCTGTTGAATTCAAATATCAACCTTTACTCAGAATGGGCGACTCTTACATATCTGGTCTGGTCTCTGTGATAAACTCTCTCTTTCATTTCAAAAGTTAAAACCGAGACTGAGATCGAGACCTTTTTTATGATTTTGGGGCAAAGCATCCTACAGTATCTGTTTGCCTCCCTGTTTGCACGCTGTAATGCAGTGGCACAGGTTGAAAGAGGAGGAGGAGTCTGATCACTCCAGAACCTGCTGCTCTCACTCACTGGAGCGGTTTTACGGTGACGTTCTCAGCCTGCCAGAGAGGGTCTGGGGCCAAACTCTGCATCAATAAAGGCCAGTAACTAAATACACAAGTTAATCCTGCCTGGACAACCGCTGGCCCGCCCCGACACTGTGTGGCACAGATGCCCCGCGACAGACAGTCGCCCGCGTCCGGCTCATGTCACAGGGACGTCACAGTGGGAGCCCTGGAACTGTGAGGTTTTATGTGAGAAGGGGAGGGGGGGCAGCGAGGGAGATAGGGGAAGAGTATTAGCAGCTATCCAGTGTAGGCCCCTCTCACACATGAAGCCCATGAAACATATCAGATAAACAATGGAGTGGATGATATATTGTCATTCCAACTCCTCCACAGTAAAGTCACAGGTGTTGTGTTTTCTCACCTGTCTGTATATTGCTGAACGTGTGTGAGACGTGTAAAACATATAAGACCGGATATGATAATTCACAAGGTGGTATTGTATATCCAGATTGTAGTGAATAACCCTAGCGGGGACATCTAGTTATCTTACAACAAAGCACCACTTGAGCTGCATCCCATCTAGTTTGAGAGTTGTCTCCCTGCTTCCCAACATTTGTTCTATTCCATTGCAATAGCTTGGCATTAGCAGTTACCACTGCATTATGCATTATCAGTTGTCACTGTCACTGCCAGTAAAATCGGCCACAACATCCTGGTTCCTATATGCATTGGAGTCATGGCATTATCAGTTGTCATTATCACTGCCAGTAAAATCAGCCGCAACATCCTGGTTCCTATATGCTTATTGGAGTCATAGCAGAAGATAATCAGTTATGCTACACTCTTAAAAAAAGGGTTCTCGGGGTGCTTTAAAGAACCATGATAGAGGTGCCATGAAGCATGCAATATAACCCTTTTTGGTTCTAGCACCTTTTTTTCTCAGAGCGGCTGCAAAGGTTTGAAGGTTTGACTTGATCGTCTTGCACCCTTTGTCACATTAAATCATTACTGCATAATCAATAAATACATTGATTTCAGTGGGAGTGGGAATGTGTCTGTGTGATACATAAGCCAAGTATGGCATCCCCAAATTACAGAGGGGTTTACTAGGGTAGGGTAGGGTAGCCTACTGTAGGTCCACTGCTACAACATAAATGTACTGTATTTGTGCTTTACAGTAAGACTAACCACATCACCAAATCTTGGTTGACAAAAGAGCAACAACTAAAAACAAAGTGTTCTTCATTTTCCCTTGGTCTTCCAGTAGGCTACATACAGACAAGGTCATAGCACTATAACTGCTGTAACATCTGTTTTAAATGATTTCATCTCTGCCTTAGACTCAAGGAAATCTTGCTGTGCCCTTTTTGTTGACTTATCCAAGGCATTTGATACAGTGGACCATAAAATACTGTTGCTTAGACTGAAGACAATAGGTTTCAGTGATTCAGTGCTACAATGGTTTTCTAATTATTTAGTAGGTAGGACTCAGTGTGTTTCTATAGAGAACTATCAGTCACCCCTACTTACCATAAAAGCAGGTGTCCCTCAAGGGTCAGTTCTTGGCCCAATCCTATTCTCTTTGTACATTAATGATTTAGATAAAGGCCTAAGTCCAGCCAAAGTACATCTGTATGCTGATGATACCATCTTATACACTATTGGTTCCTCTATGCAAGATGCTCTGGATTCTTTACAAACTGCCTTCATATCCATTCAGAATGCTTTGTTGCAGTTAAAGCTAGCATTAAACACAAAGAAAACAAAGTATATGATATTCACTCGCTCAAGATCATGTCCTGATGGTAATTTAACAACACTTGATGGTGCCTCCTTGGAGAGGGTTACGTCGTATAAATATCTTGGCATTTGGCTGGACCAAAAACTCACATTTGAAGTACACATAAACAATCTTTTAAGAAAGCTAAGACCTAAGGTCAGTTTTTATTTTCGTTTAAAAAGATGCTTTTCATTTCTAACAAGAAAAAGACTGGTCCAGAGTACTTTTGGTTATGGTTATGGTTATGGTTATGGTTATTTAGCAGACGCCTTTGTCCAAACACTTTTCTCTCAGTGTTGGATTATGGTGACACAATTTATATGCATGCACCTTTATATCTCCTCCAAAAGCTGGATGCAGTCTATCACTCTGCATTGCGGTTTGTAACAGGGGCCCCTGCAAGAACTCACCACTGTGAGCTGTACTCTAAAGTTCAATGGCCATCTTTGTATCTAAGGCGGAAATTGCACATGTTACTTTTCATTGCTAAAGCATTGTTGGGCAAACTCCCCCGCTATATCTGTGATCTTCTAACTTTTTGCACTCCATCATATAGCACACGTTCCTCACACAAGTTATTACTGCAGTCTGTCACCCCTCGTACTGAATTAGGGAAAACAAGTTTTTCTTTTTTTGCTCCACATCTGTGGAATGAGTTACAGAATACATGGAGTATGGACTCTTTGCCTCCATTTGATACTTTTAAGAGAAAAATGAATACTGTGTACACTGAGGAATGTCATTGCTTTTAGAGGTATTTCACAAAAACTCTTAGCTGCTACTGTGTTTTATGTAAATGTGTTTTATGTGTTTGTCTGTGTCTGGAACTATTTGTTTGGCTGCCATTTTGACCAGGACTCCCTGGCAGAAGAGACGCTCAGTCTCAATGGGACAATTCCTGGCTAAATAAAGGTTAAATAAAAAAAATAAAAAAAAATTAATAACGTGTAAAATATCATTTAAATTCACTCTGATGAGTTGCATCATTTGGACACTTTAGTTTTCACTGCAATCACATTAATGAGTTAGATATGATATTTTGGACTTGGCCCATCTGTAGTCACGTAGTTAGTAGTCATGTAATGTTACGTCATGTGAAACTCTAGCGTCAGCCCTCCTCATCTCTAAGGGGCTTTCCTTGGTTGAGCATGAGGTGATTGACAGGGGAGGGGATGCTGTGGTGACATGAATGAGAGGAGGAGAGAAGGGAGGAGAGAAGGAGGAGTAATTCCAGTTAAAGCTGGCACATAGCAGAACTGAAATTATTCACACAACATTAAAATGCCCTCAGCTTCCTTCATCTTTCCCCCATTGGCATAAATAAAGACCTTAGAGCACAATGAGTTTGCACTTTGCCCAAATAAATAAACTGAAGCCTGTGGCCATTATATTAACAATGGATCAAATCATGACAACCCAGGCAGACCTTTCTTAATTTCTGTGGCACATTACATAATAATGTACAGTATGCCCTTTCAACCAAAGTGTGAGAAAAGTATGCACATTACTCAGATTGTTGATGGCTACTTCCTTGCTCCTTTTAGAAGAAGATTCCGGTCAGGTTTGTGGCTTTTTGAAAACGCTGACAGCACTTAGGCTTTCCCTCCCCTTAGACCACGCCTAGGATGGTCCACAATTGGCCCGCACGCGTGAAACAGTCTATCAACCACCTTGCAACTTCAAGCCAACTGTCTCACGCCCACCAGTGCCAAGTTGTCCATCCACTGAAGCGCTACAAAGTATCTTTCAATGAAAGACGTCTTCTTCGATGGATCTTGGATTTATTATAATGAGCATTTTGTTTGGCAAGTGCGAAGATGAAGATGGTATAACAATTCGTTTCGCACCCAGATCAATATCAGTGCGCTCGGACTGAACCATCAAGTTAAGTTTTGTTAACTACAGTAAGGTCAACGGACACAGTTGCGCAATGGAGAAGCCAAACATATAAAGAAGGAGCGAAAGAATTTCGGTAAAAGCACTGTGAAATAAGTACCCTAACCTTACAGGCAACAATACTTTATCGGGTAACGTTCTTACATCAACACAGTAGTTGATGAATTTGAATACAAGGCGTACGTGTCTTCAGTTAAAAACAGATCGTTTTGGCGACAGAGTGGCTTGTGAAAAATACGCTAACTGTAACGAAGCATAGCGAGAGAATGACTTACCATACACTTCCAGACTTCTCTATGAATGCAATGCTGGGACAACGGTATCCATTCGTCCCAGTTGTTGGGTCTTTTCCGTGCGTACCGGTGAAACCCGCGGAGAACCAGATGGGCAACCCCGAGACCTGCATCCAGCCTGGCTTCAGGATAGAAAATGGTAAAGCTGCGCCGCTCGTGAAACTGAGAACACGTGAAGCAGAGACCGAGGTTGAGGATGACCCAGTGATTCACATTGAAGCTAAAGATTTGTGGGAGCAATTCCATACATTTGGAACTGAAATGGTGATCACAAAATCCGGAAGGTAGGCTACATATGATCTGTATAAACCATTATTTTAATCCTACAATTACATATTATCAAAAGTTGAAAGTAGCCTACACGTATATTTACGGCAGAGTTAAGGTCTTACAGTTCTATTATTTAGCGTAAACACAGTCAATATTTTTTTTTAGTTATGATGGTCATGGACGACAGGCCTAATGGAATATTATAAGATGTTCACTCTGATCTTTTTTACATTCTCACAGACGAATGTTCCCACCATTTAAAGTAAGATGCTCTGGCTTCGACAAGAAAGCAAGTTATATTTTATTAATGGACATTGTGGCATCAGACGACTGCAGATACAAATTCCATAACTCTCGCTGGATGGTGGCTGGGAAAGCGGACCCAGAGATGCCCAAGCGCATGTACATTCATCCGGATAGTCCATCCACAGGAGAACACTGGATGTCCAAAACAATCAGTTTTCATAAACTGAAGTTGACCAATAATATGTCTGACAAGCATGGATTTGTAAGTAGGCCATAGTATGCATGTTCCTGCTTGCAATAGTTACATAATGTTTAATTGAAATAAGTGGAAACGTGTATAACAAGAAGAAAAATATGAATCTATATTTAATACTATTGAACTATATTATTAAATAATTTACCTAGCTAAATTTGAGAAACATACCGTTACTTTGAATTCAATGGTAGCCTAGGCTACCCTTTTGTAGACCAATAAGCAATAAACAATACATATAAATCACATATTTGTGCAGAAAATAAATGCATATTATTTGTAATTTGTTGATTGATCATCAATTTCTTTTATTCGTCATGCATTCAACAGACGATTCTAAACTCCATGCACAAGTATCAGCCCAGGTTTCATGTTGTGCGGGCAAATGACATACTGAAACTTCCATATAGTACCTTCAGGACATATGTCTTTCCGGAAACAGAATTTATTGCTGTGACTGCATATCAAAATGACAAGGTATCCATTCTTTGCGCAACACATTAAATATTTACGGTTACATGAGCAAAACATGTAACACTGTACACTGAAATTATTCTGTAAGAAAGTGTTCTTTTGGAAGACTCTTAAATAGTTTTGATTCTGTTTATCAGATAACGCAACTGAAGATTGATAATAATCCATTTGCAAAAGGATTTCGTGACACTGGAAATGGAAGAAGAGAGAAAAGGTAGGCTATATCATGTCGCAGATTAGGCCCAGTTTCTGTACTCTTTCTTTTTATTGTCCATATCTGTATACGGCTTATGTGCACCTCTGCTCTCTCCATGTTCTTTCAGAAGTCTGGAGTGTGTTTAAAAGCTGTTTGTATTTCAGGAAACAATTATTTTTGAAGACAGCGCGCTCTAGTAACCTTGATTCCCCAAAAGACAACGACGTTTCCACTGCAGCGGATCGCACAATACCCACTTCTCCACAAACAAGACATGTGGTCACATCCACGTTAAAAGGTTTCAATATATAAATATTGTTTTTGATTGATTAACGGAAACCCAACATTTAGGCTGCCATTTTAAATGTATGACATTCTGCTTGACGAATAGGCTATGCAGTTTAAATAACTTGACAGCTCTTAATTGTAGAGATGGATTTGTAACTTTTCAGTAGCAAACTATTAGTTTGAATAACTATTTGTATATAATGTAATGTGCTTTATTCAATCAATTTTGTTTGAAAGAAAATAGTGACAGCGAAGCTGGTAGCGATGAAGATGAGAAGGGTCTTGCAGTCGAGGATGGTGTAGACCCATTTGAAGTATCCACAACCACAGAAACTCCACATTTAAATAACGAGCCAAATGCTAAGCACGACGTCAGCACCCAAAGACTTCCATCTGAGACAAAGTTTGAGAAACAGACAGAGAATCTTGACGGTGAACCCAAAGCGGAGAAGGATTGCCCCATTAACGAGGGGGAAGAATTCCAGAAAAATCACCGACAACAACCTCAAGTTGTTTTCACACCAGGGCCAATGGAACAACATTTTTTAAATTCTCTTAACAATACAAACAATTTTTTAATTCATCCAACGCCCTTTTACTTTGGACGGAACTTTTCCAGTTTGATGTCTGAGGGAATGAGCACCTTGGACACAGGTCGACCGTCCCCATCCCAGGGAAGAAATGTAACGCCAGGATTACCTTTTTACGTTCAACAATCGTCTTTGTCTTCACCACAGGTCAGTTCCGTCCACTGATATTATTGGTGTACAATCAGGCGTGCTGTATAGGATAATTTACAAAATGTAACAAGTGGTGCGTTTTTACGCACGACTGTTCTGCGATATTTATGTCACACACTGAGTGTCCGATGTCCAAACGTAATGTATGCACACTTAAATAATTTCACCTGTGTCCTCCAGGGTCTCGGACTTCCTCCCTGTGCAAGTTTTCTACCTTACCCCTATGTGACTACCGCAGCGGTGGCCTCATCCTGGGTACACCGACTTCACTTCATGAATACATGGGGGCATCGCCCGAGGAGCAAGCCCTATTCTCTCCCAATAAAAGTTCCCAGGAGCGCTACTCCTAATGGGATTTATAGAAAATCTGACCTGAACTTGGAAGACTACACAATGGGAAACATATTGTTCCCTACATCAGTGGAAGGAGATTCTGATGTTCAGACGGCACCTGCAGCGCAATCTCAAGACTATGTTTCAAAGTGAAACTTCAGAGCGGGACTGTAATGTTACTGCAGTAGTATGTGTAAAGTTTTACAAGAAGGCTTACCTGTAATCTGATCTGGTATCGACACATTTTAAACGTGATGCTCAGTTTCCTGAGATGTTTTGAATATGTGAGAAAATGAATTAAAACGAATAACATCAAAACTTCAGGAATGAAATGGAATGCCTCACGTGATGCAAGATAGGGTAGGCCTATCCTCAACATCTATTGAAGAACTCCAGATAGCCAGCACAGCTATGGCCTCTATACGTTTTTTTTGTTGGTTTTATTTCTCCTTTATTTTTTACTTTAGCCTACTTTACTTAAAATTCTCTTCAGGCTCGTTTTTGTGAATCTTAACACCGTCCGAAACCACTGCATATCCAATAATGTAGACCTATGCAACTTAAAAAGCAAATATTATATTACTGGCTATTGACTTATTGCGCAGTCCTCCAATTCTACAACATTTCTCCAATTCTTATTAGGCTATGTGTAGCTTATATTTCGTTCTTATCGGAGTTCACTAAGTTGCACTTAGTTAATGAAATGAGAATATAGGGAATAGGCTAGGCGTATTTACACTATGTTGCACCAGATTGCTGCTGTATGATGTCTGAATTTATACTTGTGGCGGGACTAGAAAAATATGCCTATTGGAGCCTAAGTCAAAACATATATTTGTTACTGATAATTCATCTTGGAAATGCAGCTTTAAAGCAAGAGTTAGTCCTAAAAAGTAAAAAGTTGGAGTCTCAATAAATTATTATTACACCGGTTCTCTGTATTTTGATTTTGAAAACATGATTGCTTATCTATCTAGTCTATCACCTATTTGTGTCAAAAAAGAGAAAATTGACAAAGTGTCCCTGAACAGCTGTGAATAATTTGTTAATTAGCCTATGTTCACATTGTAGATTTACAAGTGACAATATAGGCGCATGATGCCCGACTATATTAGATAGATAGATAGATAGATAGATAGATAGATAGATAGATAGATAGAGATAGATATAGATAGATAGATAGATAGATAGAAGAAAACAATTAGGCTATGCATATTGAGAAAGATACATATTTCTAAATATATAGAAACTAGGCTAGGCTACTGTAGTAAGTAGTGTGCCCTAACTAATCTCAGCCGGATAGCAATCAAGTAGAACAAATGCTGTCACTGCGCAGCCAAAAGCCACAGCAGTTGTTGGATACTCCCGAACTCGCCCCCTAGCATCTAATGCAACGTCACCTCCGTAAACTGGCGTCATGAGGAAGCGATCTTCTTGCTACGCTGTTGGCATCATACATCGTAGACTAATGTTACCTACCTTGTCATCACAATGAAGGTCTTAGTTCTTACTTTTGGAAACATGTGCTGAATTATGGTCATTGTCTGCAGTCAGTGCACCAATTTTCAGGAAGTAGCCTACTGACTCATAAAACAGATAGCTAGAGAGGCTGCTATTGTAAGGAGAACGTTAGCGTAGCTAGCTAGCAAGGAGGCAAGCCAGTTAGCTTTTTAACCCCGTAGGACTTATTTTTGTCAGCAGCATGTATCAGTGATCATAACAGAATGTTTCGGATATCTGTCAGCTACATTTTACTTTGCGGACAATTTCTATTGCTTATAACAGTCTTGCTGTTACAATGTCTGGACGGAATCCACTCTCAGAATTCATCTGACACTCCTGGAAATGGAGTTACATTATCAGCAACAACAGCGACATATGTCGACCAAACTGACAACGCTACCAATGTCACTGTAGTGGAGCCTCCGATCGAGTCGGAACCGTATGAATACAACGGGGATTCACCAGTTGTCCTCTGTCATTATTTGTAAGTAGCCTACAATCTTGGTTTGACCGATTGACAGTTAATGTTACAACAATGTGTTGAAATGCCTTGATGTGACTGACTGGGTAGCCTACCTTCTGAACAGTCTGCCTTTCCTTCCTTGCTAAAAGTATGTTTTTCTTTCAGACCCGACGAGTTTGTGTTTTGTCAAGACCCCGTTGATCACGCTGGTAACTCCACCGCATTACTGGAACTTGGACATGGATGCCTTAAGGTCAGTGATGTTCACTTCATTAGTTTTAATTGTCGTCATCATGGTTGCACACTAATTCAGGCCTAAAATGTTTCGGGATAAGATTTAGGCTGAACATCAGAGAAAACTAAACCGCTGTTTTCACTTTTCATACTGAAGTTCGGAGGCCAGGTGCACAAGGATGTCAATCATACTCGTGTGTGGTGCACCGCCTTGGATGACATCGAATGTGCGGGACCAAGAGAGTTTCTGAGAGGACACGAGCCATGCATCAAGTAAGGACAGCTGCTGATAAATCATAAGCTGTGACACATTCACGTTCGAATCCAACTACAGTATTTACCATGCCAAAGAAGAATGGCCACTGTTCAGTTGCTGCCATTTCGTGCTTCGAGTTTTAAATCAAAATGCATGTCCTTGGTGTAGTCCAACTATTATAGTAGGCTACTAAACGCATAACAGGGCAATAGTTAAAAAGAAAATTGTTTCAAAATCAAAGGACGTATGTGTCTCACACTACATACTTGGTTAATGAAGAAAACTATTTTATCCTCCATTCTCAGCATCCATTCCAGCGTTATGTGGAAGTAGATTAAAAAAAAATCAGAGTTATGTAACTCATAACAAAGATACAGTATGCTAATACACCATGCACATGCTGTAGGCCTAAATGAATATCTACTGTCCAAAACACTTATCATTATGGATGGTTTATGAAACAACAACCTATACCACTTTCTGTAGATTTGAAAACTAACCTAATAAATGTGGCTATCGCTGTTTGAAAGGCACAACAATCTTGTGCCATGCCAGATCAGGGCCTTATACAGGCCATTGATACATATATGTTCCAATGCTTAGATAGATATAGATATACATACAGATAGATAGATAGATACTTTATTGATCCCCAAGGGTAAATTCAAGATAATTTACAATAGGAATTCAATATAGCCTATGTTATTATATTTATTTATTTTGTAAATCCGACAATAATCTCAATCCCCATGCCCCCCTGTGCAGTTACGCAAGTGGCAACCTTGAATCGTAGTGTATTCTTCCGATCCAACTTTCTAGCTGATTTATAATAATAATAATAATAATAATAATAATAATACATTTTATTTGTATTGCACTTTACACCAAATCAATGACCTCAAAGTGCTACAATGCACATACACACCCAAAAAAACAGGATAAAATTAACAAAAGAATTAAAACAAGGAGATAAAATTAAGCTAAAACCAGCATATAAAAACAAGCTAAAAACGATCATATAAAATTAAACTAAAAACCAGCATATAAAAGCAGATGAGAGTATTTTAGTTAAAAGCTTTTCTAAAAAGATGCGTCTTCAGGCCTTTTTTAAAAGAGTCCACAGTCTGTGGTGCCCTTAGATGGTCAGGGAGGGCATTCCACAGACTGGGTGCAGCAGAGCTGAAAGCTCGGTCACCCATAGTTTTTAGCTTTGTTCTTTTGTGTTGGATGAGGTTTGACTGTCCAGACCGGAGATGACGTGAGGAGGAGTGGGGGGGGATGAGTTCTTTGAGGTAAAGGGGGGCAGAGCCATGGAGACACTGGTGTGACAGAAGGGAAATTTTGTATTCAATCCTGAGCTGAACCGGAAGCCAATGGAGGGATTTGAGGATGGGTGTAATGTGCTGGAATTTCCGCACCCTCATCAGGATCCTGGCAGCGCAGTTTTGGATATACTGCAGCTGCTGGATGTTCTTGCTGGGGATCCCGATGAGGAGTGCGTTGCAGTAGTCCAGCCTGGAGGAGATGAAGGCGTGGACAAGTTTCTCGGCGTCGGGGAGAGTGAGTGAAGGGCGGAGTTTGGCAATGTTTCTGAGGTGGAAGAAGGAGGTTTTGCACAGATGTTTGATGTGTGCCTCAAAAGTCAGGTGAGGGTCCATTTTGACACCCAGATTTGTGACTGAGGGAGAGAGGTGGATGTCATGACCGGGGAGGGGGATGCTGGTGATAGTGGATGCCCGGATCTGGTGTGGAGTGCCAACAAGGATAGCTTCTGTTTTAGAACTGTTGAGTTGTAGGAAGTTTGCCGTCATCCACGCCTTTATCTCCTCCAGGCAGGTGGAAACTGTGGATAGGGCTGCAGAGGGTGTTTGGTTAGTTTTTATGTAGAGTTGGGTGTCATCAGCATAGCAATGGAAAGACATTCCATGCCGGCTGATGACATCACCAAGGGGGAGCATGTACAGAGTGAAGAGGGTGGGGCCTAGGACTGAACCTTGAGGGACCCCACAGGTGACGGAGTGTGTGGCTGAATTTGCACCTGCCAGGGATACATATTCTGTTCTGTCCGTGAGATATGATGTGAACCAAGCCAGGGTGGAGCCAGAAAGTCCGATGGAGGAGTGGAGGCGTTGTAGAAGGATGTGGTGGTCAACTGTGTCGAATGCTGCAGTGAGGTCAAGGAGGATGAGAAGTGATGGAGAGCCAGTATCGGCTGTCAGCAGCAGGTCATTTGTGACCCTGACCAGGGCAGTTTCCGTACTGTGGCCAGGGCGAAAACCAGACTGAAACTTCTCATATAAGTTGTTTGTGGTGAGGTGTTTATGGAGTTGAGCAGAGACCACCTTTTCCAACACTTTCGAAAGGAAAGGAAGATTGGAGATGGGGCGGTAGTTGGCAGGTGGTTCTGGGTCAAGAGTGGGCTTTTTGAGAAGTGGCTTGATGACAGCAGTTTTCAAGGATGTGGGGACATGGCCGGACTGGAGGGACTGATTGATGATATTGGTGATCAAGGGACTTATTGCAGAAGAGTGATCTTTTATGAGAGTAGAGGGAAATGGGTCCAGGGCACAGGTGGAGGGCTTCATCTGTCTCAGGATGTTTTCAGTATCATGCTGTGTGATGTTGGTGAAGCAGCAGAGAAGCTGAGAGGACTGAAGGCCTGCCGAATCGCCTGGAGATGCAGGGGGGGCAGAGGGAGGGGGGGACATGGAGGTAGAGGGGCCGGAGAGAGTGGAGCGGATGTTGTCTACCTTTGTTTTGAAGAAGGAGATGAAGCTGTTGCACCGCTCCTGCGTATTAACGGAGTGTAGGGGGGTCTGGGGATTGAGGAGATGATTTATGGTTGAGAAAAGTTTCTTGGAGTTACCAGGGCTATTTTTGATGAGGTTGGAGTAGAACTGTGAGCGTGCATCGCTGAGGGACTTGCTGTAGGCCCTCTGATGTTCCCGGTAAGCTAGCTTGTGGGCCGCAAGCCCAGAGTCCTTGAAGCGGCGTTCAAGGACACGGCCAGTTCTTTTGAGCAAGCGTAGCTCACCAGTGTACCAGGGGGCTGAGCGTGCAAAGGTGACAGTTCTAGGCTTGAGTGGGGCGTGATGGTCCAGAAGAGTGGCGAGTGATGAGTTGTAGAGATCCACAGACTCAGTGACTGAAGAGGGGTTGGCAGCGGAGAGATGTTGGAGATCAGCAGTCAGGATGCCTGTGTTGATGTTTTTAAGGTTCCTGAAATGGATTTGTCTGCTGAGCTTGTTGAGAGGGGACAGGGTGGGTAGCTCCATTGAGATGGCCTTGTGGTCGGAAACACCCAGATCGTGCACAGAGAGATTGCTGATGGAGGTGCAATTTGTGATCACTAAATCAAGGGTGTGGCCTTTGGAGTGTGTTGGGACATTGACGTGTTGGGTGAGGTTGAGACTGTCAATGAGATTGAGGAGTTCAGCTACAGAATAGGATGGAGTATTGTTTACATGAATGTTGAAATCACCAAGTATGATGATTTTCCCTGGGCTTGTGCAGAGTGTTGTGAGGAGGTCATGTATTTCAGGGATGAAGGCTGGGTTTGGTTTGGGGGGGCGGTAAATCAGGAGAACTGTGAGGGAATGTGGCGGCTTGCATTTAAACGCTAGGCATTCAAATGATAGATGAACAGGTAGGGATAGAGTGGACAGTTCAAAGTCTTCCCGGTGCACTACGGCAAGGCCACCACCACGGCCTGTGGTGCGCGCCTTGCTGAGATAGGTGTAGCCAGGGGGGCAAGCTTTGAGCTGTTTACTCAAAAAGTCACAGGAAGGTGATGGAATATTGCATCTTTTCATAACAGGTGTATAAAGAATGTAATTACAATATCTACATTGTAATGGTACATTGTTATAATGTACATTTTCTTGGGAAAGAATTTTGACCTTTCAACTGCCCATACTCTAACATCTTCCCTTTGCTCCGATACCAACCTGTCCTTAACTGTCTTGTAACCTTGGGATCACACATTAAAAGCATTAAAAATAGCGTTAGCAGTTCTGGAATAGATTGATGATATTTGAACTGAGAAAAAAAAAAAGGTTTCCTTCAGTGCCCTAATAGGTCCGCTGATGCAAAATAACACTGCTTGTTTCTGATTGGCTACAATAGTGTTTGTGTGAGTTACAACTGTTTTTGGTGTGTGCAGCCAGTTTTTGACAGTTTTTTTAAATGGATAATTCCCATAGCGGCGGGATTCCTAGGCATTTCATTTGTTGTGACCAACCATTACACAGGATTCCTACGGTCATGGAAAAGTAAAATCCCATTTTCTAGACATGGAGAAATTATGGAATTCAGTAAAATCATTGAAAGCCTGCCTTTCTTTTATGTTTTATGTTATTTAATGTTTTTAATTAATTTAATCTAATTAGCCACAGAATTAGATCGTTTCCTTACCCTACCTCTTTATTAAGCAGTGTGGTAACCATATAACGGTGGGAACAGTTCTAACAACAATGGGAGAAAAAACATTTATATTTTATAATTTGTGAAATTGATTAACAAATATTTACCATGTATTGCATAATAAACCATAGTGAATGGAAATAAATAATGCATAAAAAGAAATGGTATAGTTTAGTAGTGCAAATGGATGATAATTAATCAAAGGTGGTACCACAAGGTGGCAGTGTATACCCATCTTGGAAGAAATGTGTTGCTTCTTAATTACATATGGGCCCAAACCAGCAGTAGTACAGTTGAAGATGATCGGCCACTTATGTGATAATAAAGCACTTAAATGTTGTACTGTTGTACTTAAATGTTGTATTTGTTAGTGTTTAATGTTTTACATTTTTACTTCAACAAAATGGTCTTTTATCTTGCTTGTACCTGTGTTATATTCTTACTGTTCTGTTTTTTTTTAAAATTCTTTTATGTTTTATTTGTTTGAGTGTTGTACTTTGAGAGCAAAGATGGAGTCAAATTCCTTGTTTGTTTACGCAAACCTGGCCAATAAAGCTGATTCGGGTGGAAAACAAACGGCGTAGAATAGATATTAAATTGCTGCTCGTTTCTGCTTGTTGAATTGTATTGAACCCTTTTCCTCTGATGTGTGATCAGGTATACAGGACACTACTTCATCACCACGCTGCTCTACTCCTTCTTCCTGGGCTGTTTCGGGGTCGACCGATTCTGCCTCGGTCACACCGGCACAGCGGTCGGCAAGCTGCTCACCTTGGGCGGCCTTGGCATCTGGTGGTTCGTCGACCTGATTCTGCTGATCACGGGAAGTCTGATGCCAAGTGATGGCAGCAACTGGTGCACCTTCTACTGACATTGGGAAAGTGACCCAACCCCACGGTGGGATTAGAAGGCAGAGCAGAGGCACTGTACAAAGGGCAGCCACAGCTTGAGTTGCACCGAATGTTGAAACATGTTTCTGTAGTCATTGGGTTGCATCAAGGGTAATTGTATGGTTCCTTTTTTTTTCATCTGCATGCATTAAAGCTGCTTTAGGAGGTGTCGTTTTTGGTCACGGTTTTTGAAAGACTGAAGAGAAGACACACTGATGTTTCAAAATATTTTTTGAGATATGATTGATGGTGGCCTCTTAAGTACTTACTTGTCCTTGGTCTTATGTAATGCACATTGTATGTCTGCCAAGCTCTCTATTGATATTGCATTTTGTATTGTATGTTTTGTTTTTTTTTCCCATTTCTGTGTTTGCTGCCAATTTGGTTGTCAATCCCCCTTCATTGCTTTTAAACCTGTGACACATTTTCAATCAGCCTTGGCTTTTGGGTATTGTCACCCTTCAATGGCGTTGCATCTGAATAGATAGATTCTCCTCAGGTATTTGTTTAAAATTCTCTCACCAAATAGGATGAAAGTATTTGCATGAAATGCTGGAAGGCCTCCAGAGTAAACATCGGCCTCCCCCAGCGGAACCGTTGTGTTTTCCATGAAGGACGAACGGAGCGTTCAGAAAATACAGCTGGATAACTACCAACTCTCTGCAACTAGAAAAAAAACAGTACAGTTTGACTGTGCTTTGTCTTTGGGGCTTAATGGAGTATTTGCAGGTCACAGTGTTTTAGGAGGAGGACTATCTAATTATTTCACTGACTCAATTCTACGAGAACAAGTTTGTTGTTAGCTAACCTTGGAAAACATCCCCATTGACAAATGTACTAGTTCTGTCAATCAAAGTCTTTTGAGGTTACCAAACAAGTCATGGCAAGAGTACCTCTGAATGAAGGGTTTAAATGGTGTCAAGAATGAACTGTATTTATTACTTTTTGTTTTGTTTGTCTTGTTTTTGTTGATGAGAGAAATGGCTTGGCCTCATGACTTCATTTTGTTGTATTGTTTAACTCTGAAATATTAAATTGATCTTGTCTTTCACGGAATTCTGTCAATATCAATGATAATGGTGACCTTGAATATGACTTCTGTTCAGTCATAGAATATGATATATTCTCAAGGGATGCTCAGACACCAATTTTTCCTCAAATTCCAGGTAACTTGTTTTTACCTCTGTTGCCTAAACACGGGCCAACATGTTAGAGTTAACTCAGTAAACCAGTGAAAGCCAGATTTAGACTTGGACAATCCCAGACAGACCCCTATTGACACCATTTGTGCTAATAACTATAGTGTGTGTCAGTACACTGTCAGTTAAGGTGTAAATAATTCATGAATGGGTGTCATTGGGAATTGATGGACAGATACTTTTGCACTGTGATGGTTTTGGCAGAAGTCTCACCTACTGTTGTTTTGCTCAGAGTTATGTCTTGACTGTTAAATGCCGTTTTCTAAAGTATGTCTTTCAAATATTGCTAAAGTGCCAAAAAACCCCATCTCCACAGCTGTTAACTGTCTCTATTTGATTGAGGCAAATAAATACCCAGCCCAGCTCACATGAGGGGATTTGATCACAATTTGTTGGTTGTGTAGTGACAAGCCTTTGATGTGCTGTGATTCTGCGACAATGATAGGATGTGCAGTGGCTTAAAGGCCTATAAAATGGTGCATATATTCAAACTCACCACTCACTATCATAATGTCAATACTACATTAACCAGTTATATCATGTCACCGTTTTAATCTAAAGAACAGCAAATCTAGAGTGTTGTGTCATGATAAGGAGATGGATTTCTGTTTTGTTCTTCACCCAAGCAGTAGAGACATTATGATACGTTTGCAAGCTTTTTAGATCATTTCATAATAGACTAGTTTTCTTACCACTTCTTTAAAACAAGGCCAACATCCCATGCACGAGGCTGCATAGCCCAACCCCTGTAAACTGTAAACCATGTTTAAACATCGGACATGATTCTTTACGGTGTTAGGCACTGTTCTTGTACCTGTTCTTACATACTGTATATGAAGAGAAGGACAGAAATACATTGAGGTCAAGGCCAAAGGTAGCTGCATACCACTGTGATGGAGAGAAGGTCGTTGGAGAGATTCTGAAGCAGAGTGGCATTTCCGTACTGACACACACATGTTCTCACACACACACACACAAGCACACGCACACACATTCACACACACACACACACACACACACACACACACACACACGTGCACTCAAATCCACACACACACACGCGTGCACGCACACACGCGCACACACGCACACACACTCTCTCACACACACACACACACACACACACACACACACACACACACACACACACACACACACACACTACATGGTGTGTCAGGAGAGGTGAGGGTGGAGATGGCGTGACCTCAATTTTTCTTTTGATACCTCATTTACATATTACTTCCACATCTTTGCTCTATCGCACCCGAACACTGCACGAGCACACCCAGTTTAATGCCTTGAGCAAGCCACAAGCATTTTGACCTGACTTTGCTTATGACTTTGTCATGAAAATAGTGTTTGGTGGTCCTTGTGCTTACACTTTGCCACAGACTTAAAACTGCCTTTAAAATGTGGGTCCAAGTGTTTGGACTGCATCCCGGTGCAATTCGCTGGACTGAGAACGTGATTCTTTTATCCAAGTAGCTCATGCATTTCTGGAATTGGCATTTTCAATACTAATGGTTCAAAAATAAATGATAAATTCTTCCCATCTGACATGATTCGATAAGACACTTGGCAACATATCACTCAACTGAATCAATTCCCCGCCACACCACCACATCTAGCATTCAAGTAGACTACCCACTGAGTGTGTGTCTGATGCAAGACAAACGGCCAAAGTATTGTAATGTCTTCTTTCTGGTTAATAATAAATGCCCATACAATCCACATAGTTCATACACTAAAAAATGCACCACCACATCCAGTCACCACCAATATAAAGAACAGTATCTTTGTAAACAAACCTAGACATTCGGTAAAATTATGTCAGGCAACCATACAAAAATGCTGTAGGGTTATGTCTTAAGAGTACACTGAATGCCAAATATGCCTGGAAAGAAACGTTTGGGCGATAAATTATGCTATATGTAGGAATTTTAGTTTAAAACACTAAAAATGTAATGTGAAGTTAGCCACATAATGTTAATGTGCTCCGTGTTGCCCAGAAATTTGCAAACCAACTCCACGCTCCATTCTGGCACTAATGAGTCATTGTAGCATAACAAGGCAAAGCAAAGCAAAGCAGGATTGCTGTTGTGGACATAATTGTGCGTTTTGAGAAAACTCAGATCCTAAATACAGCAACTTTAAGGACATATCTTAGTGATATAACCAATGCTACAGTACATAACACATACTCTCATCACACTAACATAACTTTTCAAATACACACCCATGTGGACTAACAGTACTGGCACACATGTGTGATGCAATCTAGGAAAACCCTTCACATGGTGCACTCAAAAATCCTTGATTATTGTTGTTTCAACCCTCTATGGTGAAATTTCACCTACTTGAGATTCTGATTTCATCTTACATGTAGCAACATTCTGAACACTGTCCGCTAGCAAAATCCTGGATACCATCCTCCCAAAATCTTGGATGTTGCTAGGATGCCGTCAGAATCATAAGTTGGTAAAATTGCACCATGTGAAGGGTTTTCCCAGATCGCGTCGCACATACAAAAGTCGAACACATACATACATACTGTACAGTATATCCCACACAGCTGCTGGTGACTAATGGAGTGGCATTTATTCTACTTCCTCAGGTACTACAGTTAGGACGACATCTCTGTTTTCCCGACGCACCACCATGGACAGAGGCTGCCCTGACTGCACGGCGTCACTCACATCGTCCGTGCTGTGTACAGGCTGATCGTTGATGGTGGTGATCACATCGTGGGTCTGGAGGCCAGCACTAAGAAAAGAACACGATGACGTTTAGTCAGAATGGGGCTAGAAGGTGGTTATGAGACTGCATGATTTACTGAACTCTTTTGACCGACCCTGGTGATTGTGGCAACTCTGGAATTCTTCTGCAAAAGGTGACTGTGCATTATTAGTGAGTATAACCCCTCTGTTACAATTCAGAATTAGTGTTTGCATTGTGATCGTCTCTCAAAGGATCAATGCCTGTTTCACCAGAAACATAAGTGAATGTTTGCAGTAAGATACAGCAAGATAATGCAGTATTTTACATCTATAACACTGGCACTTAAAGGGATCATAAAGAGTTAATCCCGAACAGAGACAATAACAGTCTCCCTTGACCCCCTGTTGTATGATCGATTTTCAAATCCATCAGTGCGTAGTGTGCGTCGGTAGATGCATGAAACATAAACCTTAGTTATCAGAGAAGATCATTTCACTGGTCTGTAGTAGGATTTCAGAATGCAGCTGAACCCTCGGCAGAACAAGTTGTTTGGGGGGGGGGGGAGGAGTGAAAGCTCCACTGGCTGTGGGTGGATTGAGCACTGCAGACACCAGCGTCCATGATGGCCTTCAGAACCCGTAGGGTGTTGTGGTCCAGTCCCTTTGAAAGTGTCTGGTTGCATCCAGAGCCCCTTTTCGCTCAGTGCAGCGGCTGCCAATCCATTTGGCAGGCAGGGGGGGATCTCTTCAGGGGAGGCCTCCCACGGTGTAACCAGATGTGTCTCAGGTTTGGTCTCCTGGAGGCTTTTATCTTTTGCCTGATGTAAGCATTTGCCTTGACTAGCTCTGCCCCATACAAAGCTGGGATCCTTTATGAATTTCAGGCATGTTGGATCCACTGACTCTGAACTATGATTTCCATTTTAATTGGATTTAATCTGGATGCGTATTCTGAGGCATGTGGATGTCTCCAGTCTCAGCATAGTTGGTGTTTCGCCTTGATTGCACATGCCGTTGCCATCAACTCATCAATAAATCCAACAGTCCATGCGTATTTCTTTATGTTTTTCAGCGAAGTAAATGAAACTGAAAATACTTTTCTTTCACACTTGATTGACTAATCCAAAAATAAATGACAAAAATGCTTTATCCAAAAACATGAACAAATAAAACAGATAATAATCATCATAACACAAACAACTATCACTGCATCTTTTAATAATAATGACAACAATGAAAACTGAATCCTTTACCTGTCAGCAGCTGTCCCTGGGATGACCTCGTAGACATAGACCCCAGATGTCACATCTTGGAAATCTTTATCACGCTCCTTCAGTTCCCTGATCAAACTGCCAGATGAGAGGCAATTTAGATTTTATCCAGACGCACTCATCTGGCATGTTGTGACAATTCTTATCGCAATCACTGACTAAGAGCGACGCCGTCATATCATTTATTATAATCGATGTCAGAAAAGCCAATGATTTGCAATGCCTTATCGGTTGTATCTGAGACTCATTCAGTGGTGATTAGGTAAAAAGGGAGCATTTAATGCTTTATGAATCGAATATAAACAATGTCTGAAAAGATGGCAGCAGGTATACAGCATAGTAATACAGTCTCACCGAAGGATGAATATGACTTACGAAGGTGATAACTGTAGCATCCGCACTCCCATATATCTCTTCTTTGGCATTGTCTTTCCTGAAATTGAAAGCTAGGTTTAGATATTTTTTTGGGCTTTTGTGGTAATAAAGTGTGAATGCATTTAGAAGTAAGTTTTTCTGTGCAGCACTGGTGCCAAATGTGTTGTGTATGATCAAACTACCGAACATGATTCTCTGAGCACACTGAGGAGGGTGCTAAGCTGAAACGTGTCTGTGCAATAAACACGTTTGCATGCAAAGTGCAGGCTTTTTCTTCCTTGATGCTACCTAACATGATCACATTTGTAACTTCTCATCTGCAGCGAGGGCAACAGCAAATGTTCAGCAGTGTCATTTGAATGCGCTCATCGTGCATGATAGATGTTCAATTTCAGTCAAATGTTACGGATTAAAACAATGATATCTTAAATGAGCCATGTCTGTGGGTCTGCTTTGATGCCAGGCTTGGTATGAATTTGCAGTGGGCACCATGCATGATGTGATCAGCTCTGAAGCACATCTGCTCTTGGCACGCACTCAAATGGACCAGAAATGATCAAAGTATTTATGACAACAGACAAGCACTGGCTGCTGCCTAGAGTGCTGGTATGAGATATGTCCGTCGGTATACCTCTTCTTTGCCTGTCATACGACTCCGTAAGGAACTGTCGTATTCTATCGGAGGGGATAGCAAATGAAATTCCAGCGGTGACCTTTAGAGTGTTTATGCCGATGACATCGCCATCCTGAAAAAAAAAGTGGAAAAAAAGTGCTCTGGAGATCTGTCATGTAACTCAAAGCCGTATCACAAACAAAGATAAAGCCATTAAGGGACATAATTGGAGCATAATTGCAAGAAACATAACTAGAAACAAACACTGCTTCTCTCTCTCTTATTGCCTCGTGCATCTGCAGCACATTATAAATGGTAATTTTCTAATTTTGGCACAAAGCAGAAACAATTACGCATTGAAAGGGATGACCTTAAAAGGGGAATTTGAATGAATAATACCAGAAATATAACAGCCATCAAACAGCATTTCATTAAATCAGCAGAGAGCTTTTAAGGAGCCAGCCAGAAGATGCATGTATCATCTAACAGTATAATGGCCTTTCCAAAGAGCACAGTAGGGGTTTGTACATATTCTTTTTTCTTACTTCCATATCCTTCCTCCAATAAAGTGCTTTTGTTATGGATGGAAATAATCAGATACAAGGGTGGAAGTTTTTCAAGGGCGAGGGTTGCATTTTTCCTTTTCAAGATCAATAGTGGGAATAATAGAGGTTGCAGATCATCTGTTTTAGGGGGGGTGGTATGTTTCCACACATAGGCAGATGTAAAACCTCAGAGACCACAGAAAAAAAGAAGTAAAATCCAAAGCAAAAGCCTTGCGCTCAAAAGAGAGTAGGCTAAATGGAATAGCAACCCACCTCTCCATGCCTCTTAAGGATATAAAAGGGAAATCATTGTATGCAGTGTCTATGGTTTGATGGGAATGTTTTCAGAATGACAAGTATGAGAGGCATACTTACTAGGTTAACAAGTGGTCCTCCAGAGTTGCCGTACTGCAAAAAGAAAGAATAGTTGAAATATGTAATGGTTTACAATACCAAATAAGGCACGTACATGTAGAGATAAAAACCCATTGGCTATAAACAGGGCTAAAATTTGCATAAAGGTACATTGATAATAGCGTCGGTCTGAATGTATTCCATGTCGGAGTCCTTGAGGCCAAGTTCATGTCCGCCGCGCTGTGTGGTGCTGATGATGCCGGTGGTCACGGTGTTTTGCAGTGAGAACGGGCTGCCCACGGCCACCACAAACTCCCCCGGTCGAATGTCCGATGAGCGGCCCAACATAAGCACGGGCAGAGGGCTCTATACGACCGAACACAAATGGCAACATAAGTTAAAACATTGCCTCGAGGACCCATCCACCCTTGCCACTGCCACCATCACCTTCAACCTCCAGATCCCCCCTCCTCACACACACACACATAAATTACTTATCTCACTCCTGTGGATGAAACCTTAAACTCAGCAATTTCTTTCTCTTGGCCTTGTTCATAAAGAATAATCCCTGGCGGTCCTTTGTGACTGACTCACTGGAGAAGCCCGCCGCTCCAACAAGAGGGCCCCCGCGATCGATCACGTCTCAACCTGTCACGGCCTGTTTCCCCCTACCTGCCCGCCCAAGGTAGGGCGCACTTTTATTGCATGTTTTATTGCCAGCCCTTCAAGGGCACGGAGCTGACTCCCATTAAAGAAAGGAGTCGGCGTGCAACAACTGGGGCCTGATAGTCTGCACAGCGTGTAGGACTCCCATTTGCTGTCACCGATCATTTCACTTTGCATTATCCGCTAAAGGTTTTTTTGTACCAAAAAAGACAGTCTTTGCTTGAATTAATGTGATTACTAGTCACAAAAAATATGTTACATCTCTGGACAGACAGGGCCTGCAGCAGTTTTCTTAGAAATCCCCCAATAATAATACACACAGGCCCTGTTTACCAACGGGTGCTGTCACAGCTGTAACAGATGTGTTTGTCTTGGTGGTGTTTTTTGCGAATGCTGAGACAAACTGGAATTTTGAATTTATATGACCAGAACCAATTGCCCCAGAGAAAAAAGCAAATGACAAATTGACTGTGTCAAGAAGTGGAATCTAATTTTGGTCAGCAAAAGCCCTTCCTGCCATTCCCCAGGAACATCTGCTGGACTGTGTCCTGAGGTCTAATTCATTCACTGCCACTTTGACGTTAGTCACTGATGACAAGCCAACAGCGCATGGGGCACAAGCATAAATTTGAGCGATACATTGGGGAAATAGGCCCGTAGAGGTCTTTTAGCATTTAGCTTTTAGCCAAGAAACTCACCTCGGACTCTATCTTAATAAGGGCAATGTCTATTTTTGGGTCCACATCCTTAACCGTTGCATCATACTGGGCGCCATTTTGGAGCTCCACCTTAATGCGCTGTTTGTTTGACAACACGTGGGCGTTGGTGACAATCCATCCATCTTCGGAAACCATGAACCCAGAGCCACTTGACACAGGCACCTCCTGATTTGAGTATGGCATCCTAAGAGGGAAAAAAAACTTTCATACTAATTGAAACTTGATTGAACACTAATACTAATTGAACACCTAATAAATTGCTTATGAATGTGTAGTAGACCTTGACGTGAAATATCATCACCTGGGGGTTTCAGTATTTTACAAGGCAAATAAAATGGAGCATTGTCAAGGGTATTTGTTGGACTGTGTAAATTTTCATCTCACCATAAAATAGGTTGTGGTATCATTACTTGCTCTTTGGCCCTTCATAGCTGAGTTCAGCTCATCAATTTTGGCATAAGCATGAAGTAGCACATGACCTTTTCTTGGCCTCTATCTGTAATTTATATCCATGCCCATATGGCGGGTCCGTTTTTTTTTATTTGCCCAGGTGTGAAGTTCTGAGGCTTAACCAGCATGCGGTTAATAGAAGTGAGGCTTCCTCCTAACAGTCATCAGCTTGACTTACTTTAGGACAAAACAGCCCCTTAGAGTATTGTTCAGCTGATCTTCTACACACAGGATTAAACACTCATGAATACAGCATGTGATGTGTGCTATTGCTGCCTATTTTGCTCCAGAAGTCCCAATCAACTGACTGATGATCACATAGCAAAATGTGTGATCCGGAAGGCAATTAATTTATCGCAACTGAATGTGGAATCTAGCAAAAGTGTAAAATATGTAGATCAATTCATACAAAATGCACATAATTTAAAAGCTATTTTCAGCAACCTGGAGACATTAGGGTGTGTTTCAATTCTCCCCAGTTACTGCTGATCTCTCTGCATATCAAGATGACTACCATCCCATGACCCTAAAATGTGTGTTCAGTAGGTAAGTGGACCCCTGTGGATCCTCATTTTACCTGCGGAAAAGCTCGAGATGGACCACTGCAGGGGCAATCTTATCCACCACATCTGCAATGAAGTTGAACTTGTAGCGCATGCTGCTTGGATTCTGGGAACCTGGAGGTAGAGGTATACAGACTGCTTGATTAGTAAAATATTCAGTATGCCTGCCGGGGAGTTAAAGATGAAGGGAATCAATCCTCAGAATTAAAATGTTCTGACATCATATGATGCGAAGGGTAAGGTATGGCTTGTTTCCATTCCAAGTAAACATTCAAATGTACAGCATGTTCAGATACGTTCTGTTAAGAACAAAATGTTTTCACAATAAAAAAATGCTGCAACGTTTCATCAGATATGATAGTGTGTATTGTGGATATGTGTTGTTTCTGGGGCGACCATCTTGTGCCAATTATATGTTTGTGTTGCTAAGGGACAGACTAACAATATTTTTCTCTCTCTCCTGTACATTTACGTGAGGTGCTTATCACCCATGCAGGTAGTGCCGGCTGCAAGCAGGCTTGTTCCTCCAGGTAATCTGGACCTGGATACCAAAAGCTTTACCTTCCCTAAGGTGAGCTGCAGTAGCTAACCTCAGCAGCATAATTCCTCTCCATACTGCTCCAGGGGTAATTCCCCTAGAACTCTGCACAAATACGTCTCTGAAGTATTTCAGTGCTAGCTCCGGGAGTTGTATTGCAACATTGCTACAAGCCGCATTTAGTGACAGGTATAGGCCATCCTCCCTAGAAAGACATGCCCTTCCTTTCATGGGCTTTGCATGTGCAAAAGTGACTGGCAGATGAAGCTGTTATCGTAATCTCCTAAATATTAGCCACGGTTTCTACATTGATTTTGCTAAATGTCTTCAGCTATGAGTTTAATACATGGGTCCATTTTTGTTTAACTTAAAATACTGTGTGTTTTTGAAGGTTTAAAATGACCAAGCCCTGAAAATAAAGGCCTTTTAACTATTTTGAAAGAGAGAGTGCCTTAGAACTTGTTCTTCTTAAGGTGCAAATCTAGTTCTGTCAGCAGACAATAACTTGAAAGTAAAAATGTCACTGATGTGTGATAACAGAGTACCGAATCCAGAGAATGCGTTTTGCATATAAGCCGCATGAATGGCCACCCGTGCTTTGGTTTCGCTCAAATCCCAAATACATGCTCTAGCAGATTGCTACTGAAGAATGTTTTGGATACAAACCAACAATCGTTTTCACTAGACTCCCTCTTGACAAATCCTGAAACCATTTCTTTAAACTCTGCATGTGAACATGATGAGACCCATGGAAGCACATTCATTCCTATAACACCTAAATTACATATAACCTTCTGTATGCAAAGCAGTGCTTTAGCTATGAAGACAGGCAAGGAAGAAACGTGAGCCTGTTGGGATCTCGGATCAGCATGGAATAGGTTGTGGTATATGCTGTTTTGCTTCCTTTCAGGGATAGTATCCCCTACGGCACACCTGTCAGGACCAGATGGATGTGCACAGCTTGGAAAGTAGCCAAAATACTGGAATCAGGGAGCACTGAAAGACAGGGGACTTACAGACAAGCCATGGAATGCTCCAGTGTATAAAATCCCTATTTCCAGGATAAGACATGGTTTACTGTATGCTGATTGCAGTGAATGTCAGTCATTTTCATAATTTTGTGTGGCTGGGTAACGAATACTGTAATAGTTAGCTTAGTCTAGCATGCATTAGCCTGAGAAATGGGAAATTACTGGCCTGGGTTGCTTTTCAGACTGTTTTTTTTTGGTCAGATTTTGACATGCTTCAACAAGCTTTCTAATCAAGGAGCGATGATTAATATGTGTTCCTGTGGTGACAGTCGCAGCATTTTTCTCTCGCGCTGGCAATTTCAGAATTTGGAAGACTCTGGCGTCACTGTGAAGTAATGAAATACAATCCCATGTAGAGATGTCCTGCCATGCACTGCAAATTCTCTCTTCTAATTACACGCTCTCCTCACCCAGTGAGCTACTCACTATGTGAGCTAAACTTCAGGACTCGAGTGATTAATCTTTCTAATCACCTCATTCTTTTATTGGTGTGCTACCCTTCCAGCGACAGCATGCAGAGTTTTGAGCGAAACGCATGAGGAGGGAACACAGCCATGTTAGGGCCTGCTTGCTTTTTAAAGATAAGGGTGGATTTCCCCCCGCAGATATATATGGTTCTATCAGCTGCAGTGATAGTATTGCATTTTAAGCATTGCTGTGAACATATTATGTAATGCATGCTCAATTTCAGGTTTGGTCAGTGGTAATAGCTCTCAAATATTTCATTTTGCATATTTTTTTTCTTTCTTAAAATAATGATGCTGCTGCTGCTACTACTATGCCCACTACTACTACTAGGCTACTACTACTACTGTACTATAATAATAATAATAATAATAATAATTATAGCAACATTCTTCTTCTTCTTCTTCATATTAGCCTATTATTAGAAAATTCTAACATCAATTTTGTGATGAAAACA
This sequence comes from Sardina pilchardus, assembly GCF_963854185.1. Classification (NCBI taxonomy): domain Eukaryota; kingdom Metazoa; phylum Chordata; class Actinopteri; order Clupeiformes; family Clupeidae; genus Sardina; species Sardina pilchardus. The sequence goes on along the minus strand of NC_085001.1, from coordinate 20,533,872 downwards.
GTCCTCCAGCACTGGGATTCTGCACATGTTGACATGTACAGTATGTTCCATGTTTAACTTGACAGTGAAACAATAAGATAAGGTGTTATTGTGTTATTTTCCTCAATGCCTCAGGTCATATATTCTTGTCATATAAGAATATATATAACGTGTCTTTCTCACATGTGTGAAGTGAAACTCATCAGAGAGTGGGTATCCATGAGTTCCAATCATTTCCAGAAATAGGTGATATCACTGCATGCATTTAACATCCTCAACACAGACATTTAGGCTTTGTGTAAATCCCATCTTCACTCTCACTGTTTAACCTAGGCTACTTGTTTGAATAGGCCTAATCAATGCTTAGTCTTAGGCTACATTGAAGAGGTCAAGATCAGCTGCAATCAAATGCACTAGGGATAAATAATGATGCAAGGAATTTGCACACACCTGTTTCACAAGGCCCCTTCTGAACTAAAATCACTGACGGGGTATCCTTGAGATCAGCACGTCGGTTTTCAGCTCTTAAACTGCAGAGGCTTGGATAAGTTCTCCCATCGCTACCGCACACTGACCCCGAGCTGCTGCACACGCAGAAACCACGAGATTTGCGCTTGCCAGGTGAGTGTTCACAAGTCATTCCATCGCCGCAAATGCCATGGCCTCCATCCCCGCAGATGTCTCCTTCTCCAGCACCGCACACTGTGCAGCAACCGCAATAATCCTTCACGGCACCGTAGTAACATGACCCTGGTAACGGGGGACAGCGGGAAGCATCGCACACTTCTGGACATAAAGTTTGTCTCTTCTTCAAAGACCGAGAATGTGCCACGGCGGCCAGGTAAATCCATATGACAACTTTCAACATCGCTAATTTATGACGATACATTTGAATGAAGTGAGGGAATCCAAGAATACGTGTTTTTTCCCCTATAGCAAACGGTAACGTTAGGTATTCAAATCACTTCGCATGCTCTTACAGCATTTCAACGTGCAAAATACAAAAATCAGAAAGGAAAAAGAGTTATCAAATAGGCTACCTCTGTTGGTTCATTCAAGATGACTCTCGACGCCTGAGGAAAAATAAGCATATTTCCCCAAATGTCATTTTTAATGAGTTAGGCTACAATCTTCACGCGCTGTTGTGGTGTAGAACTATACAGGCTGCAACTCGGTAGTAGCCTAAAGTTGCGACATCAGAGCAGTGTTTAAGAGGGGCACAACCTACCCCTTCAGGCTTCAGTTAAAGTTAGCCTACAGCACATTTAGTTTGCGTGACTGCTCTCACTGTCTGTTATAGGCTATTACATCAGCTACTGTTAGTCTGCTTTATATTTTGAACGAATTGATAGTGAAATATTATGAAGTAGGCCTACGTATCATGGATTTCAACCACGCTGCATTTCTACTTATGTATTATGTTACAACATGTAATAAGTATAATAAGTATTGCTGGCAGTAATCAGCATGTCAGTGACTCTACTAGATCCACATATTTCTGGTCATATTATACATGCCTTCCTATTTTTTTTTCTCCCACTAACATGTGGTCTTGGACTAATTTGCTATGGTCTGTGGAGTTGGTTTGTGGAGACTTCAGACTTCCCACTCCTTGGATCTGTCTCATCTTGCTCCTGTAGCTTATTGACAGGGTTTAGGAAATGGGCAGCATGTGTAACATGACATGGGCCTGCTCTTTAAACGGAAAATATTTGCACAGTAGTTTTTCATGAATATATTGACAGACAGCACAGCGTATTAAATCAACTCCACTTGATTTCTGCAGTCTTTTCACATCAGTGAGTAACAGTTGGCATTATTATGATAACAAGTTTGACTTAGATAACAAGATTTTTGTATTTTATTTCGCCACAGTTGTATACTTATTAATTGGAGGCAGCAGAGAAGAGGTTAAAGCAAAGTGAAATCCAACTGCTGCACACCGAGCATGTAATTAGCGAAACAGATGGACAGGGAAAACAGGCATGTTTTTAAAGGACTTTTTAATAAGCGTGGACTATGAAAGTCGCATTGACTTCATGGCTGTTAATGAGAAATACAGAATAGACACACACACACACACACACACACACACACACACACACACACACACACACACACACACACACACACACACACACACACACACACACACACACACACACACACACACACACACACACACACACACACACACACACACACACACACACACACACACACACACATTTTCCTGTGTGGAATCTCCTTGCTGGTATACTCAGAGGCCTAGTTTATGGAACACCTCTAGTTTTGACATACTTACTTATATTTCTTTTCAGCAACCACGTGCCGTTCTGAAGCACTTTCTGATGCAGGCAGCAATTATATGCAGTTTGTGTTTGTAGTCAGTCAGCACAGCAGACTCTAGCTGCAGATTAGGCACATCATGTCAACCTAATTCAGCAGTCAGAGTTGTTTTGAAATCATGGAAATAAAGTTGATTACACATTGGATTTATGATTTATGGAAAAAGACTGAGAGATGTATTTGTGGGCTGAAATATAGTCAAAATGTATCCCTGTTGAATAGGTTTCATTTTTGTTCTATTTTAAGAAATCAAGAGTTGCATAACTTGATACATAGCAAATATCAGTTTCAGACATTTGGGTCTAGTCTCTAGCCACCAGTGAAGTTTTGTTTTTTTTAATAAAAAACGTAATCCAATACAGTCTAAATGGGAGTATATTATATCATGCACGGAACAAGGTCATCAGTTTAATATTTCCCTATCCTTAAAGTAGGCAGGAGACAGAAATTAGTTTATGTAGGACCACAGTTGATGTGGGAAGGGGGAAATGTACTTGCTGTTTGTCATCCATGCTGGGTCTGTTTTCCATCCGTCCTAACAGCTGCGTGAATTACTTGAAATCCTGTGCGAATGATCCAGCAGGGAACAGGGCAGCTGAGATGGGGTTGTTTACTGGGGTGTGATGTTTTTTCCATCTCCATTAATCACAATGCAAGCAGGCTGAATGTAGGCATACATGAAAAGACATCTGAGGCACGCATTTCATTCAAATGCTGTGACTTATCGGCCCGAATGCATATACATCACTTATATAGCTTTTCGCTGCTCAGTTGAGTTGCAGGACAGATTAGATGAGAGGACTTAAGCTCTACAGTAATTAATGGCTTAAGATCTAAAGAAGATGTGTTTGAATTCAGACTTAGCAAGTTTATTTAGATACAAATATGTGCCATGCAGAGCATTGCAAAGGCATCCTATATGAAGGGCGGTGGAAAAGTCGGTCATGGTTTTTCAGCTCGGTGAGGGGCATGGATCATGGTCCAGGTACGGGCCCCATGAGTCAAATCCTTGCCGTGGCAATCCTCTCGACGATGTGGCAGAATTTTTAGGAGACACAGAAATACATTTTTCTTCAGATTTTCAGCTCCATTTATGGGCATTACTTTGAGCTGTGTCGGTCTTGTGTGGAGCAGGGGGACTGTAAGCTCGGTACGTTTACACACTAGCAGTTACACACACTGCTCACTGGTCTGCCACCGGTGCTGATGCTGCTGGTGGTGCTGGTGCTGAATTATTTATTTATTTATTTTAAATCACATCCCGGCTTTCTGCCACCTCTTATGTGGGTGACCAATGCAGACTTTACAAAAGTCCTGGAATCTGTGAAATTGCTCTTGTTGTAGTGTTTTGTGGAAGTCTCCCAAGAACAACAAATGCTTGAGTATGACAAAGGATGCATGGCACAGCAGGCCGTTAAAAGGACATTTTCTAACATGCATATTAAAGGCATTTTTTTTTGCTACAGGGCTCCCCCCATAGTTGTGAAGTGTTTTCATTTTACACAGCTGTTTTAAATACCACTCATGGCTTGCCCACTTCCCCTTGAATATGGTGCATGTGGATTTGTTTACAAGCCGCAGGATTCTCCTTATCGCAAATTAGTTAACTATCAAAATGACTTCAAAGCTGGTATAGTAGGTTTAAACCTGGCATAGGATTCCTTAAAGACAGAATTGAGGTGATCTGATCAGACCATGCGGTCTGTACTCCGTGCTACTGAACGTTAACTGAGTAGCGATGCCAGGTAGTGATGATTCAGGCATCTGTTGTATACCTTCCACAAAAATAGTGAAATAGAGTCACTGAAACCAAACCTAGCCCAAGGCAGCTTTTGAATGGAATGGCCAGTGACTGCGAAAAAATGCTTGCTTGCAGCTGGCTTTTCCCTGTTTCAGCTTGCCTCAGCATTCACCTGGCGACCTACAGCTTGGTCTCCTAATGGACCACTTGAACTGTACAGGTAACACATTCATAGAGCAAAACAACTCATTATCACTCACAAAGGCCCCTGCAGTAGACACAGAGAGAAACCAAGACAAATCTCATCTTAGGGGAATCCTGCGACCTCAAAACAGAAATCAGAAATAAGTGCAGCTGGCAGGAAGGCGTACAGGATATGACTGAGATCATTTTCTAGACCTCTATCAGGGTAGCGGTATGTAACGTGACAAAGGACAAATCTAGATGATTGAAGCCCACTAATCTTGCAGTGCTCTTGCAGATACAAAGTGCACGCCTCTTGGACTTGAAAGAGGACTTTAATGTCATATAATTTATAAAGGACGGACCAAAAAAAGGAAAGAGCCACGTGACGCACACGTGAAGGTGAACTTCTGCTACATAACTGCATACTTTTCGACTTTACCGTCAGTTCTCATTCTACTTCAATTCCATTATACCGCCTCTGAGTACTCATAATTCATAAGCTCACCATAAAGTCGGTGAAATAATAAGCTCTAAGCCGCCTTGGTGCAATTTTCTGATCAGAGGTGCCCTACTTCTCAAAGTCCGGAGCAGTTTCAAATGAACTTTCCCTTCTGAAGTTATTGCACCACGCATTCTTCCGGAGAAAATGAGTAGGTTCCCCCAACAGTCAGCGAACAGAGGAACTTGGTAGGGGAGAGGGTCTTCACAGAAAACTCAATACTAATACAATGTGGCCACGCATCACCTCACTCTGTGAGCTTCAGGATCTGAAGCTGATTTACATGCAATTAATGGACTCCAGGAGTGAGGCATCTGACCCTAGAACAAGCTATATAAAAGAATATTATATATATTCTTAGAAATGTATTTATAATTTATCATTATTATTCCATCAACAGAATTGGCCACCTATTGTCCCAGACCCTGCGGGCCTTTTTTTTGCACAAGGCATCAGTTTTTTATGAAACAAAGCTGAGGTGGATGTGATGTTGCTGGGGAAATCAGTCGTGCGAATAGGCAATATCACACAGTTATGTGCGTTTTCCAATAAAAATTCAATGTATTTCATCAGAATACCTATGCAATGGCAGAGCAATCATTTCGAAGATGGAAGCATCTTGACCCCCCTTCCCCCATACCCCATTCTGACCGTCTGTGCTGACCTGCGCAGTAATGGACAACTGAGATTCCAGAGTGTCCAAGCACTGTTTCAACACTGACAGTGAAATGACACATGGTAGCATTTTAATGGGTCATTTCAATGCTACGATTTTAACAGTCACTTATTTCTATTTAATGTTTTTTCCCCCCTCAGAGGTTTGATTTAGAAGTGACTGGAACAACTGCCAGTGAATCTGGCAAATTAGGATCTGTAATATCATGGTGTCAGAGCTGATGCATCGAGGAAGTGTTACTTTCAGCACTTCCTGTCACATTAACTGTCAGACACCTTACGATGGAAGAGTTGGTAACAAGAAAAGGCCACACTTCTCACGTCCTTGAGTCGTGATTCTTTGCTGAATCTTTGCATGATTCAGCCTTTGCCCCCCAACCCCCCAAGAACACCAAAACTGCTGCATGTATACATTTAGCACATGACACTATTCAAACAGGAAGGAACATACTGTACCCAAGGATGGCATTCTGCTTGTCTTTATGTTCACTGGGAATTTGATTCAGTTGATTCAATATGATTCATTGGCCATGACCTGGTCAGTGCTAGCTCTGTATGGTGAGCGGGTTGAGCTTGTCAGAGTGAATTTCCAACCGAGCCATTGTATAAGCCATTATCGCCAAAGCTTTTAAACTCCTCTCTGCTTTGTGTGCACTCTTTGGCTCTTTCACTCTAAAAACTTTTACATTTCCCAACTTAGACTCCATACACAGTATAGCTGATCATGCACCATAGAAGAGCCATATAACCTGCCTGCTATTACCGATGAAAGGACTCGCATCTGGTGAGTGCTGTCTACTCAGACACATCTCATTTCTGTCGTGTGCCCAGGGGTATTACCTTTCTGTATGATTATCCTCTGCTTTTAGAGAATGGCACAATATGACACCGCCCGTGTAATTGAGGCCTGCCCGCCGTACTATGGATCGACTCTGCAGCCTCTGATGACTTTTCAAGGTGAGACCCTTTCTGCTGCCCTGCCAGATAGCTTTCACAGTACATATCTTTCATCTTTAAGGGTAGATTCTTCAGATACCTTTTCGCTATGGATTTCCTCCATGCTTTGTTATACATATTACACTCCTAGCTGGAAATGCACTCGCCAAGAGGATGAAATTGTGGCATCATCCTCTGTTGTGAACCACCAGGCTAATAATGAACCAGTAGGGGGCATTGGTATTCCATGTTGTTTTCCTTTTTTTTTTTCTGGGCCACGCACGCAAGAGCGTGTGGAGCTCCAGGCACCGACCAAAACACGTGTGCCTCGACTAGAGCAGGCTGCACCTGTGCAAACAAATACCCCTTAAAGAGAGGGACGCCGCGGCCCCCCCTCTCCCCCGGGATCCTCTCCCTCTCTCTTATTTGATGCCAGTGATGAGGGCCCCCGTCGCCAGATTGGTGCTGCGACACCCACAAAGCAAAACCTGTGGACGTAATTAGAAATGACAGCTCACTATTGCCGCCTTCACTCCGCGGAGGCTTCTGTAGGGGTGGGACTTCATATTTGCAAATCCCCCCAAATCAACATGGAAATCCAGCAGATATGAGGCCGGAGTCAGGTTTCTGTATCACACTATGTGCCTTCCCCAAGGACTTTATCTGGGGCTTTATGTGAGGAGGAGAGGGTGTGGTGGAAGCATCACTTGCCTCTCAAGGCTGTTTAAAAAATGGCATTGATTTCTTGTGTTGATGTTTTCTTGTGCTGTGCATCTCTCCCATATATTTTCATTTGCACGCCTGCAGTGCATCTCACTTGCACGCCTGCACTGTTATTGTTACTGGGTGAACTAACTAAGGTAGCATGGAAACAACATCACAGACGGACAGAAAAACAGTGGAAGTTTCAACAACATTCCACATACATATATGTGTGTGTGTGTGTGTGTGTATGCGTTAGTGTCATCTTGCTCTAAGATATGTGTGGCCTGGCTGACAGACACACGATATGAGAGGAAAACAACATGAGGAAGTGAATATTTGCAAGTCTAGGCTTTAATTGAAATCCTTGTAATCAGATATAAATGGCGTCGTTTAACAGCTTTTTGACAAGCCATGGCTCTTGATTCATATTACTTGCAGTTCATGAGATTTAATTTCATTACCTGTGAAAAGGTTGTGCGACAGTGATGAGCCGCGTCTTCCTCCAGGACATTGGTTAGCAGATTCAAATAGCACAATGTTGATTGCCATTAAACATTGAGATGCGTCACTGTAAGCTGTTGAAGGTTAAAGGCATCACACTTCATTGTAAGTACCTGACATGAAGGTGTCACAAAATCTTTTACAAAATGTGGAATCGTTATGAATGAAGAGGTGGTTGAATTCACATTCATGCCATTTAAAGCAACATTGAAGCACTATTCCTCTGTCACACAAACACTATTTGTTTATCCAGCAAATAACGATGTCCACAGACAAGGTAGAGTATATTGCGTGCAGTTTCTTATGTCTCATTCCATCGTAGGCTACTACAGAACCGCTACCTGATCTAGTAAACTTACATAGCACGGTTATAGCCGATTAGGGCCGCGAAGCGAATGAAGAAGTGCCGTTCACACTGTTATGAGTTGAAGAACCACTGAAATTCTTTTTGGAACATTATTTTAAGGTTCTGTTTGCAATTGCAACCTGTTTTTGTCCTCTTCGTACTCAGTCCTGTCTCTTTGAACTGGAATCAAACAAAATGGAGCAAGCCTGTCCTCCAAACATAACAAAACCGTTTCAGCCAGTCACCGAAAAGTGGGTACGGGAGTTTGGGGAAATGGAAGGGGAGTTTGGGTAGGGTATTGGTGAGTTCACTCTCTGGTGTTTTGTTGGTGTATGGTTCAAACATCAGCAAACGTGACATCATCAACATTCACCAACGCCATCTTTAAGTGGCAATATTGAGCATTTGAACCGTTTCATTCTGGGCTCCTGGACAGACATACAGTAGGCACCTTTATAAAGGGTTAATTGGCTATGAAAAACTCATTAAAACTTTTTACACATAGATTGAACTCCATCCCCTTCTTTTATTATAATTGCTCTGCATTTCTACTTGACAGCTCATCCATATTAATGAGCATGTAAACAGGAATATTTACAAAAAATAAAGTGTTTCTAGCGTATGTGCAACATCTGCAGGAGTCAGGGGAGGAAGCTGCTGTCACTGCAGGTCTGGTACAGGAGTCTGGGCGATCGTCTGCATATCTGTTATTTCACTCTGACCCCCACATGGGCGCTCCAATCTGGCTGTTTTCCTCCGTCTGTTCTGTCAAGCGTCTGTGGGTTTTAATTCGCTCGCCGCATTCATGACGAGGGGGCGGGGAGGGCAGAGGGTGCTGGTGATTTTTTTTCTTCCCTTCTTCCTCCTTTTTTTCCCATCCAAGCCGTAGCCTCATCCAAATAGTTCCTTTGTGTGTGTGTGTGTGTGCGTGTGTGTGTGTGTGTGTGTGTGTGTGTGTGTGTGTGTGTGTGTGTGTGTGTGTGTGTCTGTGAACCAGAATGCCTGTGTGTGTGTATGTGTGTATGTGTATGTGTGTGTGTGTGTGTGTGTCTGCGAGCGTGCGTGTGTGTCTATGTGTGTCTGTGTGTGCATGGAGGCAAAATGCCTGTTTAAAATGTGAAGAGCGACCAGTTGGGGGAAATCAAGGAGAAGACTGAATCTCCCAGGGCTTTCTGATAGCGAGTCCCAGGGACGCCAGCATGCTACTTAAACCAAAGCACAACAGGCTGCTCCAGACCGGGCACAGGCAGTTCCGTATGCACGCCCATGAATATTTCATGGCTCTCCAGCGAGTGACAGGTCTCAGTTGGTGAGACCTGTTACCTCTCTCAGCAAAGCTATATTGGGGCCAGGCTAAGTGTAGGTGTAATGTGGAGAGTCTCCTTGGTGTCTGAGGAAGTGAGCATGCAGGAAGAAGGCCTTTATTTTTTTACTGCTCATATCTATTTTGGTTTTGGGTTTCTATGTTGGGTGTGCTGTCTACCTCCAGCCTTAGTAAAGGGGTACAATGAAAAGTCTTATTTAACTCAGGGAATTTCAAAACACTTTATTTATCCCCAAAGAGAAGTTTACAGTCACGTTGGAGTATAGGCATGGCACACAGATATACAGTATGTAAAATATACATAGATATTTAAAATGCTGTGGAAAAATGGGTATATGTAAAAACATGGAGTTATAAAGTGCCCCTTGCCTCGCATAAAGTCACTATGTGCCTGTGGCATTGGGTAAAGTGGTCACGAAGGTAGTCTGAGTGTGAGAAATAGTACCGGTGTAGATAACAAGGGTGGTTAATGGTGAAAGGTCATTTGGAGTTGAAGACTTTGACAGCCGTAGGCGCAAAAGTTGCTTGGCTCCTCTTCACACTGCAGCATTAGGCTGCGGAGTCGCCGTCCAGAGAGGAGCTATACTCAAAGGAAGGGGCAGGGCATGTGAGGGGCCATATCCAATCCTGCCAGCCAGCCTGATCATTTGTCGCTTGTACAGAGACGAAAGGCTTCTCAGGGAAGTCCTACAATTTTGAAGCACACATGCCAGAGTTTTTTTTTTTTTTTTTTTCCAGGAACCTACAAGGCAGTCAGTCATATTTGGAAATGACAACATTCTAACCAAGTGCAACAATAGAAAGCAACCCACTGAGCAAAAACTGGTCCAAAATATGTCCAGAAGACGTGGTCGCCGAACTCCAGAAGACCTCTTCAGACTAGCCAGAATGAAAGTTTTTAAGACGTATTTCCTGGACGTTGAATAGATGTGTTGTTCTGGGTGTGATATAGGCGTCGCTTGAAGACGTCTGAAAGACTTAATTAGACATCCAGAAGACGTCCTCAGAGTAGCCAGAATGGCAGAACGTCTATTTGCAACTAATTTTGGCTGTCTATAGACGTCCCGAATGGGGTCAGGCTGGACTGTTGTCCCAATGTCATTTATTAACTGATTCTGGCTGTCAAATAGACGTCCAGATTACGACCTCGCAGAACGATTATTTGCAACTAATGTTGGTTGTCTATAGACGTCCTGAACCGGGTCAGGCTGGACTATTGTCCCAGTGTCATTTATCAACTCATTTTGACTGTAAAATAGACGTCCAGATCACAGCCGGGACAGACCACTGTTTTTTGGACGTCCATAGACGTTGCTTGCTCAGTGGGAAATCCTTTTTTTTTTTCTTGCAAGAGATTGTATTTCTCATCATAACAACAGTCCATCTTCAAAATGTAGTGCTCTTGTTTGTATGCATTAGCATTACCTCACCAGATCATTTCTAAAGTCATCCCTGGGTACACACTTAAAGGGATATTCCGCCATTTTTGGAAATACGCTCATTTTCCACCTTCCCTCGAGCAAAACAATCGATATTTACCTTGTTCCCGTTCATCCAGCCATTCTGTGAGTCTGGCGATACAACTTTTAGCTTCAGCCTAGCATAGATCATTGAATCGGATTAGACCATTAGCTTCTCGCCTGCTAGCTTCATGTTTAAAAGTGACTAAGATTTCTGGTAATTTTCCCATTTAAAACGTGTCTCCTCTCAAGTTAGAAAGTGCAATAAGACCAACTGAAAATGAAACCTGGCGTTTTTCTAGGCTGATTTGACATGGAACTACACTCTTATCTGGCGTAATAATCAAGGCAACTTGCAGCTACTGGCACTACTACTGCTTGTTGTCTATGGGGACTGTTTTCAGATGCTGCGTAAGATATCACTGCGCCTATGGTACGTTTGCAAGTTGCCTTGATTATTACGCCAGATGAGAGTGTAGTTCCATGTCAAATCAGCCTAGAAAAACGCCAGGTTTCATTTTCAGTTGGTCTTATTGCACTTTCTAACTTGAGAGGAGACACGTTTTAAATGGGAAAATTACCAGAAATCTTAGTCACTTTTAAACATGAAGCTAGCAGGCGAGAAGCTAATGGTCTAATCCGATTCAATGATCTATGCTAGGCTGAAGCTAAAAGTTGTATCGCCAGACTCACAGAATGGCTGGATGAACGGGAACAAGGTAAATATCGATTGTTTTGCTCGAGGGGAGGTGGAAAATGAGCGTATTTCCAAAAATGGCGGAATATCCCTTTAAATGTGCCCATTTCTCATAGAGAAATGTGAAGGAAATCATTGCATTATTACACACATTTAAATTGTATAGCCTACAGTGGCAAAACATATCGGAAAACATATCGAAGTTGAGTACAGGTTTTTGAATATTCTGACCTTTGAGAAAATATGCAAAGGTCAGGCATAACTGAAGCTCTTAAAAACGAGAGGTTTGCTTAAGCGTTCCAGCTAGCTGGACCATGTAGCTCCTGTGGTGTCTGGAGCTCCTGTACAGGAGAGGTCTGCCTCACCTGAGCTCAACTCCCAGACCCAGCACCACAGTTTTCTGAGGGAGCAGACCCAGGGTTAGGGTCAGGCTCCTAGTGTTCCTAGACACTGATGGAAGGACTGTCCCAGAGGCTAAATGCAATTGAGAGCAGTGGTTGAGCGGTATGGCAAGGAACCAGGCAAATAGTTCTAAGTTCTAAGTCAAAAGGTCCTGATTTTTGGTCGCTTCCTCCGAAAGCTTTCCTGGTGGGTCATTTAGGTCGCCTCTGTGTGACTTCAGCCAATTATAGCAGACTGCCCACTGTCTTGGGTCAGTTATTCCACAGAGCACTCCAGGTGTTCAGTCTTTTTCCCTTCTCGTCATGACCTTCAAGAGAACCTTCCACCTTGGAGCCAGTTTATTCATTCTTTTAGCCGAATTATCAAGCAGCACCAAGTCTCCTACACTGTGTGGATGAAACACTGACTTTCTGTCATGGCGCTGTTTCTGCTGAAATTTTAACAAGGTGGACTGTTGATTAGCTGAAGCCCAGGCATGAGCTAGCTGAGCTGTCAGACCATTCGTATGCTGCTTGTGTAGCTGGGCTGGTAGTCTTGTGTGCTGAGCTATAGCTATAGAGTAAGACAAAAGCAATGATTCAAATGATTGAATTATCTGTAGAAAACGTTAAAAAATAAAACCCTACTGGATTCAAAGCTCAGGCTACAGTATCAAACAAAAGAAAATCAAACTGAAATAATGTACATGTGTTATGAATATATATAATACAAAAAGAGTCACGTGCCAGCAAAGAATGCCACACAATTGAGTTCATCGTACCTACAACCGTCTATGTGTTACAGGTCATACAGGCCATACTTTTACGGGCAAAAAATATAAAATAAAATAAAAACCTAAATATGAATAAATTAAAAAATAGATAAATAAAACATAAATGCAAGAAATGTCATCTTTGGTTTTGTTTGCACCATCCAGATCTGCCCTCCAGAAACAAGAAAACAGGTGGGTGTATATTGCCCCCAGCAAGATTAATCAGGTAGTTTGTGATGGTAGTGTCCTTGTGTGAAGGCTGAGCAACTCCTAGTTTTCTTGCATGTGAATTACACAAAGGTCAAGTACGGTAGGTGGTGGTTGCGTAATGAACAAATTGCCTGGGCAGGCCCTTACACTCCCAGAATGGGAAGAAAAGGGTGAAGGGCTGACAATTTAACCCTTGTTAAAAAAAAAAAAAACTATTTAACACATGGGGTTAAATTATTAATTTAAGTAGGATATTTTTATTAATAGCCTAGCCTGTAGTTGCTTTTGATACAAGCAAGTTTGTTTTTTATAGTATAGCTATCTAACAAATATGCATGCTGACCTTATCAGCCTAATTATCATGCTTCATTCTCTTAAGACTATGTTGATGCTAGGTAATGCCCTTGTTACTTATTCATACAGGATACAGCAATTAATGGGAAAACTGTAATATATTCGTGCATAAAATGACTAATAAATGCATTCATTCTGCACACAACTACCTACTGTATACTGTATTCACATTAGCAATTTGCTAATTTAACAACATCCAAACACACACAAAACAAGGAGAAACGGCACAAAGGGTCCACACTCTGCCCAGGGCTTGGTAATATCGCCTGTCATGTATGGCCAATAACTGCCTCACTGAGCTCAATGCATGGTCCTTTCAGCTCCCAAATGCCCACTCAACTCCATGTGGCAGGGACCTGCCCATACAAGTAAGGGTCATGCTTCCACAGGGCAGCTATAGGGTGTGCTTCAGTGTTCTGACTAGGGGGTCTCTTCCTACCATGTTCCATGCATGACATGACAGTCCCGGTGCATGGGGTTAGTGTTCTGCTTCAGTCGCAGATTGTCGAAGTCAACTGCTACTGTGTTCCATGTGTCGGTGAAATCACTGGCTGTTCTGAGTCCTGTCTGAGCTGGTGTAGGACTGGTTAGCAAACACTGCACTCCTCTGCTACTCACTGGGGATCCTGGTGTCCTTGACTGCTTGACGTGGCATGGAAATGTCCATCTTGATGTATAATGTTGAAATCATACATGTACCTCAAGAAACAACTGGTCCCTCCTGTCTGTTGCATTGGCATCTGTAGGTGCCATTTTGAGGATTTAAGTACTGGTATATTAGTTGGATTTAGGGCCCTTTATTGTGTAGGTACTTTTAGTTTGATAGGCTGTGAGAAGGCTTTGAAGGTGTACCTAACCATTTACTTTAACTTGTACAGCCTACAGTACCTTCAGGATTGTTTGTGAAAGAAAATCTTTATGGCAGATGTCGCTGGAGGCAAACATAGAATACTGGCGATTTGTTCTGGAAGCTCTTCTACAGGTGCAGCAAAGATGCTCTCGTGCCAGACACAACTTCTGTCCAGGAGATGTTGTACTAGTAGTTGATGGCACAGCATCACAAGGAGCATGGATATTGGCCAGAGTCAATAGAAGAAGCCGTCCTTGACTCCGAAGGCTTGGTTAGCAGTGTACTGTATGGCTTCAAACAAAAACAAGCCAGAGAGACCTGTCAGCAAGATCTGTTTGCTGGTACAAGGCCAGCAACCTAAAGCTGACTAGATCGGCATGAACTTGTGCAAATTTACACGCTCTCATAAAGATGCATTGATTCTTTGCACTCAGTTAGTCAGAAGATATTTAGACAACACAGAGCATAGGCATTTTTGACACTACGCCAAATCAGTTATTTCTTCACATTCTGTAGCTATTTGTAGGTATTTTTTGGACCGTTTTAAACAAACAAACAAAAAAACTCCACGCAGCACCTATTAAGTGTCTCACTGACCAAACAGTGGCCCATAGCTCTCAACTGCAGGTGGCCAATTGTCACTCAGTGTGAGATTGGGTGACTGGCATATGCTATTACACGCTCCTGCTGCTCCTCTTGCCTGAGCAAGCACAGATCCATTGGCAGCCTGAGAAGCATCTGTGTACAAAAAAAGAAGAGCTTGTTGAACACTGGTTGGGCAATCACTGCACTGGACGATTGATGAGGGCTTGCTTCGTCTCACTGAATGCCTCTTCACAGTCATCAAGGCAACCTTTCAATGTCAGAGTGTCAGTGTCAGTGTCACAGGGTTTAGGAATCTCCAATAGTTCGACTTCCAAGCCCAAGAAGGCAGGTGGGGTTACACGGTAAAGACTGGTCCTTGACTTTAATCAAGATCTTGACATCAGGTGGGCCCTGTCTGGAGACAGTGTGGGAAACCTGACTGTGGTCGTGGTGAAACTGGCTGCTGGCTGAGTTTAAATATCAAACCAATAGTGTGGGTAAATGGGAAAACACTTTTTCTTGGCTGTGTAGAGATGTACTGGAAATGTATGGTTGAACACTAAACATCATTAATATAGATGAGAGACTTTCTAAAGGAGACTTACTATAACAAGCTCCAACCTTGTTAAGCAGGTCTTTGAGAGGAAAAGAGAGCATTTATGGGCCCCAGTAGCATGACTTTAAAGTTTATAGTGGTGATGAAGGATGTTATCTTTCTCATTCATTTCAATGGTATTCATGAAGGGAGACAGTGCAGAAGGAAGCTGCAGCTCATGTTCCAGGTCCTTGTTCGATGCTCTGTATTTAAGTAACAGAAACTCAGTATGCTATTACAGACAACCTCAACAAATTTCCTCCAACTATACAAACCATATTGTTACAGGATGTACTTTACAGAGAATAAAGTGTGCCTTTTTTTGTACACATTAGTGGGTAAGACTCTCTACTGAGACCCTAATTAGCTTCTGGAACCTGCACTCTTGACTTTCAGAGCAACGAGGAACTGTGAACAGTGGTCATGCTGGCTGTGTCTATCAGATCCAGATTGAGCAGGCTGGAGTGAGTGAGTGAGGCTGGGGCTGGGGTTGGGGGAGGGCGCGCGGGTCATCGCCCGCTTCTCGGCTTCCGCTGGCTCCAGCGACCGGAATAGCTTCTTCTGTGACAGTTACATTAAATCTGCCCGCGCACAGCCCTGTAATCCTCTTCACCGTAGCAATGCTTTTCCATGGATGCACGCAGCCAAGAACCTCCAGAACAAAAGCGAAAAACCCCAGAGACGGCGTGTAGGCAGTGACAGACATGCACAGCACAAAAGCAACCGG
Source organism: Sardina pilchardus (assembly GCF_963854185.1). Lineage (NCBI taxonomy): Eukaryota > Metazoa > Chordata > Actinopteri > Clupeiformes > Clupeidae > Sardina > Sardina pilchardus. The sequence continues at coordinate 20,518,000 of NC_085001.1, read as the reverse complement.
GAAACGTCTGCTTCCTGAGCTTTTTTTATTTATTTTTTTTTAAAAGAAGGGGTCTTGTCACACTGTCACGCCGGTGATTAAGCATATTGTGTGCACAGATTATATTTGGTTGAGCATTGACAGCTATAACGCAGAAGGGAGGGGTGGGGAGTGATGGAGAGGGAGACATTCATGCATCAGATTGATGGGTGGCATGTCTTTGGTGGTGAGTGGAGGGAGGAGGGGAGGCAATGGCTCTTTCATAGCTCCAACAGATGGGGAGTGATTTGGAGATTGTGCCTCGTCCAAGATAGGTTAATTACACTGATAAGCAAAAAATGTGTTCGATCCGATGCTGTGATGCCAATCGCTTTAACGCCGCCTTTTGTGACAGTCACCATGCATCTCCTTCAACCTTGGGATTATTTTGAATTTTTTGTTGTTGTGGCCCTTTCAAATCCGTGGCAGCACCTTGCTAATGTGGTGCATGCTGTGTCTGTGTGAAAGAAATCGGGTCTTTAACACAGCGAGGGGAGCAGAGGGTAGGGGCAAGGGGAAGGGGGGGACATGGGGAGGGGGCGGTGATGATGACATGTCGACAGATTTGACAAAATGGGAGAGTTTTGATATTTTTACGCGGCGGGAAATCAGTGTGTTAGTGACGGATGAACAGCAATTACACGCTGGAGATTTATGCGTCAGGCCCCGGTGGTAGCATAAAGGTGCTTACCCCCCTCCCCACCACCATCACCACCACCACCATCTCTACCATGAGGTGACTTTCATGGCCCATAAATGGTCCTATTCTTCTAAATCTTCCAGATCCAGAAACACAGAAATGGTTCCACTCGGATAACAACCAGAAAGCGTGCGCACACTCACAGAGAATATTTTGCAAACGCTGGTATGGTTGTGTTTTGGAAATTATCTAAAATGCAGGTATTTAGTGTAAGTGATCTCTTCCTTCTGTGTTTGTATGTTTAGACATGTGAAACCTTGCAAAAGACGGAACACCAACAACAGCACAATTTCACAAAAGCCTGCTTAGCGTGGCAGCGTGGTAGCTGGTGTTTTTCGGTGATATCATTTGTGGTATTGTGTTGTGAGAAAACATCTCATTTTTACATTTTTTTGGAACACAGAGCACGGTTGACTATTATGAATATCGGATGTTTCCCTACTGTATGTCCTTAATTCACATGATCTTTTACCAGCAAAATGAACTTGATGATACCAAAACAAGTAGCAATAGTACAAATGTTAGCTTCTGCATACTATTTTATTTCATCATTTCATTTAATCAAGCAAATGGAAAAGTGGTGAGAGCAAGCGAACTTCAGGGACGCTATCCCAGACTTAGCATGTATTGATTTACTTGGCTCAATGCTGGACTAATTCTGTCTCCCCCTGTTCTTTTCTCCCTGCATTACTCTACCTTGCAAGGCCTGTCTATGGATACTCCTGCTTGTACATAAAGCATGCTAGTTTCAGATGTCAAACAGTTTCACGTCATATTCAGTTTAGACCAGCATGACAGCTCTCATAGGCATCAAACATGTTTAAAACACAACAAAACCCTTCATGTGCTACACTGGAGTACTGGTCTCCCAACAAAAACAAGACTTAATCCAACAAAACAGAGCTCCTAGCTGCCATAAAATGTTAGCTTGTGATGTGTCATATTAGCAATGTCTATGAAATGGATTCTGTGGCAGACTGGTTCAGAAACTGTATGGGTGGAAGGCATACCGTTAGACTGCAGAGTGATCTATGTTGTTGAGGGCAGGATTTGGGAAGTTATGGAGTCAAGTGGTCTGCTAAATACATGGTAAAATACTTGGGGCTTAGTTAAGTGAGGAACTAATCACCATGAGTTTCACAAGATGTGTTTGTTGTTGGGCCAGACAGCTAGGGCATGAATTAAAACATGTATGCAGAAGATTTTCATTTTCACAATTCCTACATTTCCCAAAAACACTATTTTGCTGTCATCTTGCAGCTTGGAACATCATAATAATGAACTACAAACAGACAAAAGAGTTAGGAAATGGCAGGCTGTGAAAGACAAACAGTCATATGTTTACTTTATTTGGTATGAAACAGACTGTAATGTTACAGTGAAGAGGCTAGCAGCGAGCACTGTCATCTTTAGCAAAGTGGATTGAGTTGTTTGTGGATGACTGTGCACTCTTGATAAGAACGCTAACCCATTTGCTCATTGCTTTACTTGTGCTTAGCGAGTCAGATGAATGTTAAGTGTAAAGCTGCAGAGTGGAAACGCGGTGTAAGAATGAAATATTAACTACATTTACAATTACAGTTAACTACAGCTGTCATTAAAAATCAGGCACCAAAGTAGGTCAGTCGATTTGCATTGGACTCTTTTTTTTATGAATACGAGTTAAGATAACTTTAATAATAGGCATTAATCTGCGCTAGAAGACACACAGATTGTATAAGGTTGACACAAAATCCATTGTATTTTCTCCCAGTGTTTAGCACTTTTAGAGGATGTAAATGTAGCCTATATTCAATAAAGGAAAAAAGTGACGATCCTTTCTATTCGACCTGTAGGCAATGAAGACTGTTTCAGAGCAGAGATAAAATGTGACAGACGAGGATGATGTCAGTAAATCTGTCCTCTACGATCATACAGCCTACTCTATCAAGGGTGCTCAAGCTGTTAGAGTCCGTGGCAATTAAAAGTAGACTGTGATGGGTCAGAGGAACATACCCTTGAACACAGAGCTTTTAAATGTGAACTTTGGTCATTTTGGTCAATAATCAAAAGATTATTTTGATTATTTTAAGTCTACCTGGCGAGTAGTGATTAGTGTGATAGTCTAATAAAAAGTCTCTGTACTACTCCACACTATTTCAAATAAATCACCTGACCATTCATTTCCTTCTCAGGAATGAATACAGTACATTCGATTACTTTATCATCCATGTTCCATGTTGTCATCATCAAATGCCTGCCTCCAGCCTTCTCCAGCTTTGGGGAGTTAGACACACTGAGTCATGCATGCTCATGCATTTCTGATGACTACTTGGACTCTGCTTTGCTCTCTCCAGTGTACCCCCCACATGCTACTACCTGGTTAATCATGTGTACAAGGAAGCTTATACCCACAGCTCCCTGGTTTTTATTTCATTGTATGGACTTTCCGTCACTTATCTAATTCAAAAACCTCCCACTCATCAACTAAAATGCAGTCACCCAGCCAATGTTGTACCCCTGCATCTGTTCACCATTCCCGTATGCATGCATCTTAACCACTGAAGTCAGATAATCACTCCTGTCAAAGATGTCAGCTACTCTCACAAAGAAGCGGTCCAGTAGAATTCTCAGGAACTGGCGAGCTGTTGTCAAATCGTTAGAGAGGAAATATAGTGATTGATGATTTCACGTCCATGCATGTGCATATAAGTTGTTATTGAGCATTGTTGACATGCTACTTTTTGTCCTCGGAACCTAAACTGACAGTGGCTCAAGTTTGGAAGGTAGCGTCGCTATTGGTAAGATAAAAGTAATGACTGTAATCCACTGTTGCATCTGGAGTGTATAGGCTACAGTGTGAAACATGTTAGATATGTAACCACTGATCATGAAATGGCCTTTCACACAGCATTACAAATAACATACAGTAGCCTAGCAAGATCAAGTGGGCTAGACAGTTAAAACAAGTGAGTTAACCCTTCCCCTTAATCTTCATCGGCCTGAAAAAAACTGCAGTGTTTTAAAAGCTAGATTTGTGCAGGTACGTATGGTCAGTATTTTCTTACTGTAAAGTGAACGGTTATTTGACAGTGCAGCGATGTGAACAAAATGTTTGGGTGCAGACAGTCGAAGGAGTAATTTTGAGAGCCAAGAACTTGCAGAGTTTGTTGCCTCTATAGGTGGAGATCCCCTTCATGCTGCTTTAGGTTTACACAATTATACCATGCTGCAACTGTTTTGGTGGAAAACATGGAAGAGAGGAACAGTGGAGAAGGCAAGAAGTTGGACATTTTGTAACCTTCCACAGGTTTTCAAAAATGCATTTGAGAAGTATGGAAGAGAATAAACACATGGGTTGAGAATGGTGATGCGTGTGCACGCCCAAAGATTTGGGGGTTGCATGGACGGTTACAGTGTCTATAAAGAGTGTTCACTCCCCTTCATATTTCCACTTTTACTGCTTTTAGAAATGGAATCATTTTTTTTACAGTAATTTACAAAAATCTCTTTGATATCAAAAAGAAAGCAGATTACTACAAAGTAATGGTAATTAATTAAACATATTTAATGCAAAATAAGCAGTTGCATAAATATTCGCCCCCTTATAGCAGTCCAGCCAGTTGGTGCTAGTCGCACAAGTTGTGAAACGGAGATCTCCTGAGTGCAGTGAGTGTGTACAGTAATATAAAGACATCTGTGTTTGGAAGGTCCAGGCTACAATTCCACCATGAAGACAAAGTAACACTCCAAACAACTCAAATAAAATGTTATTGGCAAGCATAAGTGAGGGGATGGGTAAACAAATAAATTAAAAAAAAAGAAAATCTAGTCACTTAGCATCCTCTGGAGTTCAGGGAAATACATCATTAAAGGGACACTTCACCGATTAGCATTAAGCTTTGTATCTTTAGAAAACCAGTCATGTTTTTGAATGGTCGTGCATCATTTCCTCAGTTTGCCTTGAGATGGGAGAAATACGGATTTCAATGACACCCAGGACTTCCTGCTTTCAATGATGTAAAATGATGATTTTTACATCATTGAAAGCAGGAAGTCCAACATTGTTTCAAGGCAAACTGAGGGAATGATGCACGACCATTCAAAAACATGACTGGTTTTCTAAAGATACAAAGCTTAATGCTAATCGGTGAAGTGTCCCTTTAAGGAATGTGAGGAATATGGCAAATGTGCAAATCTGCCAAGAGCAGGCACCACACACCGAGTTACTATACCATTCAAGAAGAGTAATGGTGGTGGAGGTCACCAAGGCACCTACTGTATGACAACTCTGAAGACGTTAAAAGCTTCAGCCGCTGAGATGAGAGAAACTATGCATACAACAACTTTTGTCCGATTTCTTCATCAGTCAAAGCTCTATGGGTGAGTGGCAAAGCTCTATTTAATGTCAACTAAAGTTCACCTGAAGACGTGGTAGACTTCAAGGTCAAGTGGAAAATGGTCCGTTGGTCTGCAAGAGACTTGGGAGAAGATTTACTCTCCAGCAACACAATGAACTGAAACTTACAGTGAAAACTACACAGAAATGGTTTAAAAACAACAAGGTTGAACATTCTTAGACTTAGAAAGGCCTGTTGACAACCAATCCTTTGGAACCTGGAGAGTTTGAGCAGTTTTGCAAAGAATGGAGTATCCATTTGCAAGTATAATTGAGACCCATCCATGCAGACTCCATGCTTAAATTTGTGGCCAAAGTGTATCTGCTGCCTCGAAGAGTGTATCTGCTGCCTCGAAGGGGTGAATATTTATGCAATCACATATTTTGCATTATATATATTTAATTAAGTTTGTTTTGTAGACATCTGCTTTCACTTTGAGATTAAAGATGGAATGTTTGTAAATTATTGTACAAAAGGCCAAGTTAAATTGATCAAGATTCCATTTATAAAAGCAGTGAAAGTGAACATTTCCAAGGGGGTGAATAGTTTTTATAGGCACTGTATTTCATCAAGGCGGACAACAGATTCACGGAATCTTTTGCTGTACTTAAGACCATAATCATTCATATTTTGCATTTGTTGTGATGTATTTTATCTTCTGTTTGGCAATTGCAGGTGCACATCCAAGAAAACACATTCCCCAAAGCTGTTGGAACTCTCAATCAATAGACCACAGGGACATACTGTTGAAGTTGTAGCCATTTTTCTCAACTGGGGAAATGTTTTCAGAATCGAAGGAGTACAGTTGCAGTCCCTCACAACTAGGCCTATGATTGAGACATCAAGGATGGGAGATCTGTTTCTTTGTATACTCAGAGTTTATATCCAATGTTACATGAATTCCTTTAATGGAGTTTTAAAACTGACCAATTTGGTTTATCCTTACCAAACGCTGTTTTTCTTTCTCTAGAAATTATGTTAATACCCAACAACTTATCTACCTGAGGCCACCAACAAGGCCTGCAGCTTACTTCTGAAGGATGCTGACATGAACTGGGGTATGCAAATGAGCAGTGACAACAAGCCCAAGCTAATATTTTAGCTGGGTCAGTGTTTTTATTCACTGATTGAACTGCATGTGCAAAAACACACACATACAGCAAGCACATATACACACACACACACACACACATACAGATACACACATACACACACACTCACAAACACAAACATGCACACATACGCAAATATTTACATTTAGGCACAAACACGCACACACACACACACAAACATGTACACTTAGACAGAGACACACGCATGCACCCTTCCGTAGATTTTAAGGCAAGTTTTGCTGATATGTCCCCTCTGCAGAGGGGTTAAGCTGGGATGGGGGTTATCTCCAGGTCAGACGCCATGGAGCAATATCCCCCAAGTCTCTCCGTTGTTTGGGATTAAGAATGGGAGGTCACCCATGTTATTTCTCAGCAAGTCGATGCTTGACGGCATTAGTGCTTGTAATGAGGGCTAACAGGCCAGTGTCTTAATCCTTGAGAGGACCCTTAGCATCCTTATCCAAGTGCACTTAAGTGATGACTTATCAGCGCTGGAGAGGGTTTCCTCTCACTTTGTCCTTGACGTGCAATAGTTCCAATACTTCACGTGGCAGCAAATACATTGACCTTCTGATAAACAACAAGCGGTAATAGGACACATAGCATTTGTGCCTTGTTGAACTTTAAGGTCCACTTGGTTGTCATAGTAGCCTAATGGCTGATCATGTCAAAAGACATTAGGGCTGGCAATGTTTCTGTACAGACAGATTTAGTAGCAAGCATATTCAATGCGGTTCAATACCTTTTGCTGTGCATACGTTCAAAGTTTATTTTCACAAGTCGGTACATTGTCAAATGTGGAGCATATATTCATTATTAAACATGCTTAACAGAAATGGATGATGTGATCTTCCTTTCCATATCAACAATCAGCTTTTTACCTTAAGATTTGAAGCCTTGCATACACACTCGTATAAAACTGTGTTGTCAAACGCTTGCTCCTTTTTTTTTTATCCTCGAGGGGGGAGAGACACATACACTTTGAATAATAATTGGTGGATCCGATACATTATTGATGCAGTTGAATTTATTACTTTGTGGTGCTCGCTCAGCTGTCAGACATATGGCACTGATTTCCTTCATATTCCCCAGCCAGTCTTGGCTTGTAGAAAGTATCAGATGTTTCCGTCTCTATCACATGCTGTTTACTGGTTTATGAGTTCGCTTGGCTCCGTAGTTTCACTGAGAAGCCACCAGGACACGAGAGCATCAGGCAGCTTTCTAACAGCAGCGCTCGCTGTTATCATTGTCAGTCAAAAGTAAATCTAAAACGACGTGTGAAAAGATTTCCCCAACCCCTTCATGATTTTAATCGATTGACACACTTGAGTTGCACGCAGATGCAAAATTGTATTTTGACAAAACAACTGTGTGTGTCATATTTTACATTTAATTTTCCCCACACAGTTGAATACATTAAAGGTCTTTCTGTTTGGATAGTCATTAATTAACACAGGAAGCCGGAGGACTTTCTTGCCATTGTTCTATAACATCAGCCAGTGTGGACTCAAAGCCCAAGGACAGGCTTCTACCTCATAATTTAATTTTTTACTCATTTGCATATTTTTCATTCTGCGGGCAAAGTAAGCACACATGCTTTAGTTCTCGTCTCCCTTCTGCTTTGTTCCCGACCGCTCACAGAGAAATGGCTTAATTGTTTGTGATTTGCAATCTGAGATGATTTTGCCTCTGTTTCTGCACTCAGACATCGTCATGGGGACTAATTGAAAATGAAGAGGAGTGTTCTGCACAATATCACCCACCTTAACTGGTGGAGACACAGCCTCCTCTTCAAAGGCAGAGATTGTATTGCTGTATTTTTAAGAGAAGCTATGCCTGAAATACCGCAACTCTCCCCACTCTCTCTCTCTCTCTCTCTCACACACACACACACACACACACCAAACAAAAAAGTAAACATAGAGGGGCCACAGTATTTCATCAAGTCATGTTGTCTGAAACAAATCCCAGCAGTTCTTCCAAGTGCATCCAAATGTCCTGTTTTCTGCCTTCCTTCCTTCCTTACCTTTCCCCCTTTCTTTTTCGTTGTTTAGTTTGTCTAATCAAAATGTTCCCCCCGTCCTCCTGCTAGGTGGACGGGCTTCCTCCTCGTTGTCCTGCTGTCTCCTGATGGAGCGAATGATATTCTTGGGCACAAGCCCAGACTCCGGATCAATACGGGCAGCCAGTGAATCTTCTCAGGTGAATCAGCCTCGCTTACGGATGTATTACCCGACGCAGCATGGCGACCGCCGCCTCTCCTGAAAGTGTCGCCCCGCGTATAGGGCGTAGGAAGTGCTCTTTTTTTTTGCTGGAGACCACGGCACGACTGATGGGCTTCTCCAGGTAAAGCAGTTGTGTCATAGGCGCGTTGGTCTACACCGTGAGTTATGGACCACGCAGGCACGTGACGTCTGTATTCTGGGGTCAAGAAGAGCAATCATCACACATTTCATCTGTATGATTTGCAACTTAAAAGGCATCACAGGCATGAAAATGGCAGGCAATATTTCAGATACTCCGAGTAATAGGATTTTCTTCAATGGTAATCTTATATATCTGAACCCTCATTAATCAGTATGGTGCACATTCAATTATGTGCATAAACCATCCATGCATATGAGACTCAAAGAAATGAATGTTTTGCTTTTTTAAATTATTGTGCACTTAACCATATATTTGCCTGCCTGTGTATGCAAAGGACAGAGGAAAAATTTGCTGTATGCACAGTATGAAATCGACTGTCTGTATGCATAGAGTGTTTGACTACATATAGTGATTTCAGATTAATTAGTGTTTGTATAGTCCCAAGTGCATAACAAGATGAAGCAACAGAAAGCAATGGGGAAGGATACTTGCATCATTCCTGGATTCAATCTCTTCTTTTTTCTAGCTTAGTTTTGTGGGTTAGCATGTCATTAATTTATTTGTCATTTTTGAGGATAGACAAAGATAAAAGAGTTTGCTTTTCTTTAATAACTTGTTTATCTTCTGGTATATGAAAGCTGTTGAAATTACCAAATGTCATGAATTTGACACCAGCAGAACGCTCAGCCACAAAACCAAGTTCTTCCTCTTGATGTTGAAGACATCTGCTGACTCTGCTTGATCTGCCTCACAAAGACTGTGATTAAGCACCACAAATAGCACGCTTCATTAGTGTTATTAAATGTCTCAAATAGCTTGTCTTGCCAGTGTTAAAATGCCACAAATAGCTTCTCTTTGCAGTTCCAAAATGTCGGGCTTCTTGAAGGCCCACAGATTAGGCTTTCAAAGCTGCCCCCTTTCTCCTCAATATTTCCAGTTGGTGGACAGCTTAATAGTAGGCGAGGGGAAAAAAAATCCCTCCGAGTATCTGAATTGCCTTAGATGAGGCATTCTCTTTTTACCCCCGTCCCGCAACAAAATCTTACGAGCTTCACCATGCTGTCACACCCTTTGAATTAAATAGCTCTTACCCTGGCCTTGACAGCAGGCATCAAAAAGTAGCGCCCGTTTTCGCGGTGACTACAATCCGGATATAGTAAACAACGTGTAACATCATTTTCTTACTCAGACGTATCGGCCCACAGTGGCTGCGCTCCACTAAACCAGAATGAACCGGGGGCTGAGCGGCGTCCGCCAGATTTCACTCTCTCAAGTTCACGAGCGCCTCCATCTCATTACAAATGCTCAACAAAACCTCAAATTGAGCCCTGGTGTCTAAAGCCAGCTACTTAATCCTACTGCAGATCATTCTCAATCCCATCCGTTTGCAGAGTGTTGACAGATATTCCCTGGTTATGCTGTATTGATTGCTGTTTTAACATCTAAAGGACTGACTTCTCTCCCCTGTCCTGCACGCTCAATATTTTGTTTCTGGCTTACAATTCACATTTAATTAACCTGCTCACCCCAGACATAAATCAATATGTAAATGGGGGGAAACTGATCGTGTTCGGCAGAGGACAAGGAAAACACCCTACAACAGGTCTAATTTTAAAAAGGTTAAGTTGACATAGCTACATTTAAGATTGGACCGAGACTCATTAGAATAAATCTGCAGCCTTCTGCTCAAATGCAGCTTCATGGTGCTATTCCCTTTCATGACTTTTTAAAATGCATTTTAGATTAACGTTGTACATATGCTTCACACATAAGAGCTTGTCAAAGCACAATACAGTGATGTACGCTTTGACCCCTCTCTTCTCTTACAGAAAAAAAAAAAAAAAAAATCCCTTAGTATGTATTTAGGGAGAGTACAGATTATAGAGACGTAACTGAGAGGGAAAAAGAAATGAGGTATGCAAAGCATTGGCCTCGTCCCCTGGCACCTCCAGGACAGATATGTACTATAGCAACCTAGAATGTTGATGAAATCTAGAGGTGTCATTAAGAACAGGGGTTATGTAAAGGATGATGGTTGCTCATTATAGTTTGGCCAAGATTATTATTGCTGTTGTGATTGAGCATGGCTCTCTTTCCACATTGACAGGCGACCTATTTACCTGAGGTCTTTAACTCTGGTAATAAAAAGCCTTTTATGGGAGGGCAGTTGGCCTAAAAACAGAATGGAGGGGACTGGCTTTAACCCATATAGGTTTTTTTGTTTGTTTTTGTAGTGGCAGTGAGCCATTGTTGATGCTTTTTAAAACTCTTCTGCACATTCAGTGAGATCTGGAACCAGCGGAGTTGAATGAATTCAGATAAATTGCCTGTAAAAAATCACAGACCCTCCCCCTGCAGTCGCTGATAGATGATCTGTCTTCCAGTGTGAGATCCTTACAAACCAACAGATGCCTTAGAAATGGGACTACAATACAAAATATTTGTACCTAAACATCCCAGTGTTCAAGTGTTAGTTCAATCACATTCTATCTATAAATAGAAATGCATCATGCACAACAAGCAGAAAACCATTGTACTATTCTTTCAGTATGACTACACTTGCATTGGAGTCTTTTGGATTCACTGCTGTGTGTTATCTCTGGGTTTTTTTTTGTTCTATGTTGTGCATATTTTGTAGACTCTTCCTTTTTTTACATTTTTAATACATGATTTAGTGGCCAGAATGTGATCCATATCAATTAAGCTCTCTTAAATTTGTGCCATCCGTTGATGTCCAATCACCTCCAAAATATTTCTACATAAATATTTCAGATGGCAAACTGATGGTGTTGTCAGCACTAATGCCAGTATTTATCTCTGACAGTCTTATCAAAGTAGACATTTCTTGAGTCAAGGCTTTGAGCACCATATCTCTAATGAAGTGGATTCATTCATGTCACATCCAACCTTGGACACTGATTCAACAAGACAAAATCCAGCAGAAGGAAACATTGCGGGTGGTCATGGTCCAAAGCCACTCTTCTCACGTGCCATCATCAGGCAAATACGGATCATAATCTAATCTTGTTTCCGAGAAGTTCCTTCGACCTTGTGCCCAGGCCCAGGGTTTGTTCTTCCTACCGCAGTGGCGGTGGTGGTGTCCATTACGATACACCTGGCTAGTAGCTTCAGGTCTTCAGGCTCGAGCATTTGGGGTTCTAAAGACAGTGAAAAGGAAGATGTGTTGTTGCTCATTTGAAAGGCTTTCATATCACTTAAAAGAGCATTAAGCTCTGCTCCGCCAACTTAGTGTTTTATTCATCAAAGAAGCAAACCTAGGTCCATCCTTGAAGTGCTATGTTGAAGACATATTTTCTAAGTTTTACTTTTTTTAGAGGGTGCCAAACACTTGGGGAGATGTTATCACTGCGAGCCCAAAGGCATTGCCGTAAAGGGTGAGAGGATCTTGGTCAGCAGAAATGATAAAGTTCATCATCAGCATAAAGAACTAGTATGACCTGTTTTATACGCTGCCAACATGTCTGCACATATTCAGATCCATGAGTAAATAGACCCATAGCTATAACAACAGCAATGTGATGTGAGTTACAGTCAGCAACAGTAAATTAACGAATGAATCTTGTATGTTTTCCATGCATAAATCTGATTGACAACAGCTGTTGTTTTCAGCACAACAGCTTCATTTTAAAACACTGAGAAATTATGTTGATACAGCAAAGTCCATAAATACAGTAATCTGTATAATACTGTATTCTGTAGTTTCATAATTTGAAATCGAGCTTTTTCTGCCTAACAGTTGATGATGACTTTCAAGGCTTCTAAACTTTTACTTTTGCCAAGTTTTTGGGTGTGGGACAAAGAAATGAGGATTACAAAGCAATATATATGATTGTGATCTCTTGTCATTTAACAGAGGAGATAATACATACTGTAGCTTCCTATATGCGCTGCTTATCCGGTGGTTCAAAGACAAGATAACACTACATGCTTCTGAGTTTGTGAAGCATAAAATATTAAACAGGTTATAGAAGCCATACCATTACTTGTAATAAATACCAAGGATTAAATTCATATTTGTAACTCTTGTCTATGTACTTCAGCTTGGGATTTGCTATGCCGAACCTGTAGCGTAAACACATCGACAACCTTTTGCTTGTGGCTGACATGGTACAATCTAAATGACTCACCTCGAACCGTGAAATATTATCAGAGGGCAAGTACATTTACAGACAGTGACAAACTGTATCTGCAATGCAGTGCAACACACCAATCAGTATTCATGATGTATTAGCTGAGATGTGAATGTGCCCCTTAGCATCATAGCAAACTATACATCAGTCAATCACATGCAGCCTCCCCTAGCCCCAGACTGACTATTTGCAGTCGCTCGCAGTCCTGATGTCTCAATAAATAGACCTTATCTTCCCCAGTGCTGTCCCTCCTTTTATTCATAACTACACTTATGGCTCCTCTGCTCTCCTGTTGAGGGTCCCCTGAGAGGACTCCTGCATACGGTGTCTTCCCCAATCAAGAGGTTGCTGCACCCTTTTGACACCGTTTGCTCTTGGAAGTGATGATCGGGCTTGATTTCACCACATGCCTCTCACTTTCATGTATGCGAGGTCCCCGACGTGGACAGGATATATATACATATATATATATATATACTGTACATACACACACACGCATACATACTCTAATGTACATACATACATACAGTCTAGCTTATACAACGTTGTATATAAGTTACAGTCTCTTGATTGGTGTAAATCATCATCCCACTCAAAGACAGACAACCCAGACTCTGTCATATCACACTAATGGATAACTTGATAGGATGGTATTTCTCTCTCTCTTTTTTAAATTGATAGCCGAAGTATCCTTTGATCTCCTACGGCTGTCATCTTCACAGAGTCCTGTTATGTTATCGCTGATATAGGGTTTCCAATAAAACTTCTTCTTTTGAAGTTTAATATCAGTGATGATGTTAACTTTACTGTGCTCATAAATGTATGATGGCGGTTCAGTCAATTGATAAAGCAATCGTCAACCATGGGAAGTGTAGCCATTCTCCTGTTGCCCGCAGTGGAAATTTTCAACTGTGTTCATTCTTCAGTTCACCCAAGGTAGCGGTCGTAAATAATTAATTAATTCCTTTTTTTGGCTATTGCCATTTTCTTTACAGCTAATCATATGCTTGCAGATGTGTTCACTTCCATTTAATCCCACTGATTTGGTGACTGAATCTCCCTCATTTACAGGGATGCACAAAACACATCCTTTTGGTTTCTCAAAGTATGAGACACCCCCCCTTTTGTCTGAAGTCAAGTAAAAGTGATTAACTCTCCTCCCATAGGGACAGCTTCATCAGCCTCTTACCTGAGCTATCCACTTGTACATGAAGCAGAAGTCTCAGCATGCCATTATACAGGGAAAGCAGGATGCACTTGAGGTCACAAAAGCTGATGTATTCACCCCATTTAATCTGTTTGAAGCTGAACCAATTATTTTTGAGAGCTACTCTTCCATACAGTCGCTAAAAACAGGCATTAGAGTCCTGTTTGTGATGATGCATAGCTGTTGGGAGATTACTGGAGGAAAACTGCATAGCTAACTAAGTCCTTATAGTTCATAATTCAATCTTATCTCGACACATTCCCATAACAGATGATCCCTGTCAACCATTTAAGTGGCACATTTTTTAGTTTTAAAAAACAAGGGAAGCAAAATAAATAAATAAATTTGCGTATATCACCTTTGTGTACTCTGCTATGCTCGACTGAACCATATTTCAGAATGCAATCTGTAAAGCAAACAGGGTGGAACATTCCTGTTTTTTTTATTAAAAAGAGCCACAACCATTGCCGCGGGCACATTTACCAGGACCCCGAGTTATGCATGAACGTGTTTTTGACTTGGACCACCATTCATAAATGTGATCTGTGTTGCTAGTCTCCCCAGAGGGTTAAATAAATAAAGAAACAAGAAAGGGAAACTGTAATGCATTTCTTTTACATTTTAAAACACCCTGACTCTGAATAGAGACAGAAAGAATGGCTTTGGGTCAACTGAAGACCAACAGAAAACCTGATTAAAATGCTTGTTTAGAATGGATTCCATGGTCTCCGTGCTGATGCCATCCGTGGTCTAGTTGGAAATGTCGATGACACCTGGGGAGACATAAAACACAGGATATGAGGATTCTTTCATGGAGTAGGCTCCATCACATAGGCAGTGTTCGTTGGTGGAACAGGCAGTGTTCCCAGGTGGTGTGCGTGCAAAACTACAGCCATGAATCCAGCCCCCCCCTTTCACTGTCTCTGCTCCCAGCAGTATAACAACACAACAAATAATACTCTATAATTTGTAATTTAGAGTCAACAGAATGATTTTCATTTTTCACTCAGGAAACTGTGGGAGCTCCCATGGGAATAATGGCAGCTTTCTACATCCACTCATTCTGTGTACCACAAGTTTCTGAAGTCAGTTAATATAACAAGTTTTTTCTCTTTTTTTTAAAAGAAAAATGAACAATTAAGAAATTATGAATATTAACATAGATTAAATATTCTGTCATAGTTTGAGAATTGCATATGTTGACACCTTCCAAAGCAAGGGTTTTGAGAGCCGAAACTCCACCATTACAGTATACCACACTGAACAAATTGCACACATGTTGCTAAAGCAAATTGCCAAGGTTTTATCGACTGCTGCTGAAGTTTGAAGTGAAATGCTGTTAAATTTAGACACTGTCTTATCATTTATTGAAGACAGCAGCGCGATAACCCCAAAGGAACATAAAGATAAGTGTACACAGTTCATACTGCGAGGACTAGGTGACATTTTCAACTAATTGTCACACAGGCTTGCTGCATAAGGGCACTGCTTGATAGCTGAACTTAGAACTCAGGAGGAGATAGCTTTTGAAATGTCACTTGCTATGACAATTACAGTTTCCACGTTGAATAATAATAAAAAATATATTTAATACAAAAACACCTTTGTGCCGTGGCATATTCTCACAATAGACATTGGCCTGAGGTGTTGTGGGTGTTTTGATGATAAAAAACATTCCAGACTTGAGATTGAAATGTGGATATGACAAGGAAGCTGAGGAAGCATCCGAAGATGTTAAATTAGAGGGATCACAAAGCTCGATTCTTAACGACATGCTTTCACTGCAGCTCCACTGCCAAGATTCATTTGCTTTCCAAATGCAGGTCAAAATTCATCCTTTGAATACATCCAGCTTCAGAACGGGATTAGATCAAGGACTGTGCTCTGATAAGCTTTTGCGAAGAAATGAGTTGTGCCAAAAAAAAAAAGCTTTTACCTTGCACGTCGGAAAGTGTAAATGTTGCCGACACCCCGCTGCTGCAATGTGCAAGGCCTGGTGGACAAATGTGTTTCATTAACTATAGTGTCTAGTTGAAAGAGCAATTACAGTCAGTCGTGCCCATGTAGGAATCCAGAAACAGCTGGCACAAGCAATTCATTCGTGTGGTATACATTTAAATAGCCGTCTACCACACCTCTGTAGTAAGTCAAATGATGGTAAAAGAAAGCAGAGAACCCTAGCACTTGAAACAGCTGAAAAACTTTTCTGTTTTTACTGGACCTCAGGCCTATGTGTAATCTTTATATACAGTAAGTCAGATGGTCTTATTACAACCCCATAATCCTTCAGCAGCTGGATATGTGTACTGTATGCTTGGGTATTTCAGGCAAGTGACCTTTCACACATAGTGGCTATATATTCCTTCTTATTTCAATATTGAAGAATCGCCTGACCCGCAGCAAATGTCAACAGGTGCCCTCTGACAACACAGATGGTTCCACTCATGAACATGAGGAACATTATCTAATTGTCTATTTCTGAGGAGGACCCATATTTTTTCGCTGTATTTTTTTGTGGATGAAACGTTGAAAATAAAAATAAATGGACGTTTGCTTGAGGGGTGTTGTAAGGGGGGCTTTGAAGCAGGTTGAAAATTACACTAAATGAAGACATTTGTTACTCCTCTGTGTTTTTCTCTGATGAGATGCTTGCCAATGCGTGCTACCTTCCGCATGGGCAGCTACTCTGCCACAACACCCCCCCCCCCCCCCCCCCCCCGCCCACCCCCGAGTCTATCAGCAGCGCCCCGCTGCTCAGTCGTCCCAGCAGCACGTCGCCCCAAATCACCTGTCGGGGGCACTCGACGGGAGCAGATTCGCCTGTCATGTACCGCAGCAACGCCACACTCACAGCCCTCTGCAGGGGCGACTCTCTCCTTCCTCTCTTTTTTGTATTTTTCCTCTCGGTGAAGAGGGAGCATGCTTTAAAAAAAAATAATTAAATAAATAAAAAAAAACCATCACAAATGATTGGCTTGCCGTGCTGCTTAGCATATCACAGCAGGTATTTCATGCATTCGATTATGACGCAAAAACAAAGCCTCTGAAAGAGTGCACCGTTTAAATGTTCACGTGACACAAGGGGTTCTGGTACAGACGAGAAGGTTAGTGGTGCTTGCCTAGGGGGTTGCGAAGGTGGGCTCCCTCTTTGTGATGTAAATATGTCCTCATGCTGTTTAAAGAAATGGGCTGCATGACAATAAGAGCTATTTGCTTTTAAGAGTTCAGGTTGTTTTCTACTCTATTATACAAAACGCTCTCATTTAGACTGATTCAGTTGCAACAGTGCAAAGCCAATGTGATAAAGGTCTACAGTATCATCTATTATACAACTGTAGCAAATCCAGCTGCCATAAATAGTTTGACTTATGTGCTGTGCTATTGTAAAAGTTGATGAAAGCATTGCCACTGGGTTGTTTTTCTGTGCCTCCGTGTGCAATGAATGTGACTTGATAGAACAGCTTTTTTTGAGTGCATGGGCGTTGTACCTAAAGCATCTCTCTGATTGACTTCTGTGCACTATAAACACATCATGACGCCTGCTGTGAGACATGCTAGTGTGGCCAGCCTTGCGCTAAGGTTGTGCACTGGGTAGAGACTCTTGTCTGTGTTATCCCTGCCATTCTTATTGGTGGGGCTGCAACATGAGGATGTGGTTTTTAAACAGTATTTTGCAACCTTGCCTCAACCCCAGGGCTGTTTGTATTTCCCCTGGGGAGGAGCTGAGAGGAGGGGTAGGGTGGAGATATTGCGTTCTGTTATCTTCGTGCCAGCATGTGACTCGCTCCTCATTGCCCTGCTAGGTCTGGCTTTACTCGCACGGAGTCATATTGCAATTTCGCTCCCGTGTTTTTCTTTGTTTGTTTTTCTTTTCTTTTCTTTTTTTTTTAAAAAAAGAGAGAAAAAAAACAACGAAAACATGTTCATGAAGGTGTGAAGTTATATGGCAAAGTAGAGAGTTTCACCATTTCCACAGCAGAATGAGAGGTTCAAAGCATTGACATTTGCATTATTGAACCATGCAATATGTTACACTGAGTGGAAGTGACGCCACAACCAAAACAGCTTCCTTTGAAGGGCACAAGTATTGTAAAACAAAGCAATGCAATCCTTCATGCCTTGCCTTTTCTCCGATGCACGCAAGACTGCATTTTTTCATTTTGATTTTTTGTTGTTGTTTTCACACGTTTGCTTCTACAATGATGCTAAGGTTTTAAGCAGTGTTTTTTAAATGTGGAGACACTTAAAAGCGTGCACCTCTGCGACATATCTGGCAGTAAAAGAGAGAGAAAACACATCAGTGCTGGTAGTATTCATGCACAAGACTTGTACATCAAATGCATGAGTGATTTTTTAAACCAAACCACAAATGAAGAAAGAGAAGAAGGCTAATTGATGCTCATATTATATTATGCTTTAACATTTGTGCTTTATCTGTCTGAATTGTGTTTTAATACTCTAACATACAAAGACTCATGCTTAGGTATTAAGTTTGGTAAGAGCTTACTACTTAAACGATTACCCTAATAGGGCTATTAAATGTCTACAAATAAAAAAAGCCAAGTTTTGCATTGTGGTGTTGCTCGTATTAATCTGTCTGCGGTGTTGTTTATGCAGCTGTGCTGGCTCACTGTTCCAGTATTTCCCATGATACCACAGAAGACATTTGAATGCTACTGATATCTTTGCCTAGTCTGGAGACAGACAAAAGCAATAGAAAATGTATCCCGGTATTTTACCATGGTATCGGTGTGAATGTGCATAGAAAGCAAAGCAGCCAGCTAAATCAGCCAGGGCGTAATGCCGGTAGTCTGTGGATTTATCATGGGGCTTTAAGATAATGCACTCCAATAGTTGGGTGGCATAGAGGAAAACAAGGCCTTTGCAGTTAAAAGCAAGAACAAAATCCCCCTCCAGATGTGGTCCTTCCCGCTCTCAACTCTAACTGACATCCATTTCACTCAGAGAAGAGGCTCCAGGCATCGCCAGAAGGAAGAAAACCACCATTGATTCTCATCCAATTTGGGACGGCTTGGCAGGTTACAGACTCTAGCAGCCATTGAACAAGACAAGGGCCTCGCATTCGAATTAGCATTCGGAGCCGTGCTCGACTTGTGCATGACAGTGTGCGGCTCCTGCGTTTCGGGCAGAGATTAGCTTTATGGATCAAAGTTGGGCACATCCATGACACTTTGCCCCGCCGTCTGAGCTGATGCTGGGGGCCGCGGAGCGCATAAAGTGGGGGGATTGTAATCCTGGTGTCCCTCGAGATTCATTCCGCAGAGTGAAGAAGGATTGACTTCCAGACATTAGTGACGCCTCCTCTGGATAGGATAATAGCAGAGTGGGAGATGTCTCATAAAACATGGCAAATGTGTCCAGGGGATGAATTAAGCAGCGCAAGGAATGAGTTTCCATTGTGACAGCATATCCGTATTGCGATATGACCTGGATAAAAATAGATTTTTACCCTCTATAGAATAGTATACAGGTCATGTGAGATATGAATGGTATTCTTGGAAAATGTCAAACAACACAACGATCAGTGCAAGACAATATATAACGAGGACAATTTAATAAAGATGAGCAGACATTGCGAGACTAATATTCCAGGGAATAAACTACGGGAGAACAAATAGAGCAGTTCTGATATTCCTTCATGGTGACAGTGAACACCTGGCAACGCACCGGCCTGGGCAGTAGCTGGAGCTTCATTCATAGACATAACCACATGGTGGACACATACAAATGCTGCATGGGAAGACCAGCTGCAGCAGGAGAGGAAACTTCATGTGTTCTTCTGACTAATTCCCGGCTTGGAGATGCCAGCCATGCAGGGCTTGAAGGCTGGCAAACCCTGAATTCGGCCAGGAACAAATCCGCTCAGAACAAACCATTTGTAAACTGCGATGCAGTTGGCCGTTTTCCACCGATGCTGCTCCAAAACGAAAAAAAAAAGGAGAAAATATTTGCTTCGCTGCTGCCAAGCTAGCATCTCCAAACGCACTCGGCTCAAACATGTGGCTGTTTGGCATGTTTAAATGACAGAGGATGCAGTGCAGAAATCCACGATAAGCTCCAGTGCCTGCAACCTGTCACCATCCATTTCAGCCGTCAGTCAAAACTGCCAATCAGGCGCGCCACTCTAAAGATGCATTTGTTGTGGCACCAAACTTCATAATTAATTGTCAGGCAGGAGGTGGTGATAGCGTCTCCACCTCGATTGCCCAAGGCTCCACAAAGGGGCTATATCTGATGCCTTTGAGTGGCCTCAAAACATCTTGCATCATTTGATTTAGTCAATTAGCCATCTGATGTCAGTCAAGAAACGATAGCGCGGTTCTCCATGCGATCCCTCTCTCTTACTCTCCCATAGTCTCTTCCCCCATCCCCACCCTCCTTTCTCTACCTAATTATGATGTTTTCACTCTCTTAGCCCTGTTGAATTCGGTGGCTCCCGTCTGAGTGATAGTCTGTCAGGTGTCGGCAGATGATGCCATCAGACACCGGGAGGCAGAGTGATCCCGGTGCAGAGGGGACAGATGCAGGCTGTTTGATCCCGTGCGCGTCTCTCCTTACAGGTTCGCCTGTGATTGATGCTGCCTGCCATGCACTAAACAGATCTATTTTTCTCTTACGGCACAACACCATATGCGTATAAGAAAAAGAGAGAAAGATAGAGAGAGAGAGAGAGAGAAAGAGAGAGAGAGAGAGAGGGAGAGGAAATTTTTTTTGGTAAACATGATGTTGAGCTCGGTGCAATACCACTGCCTCTCTACCTCTCTGCTCTCCTTGATCAGCTCTGGCTCGGCCTGTTTGAAGTCAAGTCATGCGACATTCAAGCAAATGGTAATGCTGCTTTTACTGGGAGCAAGGGTGACTCTACTGTCAGCAATTCTGTGTTTGCGCTGCATACATTAGCACAAGAGTAAACAGGGAGAATTGAGGCGCATGTAGTCTGGCTCACGGCTCCACATGCCAGTACAGTCCTGGGGCGACGTGTGAAGATTTTCTATATTGCAACCCATGCAGGAGATTCCACTCTTGGCGAAGGAACAAAAGACAAACAGCAACAACAACAAAAACGAGAGAAAGAAATAATGAATGTGCTTTTCAGAATGTCTGCCTGCCTGATGTCACAATCTGGGGGCTTTATTTATTTATGTCATCGCTGGTTAATCCTCTCTGGTGTTTGACTGCTCCCATACTGAGTTATTCATGATTGCATCGGATCCTTATTGCTCTGGCAACCGCTGTGCCTGCGCCTTTCTCGTTAGGAGCTGTGGGAGAGTAAGTGACATGGTCCTATTTTGGCTCGCGCCGAGCTTGAACCCGGGTCAGGTTGTTAACACTCATGCGAGCCCCTAAGAATAGCGTGCTATGCATTATGAACGGAGTCGTGCTGGAACGGCGGCTGCGGCTAACTGTGCGACTCTGATTCACCGAGGGATGTTTACGGCAGCAACCTACGCATTCTAGTGAACCAGTTGATCTGCGCTGCATGGACATAATTGCTGAGGCGAAACAACACACTGTAAAAAAAATCTCATTTATGCATCTATGCATATTTTGTCTCTCTCTGCTATTATACTGTTTGCTGTAGCTCTGAGCTCTCCAGCCCGTGAGCACATGTGGAGCTCCCCAGGCTAAGCACAGTGAGACTGATGAAATTTTAGATGTCAGGCTAGCTGTTTTACTTATTGGTTGATGTCCAGAATAGAATGTATATGTTACATTTGCATCACAGTGTCTTTCACATTTTCTTTCTTACATTTGATTTGTCACACTTTTATCCAAAGCGACTTACAAAATGAGGAATAGCGCTGAAGCTACATTGCAAATGGGACATTAGGTAACAATAAATACTACCACTATAAATACTACTATCAGAGGGTGAGAGTGCAAAAGCTCAAGCACTGGTCATAGTGCACTCTGCATTGTGTTTAACACATTGCTGTGTTCAGATAGGGACAACACAGTTTGTGTTGTATCCTTTTTTTGTTATTTGCTACACAATTTGTGTTGAAAGAAATAACACAACGTGTGTTGGTTTTAAACACATCTCTGTGTCTGGGACAACACATTCGTTTTAGTGTGTGGCTGAAGGAGATGGTGCTAGAAGGAGAAGGAGCCAGAATAAAGTAGAAAGGAGGGAAGGATAAAGGGAAGTGCATGGGAACTTGAAGTGTGTTGGGTTGTTAGATCTGGAGAGGAGGTACTGTCAGAGGACACAGAGGCCAGAGGGCCTGTACTGTACTGTATGTATTTAGTTCATAAAGCAAAGTGAAGTGACATACGGCATGAAGTAAGAAAAAAATCAATGCAAGCAGACAAAAGGCAGGTTTAAGGATTGCAAACCATGGTAAGACATTTATTAACTAGAACACACTGTAACAATAGTTATAACAACAAGCTTGGAGACCAGCGTTAGCAACCTACTTAGCAGCCTACTGAGCCTCCCTAGGTGCATGTTCGCTATGCATTTAAGCCCGCACCTCCTCTTGATTGTGTCAAGAGGAAAGGCCTCATCAACAAATTATCAGAAGGTCACGAGGGCAGTTGCATCATCAACAAATGATCAAAGGGTCACACGGGCATGTTGGTTGACCAGGTTTTGGTGTGATCAAAGACTGGGGTTGTGACTTTGGTTATAATCGTTATTGACTGTCTGACAGACAGTCAAATCTTGGTAACACTTGCATAGCTCTAATAAAACTTGTAATAAGATAACATATTTTAAAGTATTTGGCCACACAACCCTGTTTGTTTGAGTATTCTGTGTGAGTTGGTTTTCGTGTCTCAACCTCATCGTGCACTGAGCATACAGGTACTGGCACACAGGTGCAAATCTAAAATGGGGAATTCACGCGTTCTATTATCTATTAAGGAATCCGATTCCAATCAGAATTGAAAATCGACTGAATCCTCAAATTCAACAGAGAAACTCCACGACATTATTAAAGTAAATGAAGAATTATCCTCATTTGTATTCACCTAATTCAGGTGCTACTGCAGTAAATGATTTTTTTAATGGATTTTGCATCTCCCAAGACCCATCTACAGTATTATCAAAACATTTCACAAGTGCAAAGAGCCATTGCAGCAACAGCTACTTAATGAATGAGACCTGAAAGTATTTTTCAGAATATAAATGCATGTGACTCAGAAGACAATGAATACAGCTGTCTGTTATAGCAACTCTGCTTGGATACAGTGCAAAAATAATATTGGTCAACAATTTCATTCGTTTTTCACTGCAGGAGTAATCAGTTACAGCAGCTGTACATTAAACAGATTTTAATTGCATCATCACAGATAAATAGACTCTATTCAAAAGCACAGCTCAATCAAGGCAACCATGCCAGCATTTAATCTAGCACCAGCAATAGCTATAGTTAATCATTCCCAAAGACAAAATGGCCCATTAGGAGGTTCAAGACAATAGATGGGGAAATTGAAACAGGGGAGGCACTTTTTTTTCTTTTTCTTCCTTTTTCCTTTTTTTTTTTACTGTGAGAGAGCAGCTCCAGAGATCTGCTGTGAATCATGGGACTTGTGATTCACATTCACATTCATTCATTTTGTTGTAGTGGTCTTGGGAGTCTGCCCGTGTGCCAAAAGTCAGTTTAAAGAGGTGTTAATGTGTTTGAAAACTGTTGCTTTTTTCTGTAGAGTAAGACTCTTCTCTGAGTGTGTGCCAACAGATTAGAAACGGGAAGTCAACGAGGCAACACAGCAGCAAATGTAGATTGATTTTCATTGACAGGCAGTAGCTGGATTACTCTTGTCTCCAGTAGTTTAAGCTTTTGAAGAAATTGATGAGATTTCAGTATTTTAAGGCTGAGACTGGGCCCTAGGTGTTGGTAAAATTATGATGTTGCTTATGATGGGGCAAAATAATGTAATCTGCTGTGTGATAATACTGGTAAAAGAATGCAATATTTGAAGAGCTGGCTGCATCCTGGCTGCAAGGTTGTACTAGTTTGAATAGGAGGTACTTTTTTAACAGCATTCCTGTGATAGTTGAATGTGAAAGGTTGAACTCACACACTCCATGTCAGATTGTCCATGAACAGACAGAAATAAACAATATAAAGACACAAATCAGTTAAAGATGTCCATGTTCAGCACATGTTATGTTGAGGCTCTCAAACAAATCCATATCTTAGTGTTGAGACTCCTCAGTTGTTTGGATTGTACTCAAGCTATTGACTGGTAAGCTCAATTTTCTCAAACACAATACACAGATGGATGTACTGTAACATAAAGCAGAATCAGATTTTTTTGATTCTGTGAGGTTAACACCAGTTGTCATCAGATACAGCTGATCGGTGGAGAGCAGTGCACACCATTGTTATTGACTGAGCTCTATACTGATTTTTTATAATCCAGGTAGCATAAGACTGTATCAACATCAGGGGAAAGATTGCGTGCTTCAGTAACACCTGACATGTATCTCGTATTCTATGCAAGCAGTACTGATCCTGCAAGGTGTGTAAAGGCATTAGAGATTTATATTAAAACAAAAAACACACACACTATATAACACACAGACGTCTGTTACTGTTCACTCATTCTTTCCGTGGAATGAAACTCTCCCATGTCGGCTATAGACTGAAAAAAAACATTAAGTATTCTTATCTCTTCTTTTAATCCCGTACAATACTTGGAAATAAGCCTCTGCTGATTAAACATTCGATGGCAATCTCGAGCGCTGTGGCACGCCGTGCGTGGCGTAAGAGAGGGGGCATCACCTCAGGTGCTCTCTGCCAACGCCGCCACCTCTGTTTGATGAAAGGATACAGTGGAGAAGAAGAAGGAGAAGAAAGGGGGGGAAAAACAGCCTCTTTCAAGGCAACTGTGGAGCTGTGGGCAACAAAAATTACTTTGCCATTAGTGCGGCACAATGCACTTCAAACAGAACTCGGAGATTGAACTGCCAGAGCAGATAAGATGAGGAGGAGATCAAGCCATCTTGATTAGCCTTATCATTGGCACTGCTCCGTCCTGTAATTACTTGTGTGTGTCAGGCGGCCTGCCTCCTTGTTCCTCGGAACAGCTGTGACGGAGGACACGGAGCGACAGGTCGGCTCTTGGTCGCTTAGGCGCCGCGGTTAAGTGCACAACAACTCAGGTTAGATCACCACTTGATCTGCTCATCTGCTGGCTATTGGCCGGGAAGTGTGGCCTTGTGGAGAACTTGGAACCTCTAGAGTTTTAAAACAGGGAGTGTGCCAGTGCAAGTGTGCATCCCTGAGGTTTGTGTACAATACAACCATCACAAAGACCGGATTTAGCGCTGTTTAGTTCAAGCTTCACCACACATTAGACCTATATGATGAGAGTTGAAGTTCGATGTCACAGACAACAGGTTTGTTCATTGTGAAACAAACAAAACAAATAATACCAAACAGCAAATGTTTGTGAAGGGGCCTATTCAAAATCATTATGTTTTTGAAGTGGGAGAGAGTACTGAAATCTGAATTCATATCTTATGATTTTTTATAGTATAGCATAGTATTTTAGAGTATATGTCCTTATGTTTCTCATTTATGTTTCTTAGTATGTCCTTATGTTTGCTGTCAGAATTATGGTTGAATAGAAGATTTCAACTGAGTCACCACCTGTTATGTGCTCTTCCACATATTGTATGCCATGACAGTCTTCGCTTCATTCTGTTGCTGTGCCATGCCTCAGTATATCGTAGTGTGACTGTGTCTTTCACAGATAAAGGGGAATGTTATGTTTTTTCCATGTGTCACAGTTCTAGGTGCATCCTCTGCTTCGGTGGTTATCTGCTCTGGATTGCCAGGTTATTATCCCTAATCAGGGTCCGATTCAGTGTGATCCACGTAAACTGGGATGACCAATGTCATCTCTTTGCAACCTGGAAGGATACTGACTACTGAACCTGGACTATTTGCTTGTTTTAGTTAGAGCAGCTGGTGGATCTTTATGTGAAGGCATGCGGTCTTTCCCTTGATGCACATACATACGTACATAAAACTCTGTCACTGATTTTCCTATCATTTCCTGACTGCCTCGTCAGTCATCTGTGGTTTCAAAATTACCATCATTGTAAACCCTGATATAAAACCATCCGTATAGCTATGTGGCAGTTTGGTGATTCTCTTAACGTATTAAGAGAATCACGTAACATAGAGAATAACGTAACAAGTACCACATTCTATCACCTCTAGAATACCCAAACTTACTGCGAATGTATACTGAGGATATAGAGATGAATGTTGTTCATGTTCTGGGCTATGCTGCCTACTGTGTTTGCCACCCGAAACTAACTGATGTATTGCAAATACCACAGTAAAATGTGGACAACGTGTAATTTTCATCGGACACAGGGAACAATTATAGACACAAAAGCTTGTTGCTGAATGGAGCCAGTAAATTGGCTATGAGTGCATTTTGACTTAATTACAATACACTCAGGTACAAAGCTCCCTAATCTATATTGGAGTAAAGCTAACACCGTCAAGGGCAAACCGCACAAAGTTAACATATTCCTGTTTTATTTGTTCCCGAATTGGAACCTTGTATCTCTGGCACTGCCACACTGCAAGAGGACAGGCAGTGATCTCTGTATTGTTTGTGTGTTTGTGTGTTTGTTTGTTTGTTTGTTTGTTTGTTTGAGGTAGGAAAGACCTCCTGCCGCTTGCAATACTGCTGCAGTGATTCGGTCCTTTGAGTGGAATCCTGCCTGGCATTATGTATTCCCTTGCAAGAGAAGGCGATTTGAAACAAAAGCATGCATTATTCCTATTTTGGGCAGAGGTTATGGCTCTGTCTATAAAGGCCCTGGCGTTAGGGCTGTGTGAATCCTGAGATGTCTTTTATGCCTGTCATCTCAGAATACAAACATCTTCCATGTGCATTTATGTGGAGGATTTCAGTGAGACAGAATATATGAACTACCACAACAGTATAACAGCAGAGCTGCATTTCTAAGCTAGTGACCATATAGTCTATGGTCCGTATACTAGTGACCATTATATTTTACTGTACTGTACTTGATCATTCTGTTCACACTTTATTGATCAAATATTCTCATGCACATGCAAGTATTTAATCCCCAGTTTAGTGATAATTCCAAACATCTTATTCCCTTAACCCCTATTATCATTAAGTTGTTTTTTTTCTTCTTTTTAATATGAAAGTCCTGAAAGTCCATTAGATCAAAAAAGTCATGTTTTAAAAGGGGCACATTCATAGCTGGGACTACAGGAGGAGGCCGCAACAGTACCTCCCCATGGGGAGGGCGCATTGAGCAGGCAGTGATTTATGTGCTGCCAGGGTGGGGGACGGTCTCGCTGATGGTTAATTCAGGGGAGAGGGGCCTTCACAGTGAGTGGTCCGAGAGGGGGCCTGTTTGAAGCCAGGTCCCCCGGGGGCCGATGTGACATGTAAAGATGAGTACACTAAGGCAAAGAATTTAATCAGCCTACCAAACGCTGTCGAGTTCCGCAGGGATTTTTTGACAGCAAATCTTCTGATACGGGCAAGGCTCTGTGACTGACATGCGACAGATGGATGTAATATTTGGTACATAATTTAGAAAAAAAAAAAAAAAAAAAAACACTGAGAGGAGAGTGCATCATGTGGTTCGGAGACTGCCTGACTCCAATCAGCCAGCAGAAATGTTCGTATATCATTTATTTCCATGACCACGTATGAATAATTTATTCCATTTCAAGTACTGTACTTCCGTCAGATGCAAACACGTGTCTCCAAAATCCAGTTTTTAACAGACTACTTAATTCACTGTTCTTTGGATTCACAGATCTGACATCATAGATACAAAGATGATCAACCAGAAGTAAGTATGGCAAATAATAATAAATGACATTGGTGCACTTAATACAATTAAAGCTGTAATGATAACACATAAATTTAAATAAGGGGGTTAATTAAGACGGCACTCTGCCCCATGTGCCCTTTCTGTGTAAATGAACTGGCTTCAACATAAATGAATTAATTCATTATTATGACGTGTGAGGAAAACCTAAAAGGTACATCGTTACAAATGTGATTTAGGAAGGTGTAACACCAACTAATTGAACTTCATTAGAAGACAAGTTACCTTTGCACTTGGCTGTAATGATTTCACCAGTATTCACCTGAAGTTTTCCCTCCTCTTTGGGGAACAATGTAAAGTAATGTTCTATTCATACCTTATGTTTCAACCTAATATTCTTTTCAGCTCAGAATAAAATACCTTCTGATATGCGTTTGTGTTCCATGCCGTCTAAAGTGATTGGTCTGAATGTGCTAGTGAATAGAAAGTAATGATGTGACTGAATTTCACACTGTGGCAAATCAAAGGAAATCTGGTCTCCATGTTGGCCTGGCTATCCTTCACCACGTATGGCGGTGGCTTTGCATACAATAATGAGAACACAATGAACAATCCCACTGCATTTGGCAAGTTGGGTCGCAAGCTGTCATGGTACATTGTGAAAGAAAATTGCAGTTATAATTCTAAGCTGAACCATCCCCACCCATTGGAGTAGTTGGTATTGAAGTGTAACTCTGAAGGAACAAGATATTCAAGAAAATATCACTGATATAAATAACTTGGACATTCTTGTGTCTAAGATAACCGTGTTAAGGGCAGCACATCCTGTTATGTGTCCAGTTGTATTCACGCTTTCATTTGCAAAATACATCATTATTTTAGCCTGCAACAGTAGAGGTACAGTAGCCTATGCGCACATATAGAATACTGACCCACAGTGATTGATACACAGACCTCCTCATACACATTCAGAGAGAGGAGAGGGCTGCATCATGCCATCATAAGGTCAAGGTCAAGCATGTTCAGAGTGATACTAAAGGCATGCATGAGGTGGTTCGCTCTACTCTGTACCTAATTAACTTGTGATTACACTTGTAACTACTTAAACTTAACATCTAATTACACTGCATTATTGAGCTCTAATACATACACATATTAAGTATGTATTAATGGCTAACATTTTAAACTAAATTATGTTACTGGTCATTCTGTAGCATACTGTACATCCACAATGTCACTGTAATCAAAGATATGCATCTTATAAATATGGTTATGACTAAGAGTGGTTAGGTCACAATTCAGACCAGTTCAAAAGCAAGGAGTTATGAAAGCTCATACATAATGAATCACTTACGTTTACATTTATTATTAAAAGAAAAGCGAGGCCTGTTTATTACTGAATAGAGCACTGGAGGCTACATGGTCAGTCACAGATGGTCATTTAGCTGCTGTCTCTGTGCTGCTTTGAGTGTACGTTTCCCCACGCCGTTCACCTGTTATTGAACTCTTGTCTGCTTCCGCCTCCCAACACTACTCCCAATTAGGATAACAGTTAGCTTCAGTGTATTATATATCATGCTCCTTAGATGCATATTAGTGTGTGCATGGTGTATTTTTGTGTAAGACCTTATTGAGATGAAGTGTTCCTGCAAACTCCCATTCTTATTAATCAACTCTCAAGTTTGTGTAGAGCTCTAAAGTTCAGCCACTGTCAAACAAGATATAAGTGCTTCAAAAAGATGCATCCAAAAAAATATATTTTTATACAATTTCCTCTTTGAGTGAGGCTGTATATCAAATGTCAGTTGTCTGTGTCTGTTACAGAAGCTGTGACGTTTTGAAGGCTTGATGCTAGGTACTTTGAGAAACAAAGGCAACACAACATCAAAAATCCCTTTACCGTCTGCCGAGTTGCACAATGATCTACCGTCAGACTTTCCTCAAGCTTGTTAAAATGATCACAGGGCCCAGGCTTGGGGCTAACCACCCTGACATCAGTATGTCACTGTTGTTAGCCTCAAAATAATGCATAGAAGTAAGATGAGCGAATGTGTCAGACACTCTGAAATTCGACTTGATGCGATGCGCTTCTTGCCTTGAAGTGTCGAAATGAAGGCTTTCAGACCGTAGGCGGTTTGATTAGCTCTTCACCGTGATGACCCAGAATGCTTCAGAGTCCGACAGAAGCTTGTGTGATGCCCAGAGCCGATAGAATGTGTATATATAGGCTATATATACTTCAAAGCAGGATCTCACCTTCTGCAGCCTCATAGTACGATCAACAGGAGGCGAAGAAATTGTCAAGGCACAAGGCATCTTAAAGTGTAATTGAAACACCAATATCAGAAGAGAAGTGGTGTAGCCGTGCATTGAATGGTGGTCACGTCTGACCTATTCTCCTGAGTGCTGTTCATGTCTGTCGGCACAAACTTTCTTTGTTCCCTTTGCTTTGTTATTTGAAATCACTATTAGGTGCTGAGGGAATGTTGAATACCTGATAAAAATCAATTGTCCTTCAGTCTCGCCCAAACATCTTCAAGCACCACTTTAATCAAATGGAACAGAACAGGAGAAGGCCAGTTAAAAGAAAGGCTGCTCCAAGTGGCCGATATGGTCTTTTTAACGCTGTCTTAGGAGTAGCACAGTACTTTATTGGGATTTGAATAATCACTTCAAACAATTTTCTCATTATATCTCCATCAATTCTGCATGACCCCACTTCACTTTTAAAAACACCTAATGTGCATTTGAGACTACTAATTAATTGCTTAACAACATTTCGGGCATTTTCACACTAACAGCCTTTGGTGTGTTTCAACCGAACCGAAGAGCATTTAACCCGGTGTTTGGGTTTGTTCGTATCGGTCAGAATGCAACAATCACACTCGGGTCCGCAACAATTTAATCTGTCCGAGACCTCCAAAGAGAGGTGATCTCGATCCAGCATCATCTGGCATACTCTAGTGCAATCCCACTGGGGAGAGAGCAACTTGAACCAAGCAGCAGTGAAACTAGAGCACTGAATCATGGGAATTGAGAGCATTCTCTTCTAGGCTTCAATAACAACAACAGCAACAGCAATAACAACAACAACAACAACAACAACAACAACAACAACGCAGTGCATTTATATAGTGCATTTCAAGGCACCCAAAAGTACTTTAGAGTGAAGGAGGAACCTCACTAATCACCACCGATGTGTAGCACCCACCTGGGTGACACACGGTAGCCATTATGATTGCATCTGATTACTGCTATGGCAGAAAAGGATGTGGACCTGTAAGGGCTATTCACAACTCAGCCTGGGTCTATTTTGAATGACAAAATGTAAAGGCTTTAACACACACAGATTTGCATTTCTTACGTGATTAAGAAATATGAGAATGAGTTAAACGGCTAGATCAGATTGCACTTGGCGTCTGTCTGAACTCCTGCGCCACGAAGACATTTATTTCCCAGCCATGCAAATTTCATTTGTCAATGAGATAAATGCTAATGCTGTCGGCTAATAAACAACCACCAGGTTCAACATCAGCCCAAGTGGTTCTGCCTATGCTCAAGTACCGCACGACAAATTCAACTCCAGGAACATTGAACCACATTTGTGTGGGTCTCAATAGCATTGCAGTAGGAATTGGTATTCATGTTTATATTCTCCGTATGGGTTAAATTACCCTGAGCACTGCTACTGGATAATTAACATATATTGAGCTCAGCCTGTTGCTTCTACAGTTGTGATTATGGGGACGACACAACCTTGAGCTCGTGGCAGCTCGGTAAAACAAGTAAACAGGGTATTTTCAGTATAACAAGTATAAGCACAAGCACTTGCTCTAACAAGTAAACAAAGTGTTTTCAAAACAAACTCACCTGGCCGAGCAGTGGAAGACGACAGCAGCGTCAGCGTTAGAAAAAAAAAGAGAAAAAAAAAGCCCATCATTCCTGAGGTCAGTGGCTGGTTACGTGGCGGAAAAACCTCAGTTTCCAGGTCATCGTCCACTGGAGCACAAATTCTAATTAGAAAGTGAGAGAGCACACATGAATGCACTCACACTCTGGGCACTCTCTCACCCTTGCACGCTTATCATCTCATTATGGTCGTGGGTATAATGAGCAAAGCGTGTAACCTTTTTTCCCGGGCCTGCTTTCTGCCTATGTGTGTTTTCAAATGAGCCATCCTGGTCCCATCACATGGTTAATTCTCATTTATGAGGATCTGGAGATGAAAGCACTGTAAAATTTCAACAGAAGTCCTTCACTGAGGGCTTAATAAAACCCCAGGTACACAGCACACACACACACACACACACACACACACACACACATACGCACACACACACACAAAGGAAACAGAGCATCAACAAAATATGCTGGGTTTAAGGGGGATATAATCTACTTTGAACTGAATAAACTGCATGGTGAAATATAACTATATTTTGGCCTGATGGAATCAAAACAGCAACATCAACTTGCATCTGTGGATGAAAGCGCTGTATTATTCAGAGAGTCCCTTCAATCCTTTAAATGCACCTCATTGTCATTAATTCATTGGCTGAGAAAACAGCGCACGTGGCATGCCTTGCCACATCAGTCTGCAGTGCATTTCAGTCACGGCCGCTGCCGAAAAAAGCCCACGCTCAGATGAAGAAGCAGGCCATTAATTGCACCGGGCTGTGATTATTTACCAGGGTTCATAATTAGAGAGGCACAAGTGGTTTACACAGCATAATTGCAGGCATCTTGGCTTGGTGTTCTCCAGCGCTTTCTGCCCTTCATTGTCAAATCACTGGGAGTGGGTCTGGCCCTCGTCGCTTGAAAATTAATTCACAAGTGTGCCTGTTCAAAAGCATCACTCCTTGCTTAATTTTTGTATGAATTTGCATTGTATATGGAACAAATGACTCATTGGTAGGCTTTTTTTCGGTGGTGGGGATGAGGGGGGTGTTGAGGGGGGAGTTAGCGTCCTCATATACTTCATATTCTCGACTGATTGAGCCATGGACCAACTGACATTGCGTGGTTTGCTGTTGATGGAATTAATGACTCTCCTCAAAAGCACAACAAACAGACTGTGGAACTGCGCTGATGGACTCCACTCCATGGGGTAATAGAATTACATTAAACACCATTAATAGCACAAGGACAACACTGCATGAAAACATGAACACATTTTTCAAGGAGAGTGTTTTAGCCGCAAACAAAAGTAAACCTGCTGCAGGCCTTACAGCATTCACTGGGAAATTATATCAACAGGGGGAAAAAAGTTTCCCTTTTCAAAGAACCTTTGCAATATGTCCCCAGAAGAACTCCTCTTCCCTAGATATTGTTTTTTTTTTTTTTCAATCCAACCTGTTCAGCTTTACGTTTATGAAGCCACAGGAGTGATATATTATTGTGAAATTTACAGAGCTTAAAAAAGGGCAGGCCGGCTTACAGCAACACAATAAAAGACCAAGTTTGTAGACCTCTGGAATTAGAGGTGACATAAAAATGGCTTCTGGGGATTAGTCAGCCATGTCAAATATGTCTTGAGGTGAGAAGCCTCTACAGTGAGCAATCACTGTGGTAAAACTGGCTCCTGCAAGAATCAAATCAAGAGTATAAAATGCCCCTGATAGATTTTTATCTTGTCGAGGCTTCGGGATTGTTAATGCTGGTTTGTCACTCATCTGCGGAAAGTGTAGTGGCTGAGACCGAGTCTTTGATGCGAGTTTTCTCTTTCTTTATCCTCAGGCTTTCAGCTTGTATTTGCTCTCACACCCCCGTCTGCTCCATAAAGTACAGGAGCTTATTAGTGTGCAGAGTACGTCTATACTTTTGAAGGAAAGCAGTTTGGTTTTTGTTTTGTGTTCCCGAATTAAATCAAGCCGTTAGACCTGCTGTCTTACAAGTTCAGGAGCTGAAAAAAGAAAATCTGAAAACCAATGTAATCATTTTATACTTGATTTAATTAAGAAACATCTCAGTCAAGCAATGCACCACAGTTAATAAAACATGATTTTAGTTCTTGTGCTGTATTTCTGGTGGTGTCCTTGTCTGAGATATCATCTTGGCTCTGTGTAGTCTAGCATATGGTGCCATGTGGTGTTTTTGAGGGGTCCCTTCAAAGTGCAACGCATTCACAATCTTTTTTTTTTCTCCTCAACAAAGTATGCATCTATTTGGATTTGCATGATGTGTCAACTGGGCCACATGGACACATCGCGAAGGAGTCTGTTCTTGATCTCCAGGACGATTTCAGCATCTGTTTTTCCCTGTGTCGGCGCATAGGTAATTTCCCTTTAAACTTGACAAAGAGGAACAGCTTGTACCATGGTAGGTCATGCGGCGGATATTTTGAGCACCTCAGTTGAAATATAAACATACAGTAATTTCCCGCATATAAGCCACATTGTGTATAAACCGCAGAACAGTGTTTTATGCAAGTTAAAAGAAACACAACCATATTAACACCATTTTAACTGCCCCCCTGTATTAACCTCATAGCTAAAGAAATTTTGCAAAATCAATGTATAAGCCGCGGGTAATAGTCGGGAAATTACGGGTATGATTATTAGAAAACTTTGTCGGTTTAACACTGATCAATCACATTCTGCTGCTCACCTCGGCAAAGCTAGTCCATTGGAGGTTTAACATTGTGGACGCTGCATTACCTAATATTAAGGTGGGGAAAAATAGAGGATGCATCCCTTTCCCTATGCAACACTCAATGGTAACAGGGAAAAAAAAGGAAAATTCCATGATGAATTGGTCAATTTATCAGAACTGAGAAATGTTTTAGGGTGGAGCGTAGTAGATTTGTTTGCGTTTGTATAGATTATTACCTAAATATTTATTCCAGCACCTCCGTGTGAGTTTAGTGGTGATGCAGGCACCACAACTAGCACACTCCCTGCACACCTCTGCTGAGGTCCATTGCATGTCAACTTCACCCAGCCATAAGGCATTTCAGCATAGCCTAGGAGTGCTGGCACTGATAGCACATCAAAGCAAATGTATTTCACAGAAAATTGAATACATTTTATATACCTATCACACGTAGTATATATATATATATATATATATATATATATATAATATACTACACTCACTTTGGAAAGTGTCTGATCTCTACTTTAATGATTTAATTGTCGAAACATTGGTGCATGCGGTTTGAATGTCTCTATTATATCGTACCTCCAAAGAAGCCTATAGCAGCTCTCTCACCAAGGATGCTCCACCACTGGCTGTGTGCACGGCCATAGCTGGAGAGGTTGCCAGTTAGAAGACCCTTTGATGTTTTGATGCTGAAAACACGCATTTTAACATCCAAGTGATGTTGAAGACTTGAGGCACCACTAAAGGGGGCCAGTTCTCCTCCACCAGTGGCAAACAGCAAGCCATTTCCCCCGAGGGGAGACCAAGAATCTGCCTTTAGTCACAAGTCAGCAAAGTACAGTATAGGCTTGTAAACCAGGGACTCCAGAGTGGCAATTTAAAAATAAATATGATAATGAATGCAGAGAAACATGCTGATATAGAACTGCAGCCAGGCACATTACCATTAAAATCCAGGTATTTTCTGGTTCTCCCCTCGGTCTGCATGGGTGGAGACCGTGCCCTGTTGGCCCATTGCTGAACATCATCCCAAATATCATGTCATGTGGACACCGGGTCATCAAAGTTAATTTAGGTGTTCAAAGCCTATTAGCTTACTATTTCAGCCTCACACTGAGATGGATGAGCTTTCCTAATGAGCAACATGCCAAGTGTGTGTGCACCATGAAAAAATCAAAGACTCGTTAAAAAAAAAAATGCCCTGAAGTCCAAAAGTAGGACATGAAAAACCTCACACGAATAAACATGTACTAGGCTTAATCACATTGATGGCATCAAAGGTGTCACATTGATGACATTCTAGTAAGAAATCACTGAAGTTTTTTTGTACTCTCTGTGTGTAAACTTAACATCTTAAATACATCTATTCAAATCATAAAATATAGCCACAATCGGCAATGGCGAGCAAGTGTGGTCCGCGACCCATTTCGGAATCCAACAAGGCACTCACATGGGATAGGCTGAAAGGAGCTTTAATTTAGCAATTGGAAAAAAAACGGTAATACAGAATTCAGCAAGCTCTTCTCAACAAGACGTGCGGTCAGAGTGCGGTGCCACGACAGGGGGGGCACCTGGAGGGGCCAATGACATTTTTTTGGAGGGGGGGGGGGGGGGGGGGTCAAATGCCCCCCCTGGCCACTCCTCTGGCTCCGCCCCTGTCAGACACCTGACACATGTTTTTGTCCATGGGAACCAACTATAAAAAGGCAAAGTGCGGCAGGATACCGCCAACTATAGTAATAAGAATCATTTCAGAAACAATAGGGCCCTGCACCCCTTGGTGTTCGGACCCTAATAAAAAGTTAACAACATCTGATGCAAATCTCAGACTAGTTTCTTACAACCTTATGACTTCAAATGGAACAAAAGCTTATAATACCAGAGGATTGGCAGAGGTCTACCCGCCCTGCTTAGAAGCTTTTTTAAAAAGAAGGTTTAAAAGGGGGTGTGCTTGTGATACCCACTAGATACCCACTCTATGCATCTGATATACTTTTGCCCGCTACCACATAATGATAACCTGTGAGCAAATATGTATTTAACATAATGGCCAGACATAAATAATGCACTCACAGAGGAGCTATTACGTTTAGGTGAAAAAGCATCCCTCAGTCACGTTATTTTATTAAACCTCCCTACACAGGCACCACATTGATAAAGGGAGCTCATTCAATCCTGCAGGGGAGGCAGGACAAAGTGAAATCATGGATATGTAAATAATAGACCCTCTGTTTGATTACAGCAATTTATCACCGTCTGACTAGTTGTTATACACTCTGCTCTCTCCACCTTCCTTTCATTGTCTTTTCTCTCTCTCTCTCTTTCTCTCTCTCTTTTTTTCTCTCTCTCTCTCTCAGACATACACCCCCCACCCCCCCACACACACAAACAAACAAACAAACAAACACCAGTGTGTCAGATTAGTTATTTTGCCTATTGTTCAGTGCATATATACATTGTCTTACAGCTATATTGTGATTATATGGCTTATACGCTGTCACTACAATCGCATGCAGGAGATAGTGTTTGTTTGTTTGTGTGTGCTGGTGCTCATCTTGCCACTGCATAAAAGGAGCCACCTAAACGGACCAAGCTGAATATATATTTCAATTAATCAATTCAACTATATCACATGAACCAGTCAGAACCACAGGCATATAACCCAGCCATTCCACTGACTAGATGATCATGCCCATCCCTTTGAGCTCTGTGCTTTCATAGTTACCTCTTTCTTAATTTTAAAATCGGTAGATAACTCCTCTAGTCTCTTAACTATGATAATAATCAAAGTAGCAGCAGTACAGTGATAGCATTGTTTGGCAGTGCCTGTAAACATAGTCTCCAAAGACCAAATCATTCCATGGAACTCTTTCTATTTGTCTGAACACTTATTCTGGCAGGACAAGGAGACCCACTTTCACAGGAGACAAACTGAAAACCACATTTCTCTCATTATGAAGGCCTTCCCTTACATGGACACTAATTGATTTCAACCCCTTTTCCCTCCTCTTTTCTTTAAGATGAATATTTGAGCCTTGGTCATGATGCTAGTTTCAGCAGTTTAGCAACCATTATAACTGCATTATTCAATGTTTTTATCTTCTAAAGTATATATGCTAATATATTAAAGAAAAGATAAAAGATTCCACTAAGGCTATATTATTTTCATCCACGGGAATTCACACAGCTTATATTAATGATGCTGTCGAGAATTTTTGGTGAAGTGGTCAACTGAACTCTTGAACCTGTGAAGTTTTCTTTTGAGCCTTTTGAAAAACAAATATTTCAGACCAAAGCAGGTCATTTGATTAAAGCTCTACATAATGTAGAAAATGTTTATAAATAAAGGCTTATGGAACAGCCACAGTTGTGTCTGAGCTGCTTTGCTGCTGCACTCTTGACCCTGTGCAGTTAAATGTCTTTGACTTCCTCATCAACGCCTATACTCTAGCAGCCAGCCTGAAAAGAAAAGTGGTAAATGGTTAAAAGGTGATTTCAACACATTATGTGTTTTTTAGGAAATGAGTCAAAATAACTTGTACATTAGAGTCTGTATGCTGTGAGGGCATAGGTGGAACTGAGAAAGATCCCTTGAAGAGCGAAAGGTGAATTTACTTTGTAAAATGCACAATAAACTGTTACGCATTTGAAATATTATGTTTGCCAAATGGTTTCCGAAGCCGTTGAGATCAACCACATATTCTGGTTTTTGGTTCTCAGATTCTGGATTTTGGTTCTTGAATACATATGGCATTACACTGATGCCTTAACAGTTAGCTTATATGGGTATGAAGAAAGAGGTATTTCTTTGTTACTTCCTGCTAGCTATCGAGTGGCTTCCAAGACTTCCTGTGGCATTGGGGACGTACTGTACAGCGCCCTGTACCTCCGCTCCAGCTATGCCACTCTGCTTTCCCCAGCCATTCTTTCAAGTACATTCAAAGCAATTTGCGTTTCTTTTGTCAGTCAAAAACTAACTTGCACCAAAGTAACTTTTCCTCTGGCCTGAGTGAAAGCTTCTTGTGTCGCTCGTCTCTTTGAAAGTCAGTTGCAGGGAAAAACATGAAACAGCAGGGAAAACAGGCAAATGCAGAGATTAAGTAAGGGAATTCATCCCTCTTGTTTTTCTAATTTGCCCCAGAGATAGAGCATTAGACAGCTCCTGCAGCTGCTGATAACAACCTGCCCGTTCCTTCCGGTAATTGCCTAACCAAGCAGGAGGTGGTAATGTCTTAATTATGCAATTCAAAGATATCTTAAAGCTCATTATATTCTGATTTATAGTTTTAAATGAAGGGTTAGTGCAAACAGATCATAGAGGCAATGTTATAGCAAGGTGAAGCAGTTTTTCATACTTATGGTGGGGTACAGATAATCTGTTTAAAACCTCATAGATATATAATCACAGCATGCCCAGAATCACCAACCCACTGTCCACTTCTGCTAAATGCTTGATAAGACTGTCCCATCCCCTGGGAGGTAGCGTGAGTTGTTAAATTTGAGAGGAAACACAAAATAGTATCTCCGGTACTCCACGTCCGTTGCCCCAAAATCATGTTGCATCCAGTACGCCAGACTCTGAGTGCAACTGCTGTATCTCCCAACAGTATCGCTTAATTCAGAGAAGATCAATCTCTGCAGTCACTCAGAAAATATCTTCACAGCTAAGTAACTGTCTTTTCTGATGCCCAACAGCTGTAGTTCACATTCAATTGAATTTGCAGTGCTTTGCCCCATCTGTGATGTTTGAGAACTGTTTGTACCTCTTTATCTAAACATACCCCACCTCTCTCTCTCCTAAATCCACTTCAAACACAGACTCACCGCAAACTATCACATTATTCTAAGAATAGACAATACTACTGCAGGTGGCAGGGCCTGTCCTATCAAGTTCCTTTCCTTTGGATAAATCTGCCTGTTTCTGTCAAGGACACTGACAGTTTTGCAGTCTCAAAGGATTACCAGGCAGTAGGAGAGCTGTATGTCCGCCAGAATCACTGACTTGCAGCAGGATTGTGATTTCAGCATACTGGAACGGTGGGTGAAACCTTGGTCCTGTCCTGACGACTGCTGAGGACCTGGAGTAAATGATCCAAATCTTGCGGCTAAGATACATGACTCCCAACTTTGCTCGTAGTTTCATTTAGTCTCGGCTATCTCATTGTGTTCCTGCTCTTCCAGAGTTCACAGTTTCTTCATCAACCACTCAGGCTCCCCTTTGTCTTCCATTCATTTATCTCTGAACTGCTGACAAATCATGATGTCAATCCTCCTCCTCTATAAGTCAGTGACCTACCACCAGTAGCCACCATGATTAATTCTGCGGTGACCACCATTCCTGCTGACCAGTTCTGCCTCCTGGTAACACCACTGTTATAAACATGCTCTTAGTGTTGCTCTGCCTGATGCAAGTTCAGTAATTCCCGCATCATTTCCTGTGATGTCAGCGTGAACCACTAGCTCACCTCATTTAGACGAGCTGTAAATACTCAGTGAATTATCCACTCGCACTCCGTTGAGAGTGAGAATTAGAAATAGACTTTAGCAGATAAAGGGTTAGGGTTGGGGCAAGGTTGCAGTTTTGGCTTATTTGACAGTTAAATGCTAGGTATTTGGGAATTCGGCTTAATGGACAAATACTTGAAATATTGGCGTAATTTTTAAAACATTTGTGAAATAACTCCTGACAACAGGCTGTTTTGTCAGACATGAACTCTCCCCATCAAGTGTTGGTGAGCAGTCTCATGTCATTTGAACACGTAATAATATCACCTTCACCAAAATCACTGTCTCTGAAAATGCATCGCTGTAAAAATGAGGGTCTGTAATCCCTGTTATTTCTTATTTTCTATGAATAGCATTGCTAAGACCTTTTTGGATTATTGGGTTTAAGTCATCTCACACAAAGCAATGCATAGTGCAATATTCAACACTACAAAACAAAACCGTCAGAGGCATTGCTGCTGAGACAGAGAAATAAGAGACAGAGGGACAGACTGTGTACAGTGTGTGTGTGTGTGTGTGTGTGTGTATGTGTGTGTGTGTTAGTGCGTAAGTGTGCTTTGTGTCTTTCTCCCCCCCCCCCCCCCCCCCCCTCTCTCTCTGTGTGTGTCTGTGTGTCTGAACGCCAATGCAGCAGAGAGAGAAAGGGAGAGAACGGGTTTTTGCAAGTTACTGTTTTTCCATTGTGTAGTTGTAGCATTTCGACGCGTTTTGGTGAAACGCTTTTGGGGCAGATGAAATATTGACCCAGCCAGGAGATGAAGTATTGACACAATCATGGATAATTTCCCCACAATTCACTCAGTGAATAAATGCACATATTTTCTATTGTGGCTTTTTTTTTGGGTTGGAGCAGCAGAGTCAGCAGGCGTCCAAGCACAACACACAGCCATTATCATGCAATACAACGCTCTGCCATTGTGACTAAGGGAAGGGCTTGTATCAGCCATCTCCTCTCACCTTGTTGTTGACATGTAATTTAGATTAACAATGACCACCACGGAAAGAAAGGCATATTGTGATTCTTCTGATTACTTGTTACATTTGAGTGTTTTTTCTTCTCTCTCTCTCCCTCTCTCTACGTCTGAATGCAGTAGATGGTAAGGTCCATTTGCTGCGGAAAAAAAAAAAGCAATTCTCTTTTAAGTTTGTGCATAAGCATCCTTCTCTTATGCACTGGTACATATTATGTGAAGCAATACAAAAAAACCCTGAAGGAAACTAGCCTTTTCCCTCTACTGAATGTCAATATTCATTTAAAATCATATCACTCTTGTCTGTCTTGTCTATGTGAAAGTGCATGTTAAAAGACAATGGGGGAAAAAAAAAACATAAAAAATGTGTTTATCTTCCTTAATGATGTCTGGTATGAAAATGTTTTTATGAGTGCCGAGTTGGGGAATTATAGGCAATTGAAATCAGTACGTCCTCAGGATGTGCTCATAAATTAGAATGACTGCCAACTCATAATTGAGATGTAACTGGAACCTTAGATCAAATTGATTTGAAATTAAATAAAAAACACATTCATGGTGATGTCATGCATCATGAAATTCTCTAATGGTAAAACAGTATGATTCTGTTCTTTGCTATAAAACTCTGTAGATGATTGATCACTAACAGTAGGCATGCCATCATGTTTGCACGATATATCCCATTCTAAGAAATATGAAATCATTTGATTCAGGCGAATTAGGTCTGGATTTTAGCATAATAGATTAATGTGTGATTCCACTTGATATACATCGTTTCTCCATTCTAACCATGAGATCCCGCCCTAATGACTTGCACAAGATTTGCACGCCTGTTAATCAATGATCTGCTGTAACTGAACTGACTTGTGCTGAACTTATATTTCTTCAGAATTAGTTGTCTAGCCTACTATTGTTTGTGCTGTGTTGACAAACTGTCATCTTGTTTTTGCAGTGTTATATTATCTAATTCACTAGCCTACTGTTTACATATACGATGATTAACATATTCACAGCAGCTGTTGTTATGGCAATAAGCATAAGACACAAAACTAACATTGTGTTTCTTTATGTGATTTATGTAATTTCATGCATTGTTGTTTTATCAAATCTTCTTCCATCTGTTGCGCACAATTATGGGTGTCCTGTAAACTATAATGGCTAACTGTAAAGGTCCTATAGGGCACTCCGCACTAAGATCTTTGTTCCAGATTATATTCTGTCTTCTATCTTGTTGTCAGGGGAAACAAATAAATGTTTGCAGCCAGCTACACTTTACAACAAGACTTGTGCATTTATGTAATCCACAACGCAGAATGAACAGTAACAAATTATTTTACTTTCTCACACTGTGTGCTGTAAAAAAAGTGTCACTTTAGCAGATTATAGATAATTAAAACCAGAATGTGTTGACATGGCACTTTATCAACACAGCACAGTTGTGTTATTGAACTTATATTTCCAGCTACAGTTGAGCTGTGATGTGATTCATTAATATTCACCTTTTTTGGGTTGTTTAGCGAGTTCTGGAGAGATTAGAAATAAATGAGAAGAAATTATAAACATGAAGGAGTTGTGTTGAATGTGCAGTATACTGTACAGCAACTGAGTTTTCAGGCTCAGTGTTGTCTCTGAACAGAGCATTATGATGATCAAAAAGGGCTATGCACGGCCTGTTCCAAATAACTTCACAAATGGAGGGAATCTAGACCAGATGGGTTGCAATAGGAGCCATAGGCAGGTCTTTGATGGTATATTCTCTAACTCAAGTAATGGGAAGACATCTACTATTGGTTTGGCCCAATATCACCTGGCTCGTGAGAGCAAAACCATCAATATCTACCCAGAGAACATGGACTGTTGAAATTAATTGAACTTTCATAACTTTTTAATTGGCTGCATTAAGCAAACCAGATCACATTAAAGATAGTTATTATTCCTGTGAAATCCAATGAAATTGACGCCAAGATCTCATTCAAATTTGTCATTAAATAATTACCCATGTTTCTGTCATTTTCTTTTAGATAGCGGGGGGAGATGAGTTACAGACATGGACAATCTAAAAAAAGGGTGGAAACATGTTTTGCAGTCATTCTCTAAGTTATTTTAAGCAGAAATTCTCTAAAATGATATGGACGTATACAGTAGCAATATGTTTTTGCAATTGCTCACTACTAACTGCATAACAGCAGTGATGATATGATTACAGGGTAAATAAAGTACTGCCATGTAAACCAATTAAGCTCTATTTGGCACAGTTAACTATATTTAAGCATATCTTTTCTGATGAGTGTATGTATACTGATCTTTCAACAAGACACTATTCTGCTTTACTTAGATGCATCTCCATGGTGAGGTGTTTCTAGTGATTTATAGGTTGCTCCCCTGATATGTGCACCTTGCATTAAATCTAGCATGCCAGTGGGAAGCAAAGATAATTGTTGCTAATAGCATTAGAAGTACATGATAAATGTGTACCGTGGCATAAATAGCCTTAGCCTTAATATTATCAGCGTTATGAAAGAGCCTAATTTTATTTAGTCAGAGTTACCTATGGCTATCATAGTTAAACTGGAGCCCTTGTGATCTAGACTTGTGTTCCAAGAGGCCCATGAAGTATAATACACAGACCAGTGCCCCATATAGTAACACTGCACCTTTGTTGTGAGTGTGCTATTAGTTCTGGGGATTGTCAGAGCGACCAGTTCCATGCCATTGCACTCAGGTCATTTCACTGGTGCCCATAGCATACCAGACAGCTTCTATAGAGCCATGACAAGAAGGTCAATTGAATACCTCTCGCTACCTGAAGGACACAGAGAATAAGCATGCCGCTCTTGGCACGCAGACAGAGGCCCTGGGTCAGTCCAGGCGTTTGACATCTACTGCATAAGTCCTTTTGATGCGTGAATACTTGGCCATCACATCTCTTTTTTCACCCATTACCTGTCAGTGCAGTCAGCAGAATCGACCCCCACTGGTGGGCATGCTGATTCAACTAAATACAAAAGTCACTTCATGGGTGCCTCATTGAACACAGCCTCACTGGAGCAATGCAGCGGCTCAGTGTATAGCCACAAATTCCGGAACGTTCTAGAATGTTTTTTGTAATGGCTGCAGCCATGACAACATACCCAGTTTCATGTGGTCTTGTGCTAATTTTGAGATACAAAAATAAACCCTTAGCATCTCTTCAGGGGCATGGGGGTCCATTTAAAAAGCCTTTCATAGAGAAGCCACAGCCGGGGACTGGCGACAGGGACAGGGCGAGAGCTGCATAATAACAGCAGACAGTATGGGAGACACAACCCCTCTGCTTCTCTTGCTGTGTTTGAACAAACTTGCCCATTAAGCCAACTCCACTGGAGAGGTTTGTTTGGAAGAAACTTCTTCTTCCTGCAGTGTATAATTGTAGACAGAAAGGGCAATAATTAGGCCAGTACGCCTACTTTAAAAATCACCAAATTATTCATTTACGTTATGGTTAGCACAAAGAAATAGATTGTAGCATTTAGTTTTGAGTTGTATGTGTTGTTTCACTCTTC
Source organism: Sardina pilchardus (assembly GCF_963854185.1). Taxonomy (NCBI): domain Eukaryota; kingdom Metazoa; phylum Chordata; class Actinopteri; order Clupeiformes; family Clupeidae; genus Sardina; species Sardina pilchardus. The sequence continues at coordinate 20,473,641 of NC_085001.1, read as the reverse complement.
ACTTGTACATTGGTTTGTGACAAACATGATTAATGACTGAATACGAAAATAAGTGAAAGTGAAATAATGAATTCAATAACCCTTTTGTGCCACTAGCATGCCCTCGGTTATTATGTAGTTTGGCACATGATGACAGGTGTTTGAACTTCAATAAATTCAATGAATACAAAACAATAAACCAAACACGAGCTAACTGGTCGAAATCAGAATATGCAGTAGAATCTCATTTAGCTGGGGCAGTGCTTTGAAGTTGATAAATGACCTCATTTCCAGGTTTTGTTTTTATCCAATAATAACATAGCAATATGCTGCAGTTACTCCTGTGTGTGCTTTTAGTTATTACTAGTAGCAAGGAGGAAACAGATAACCTCAGCATAGCTTTAACCCTTATGTTGTCCTTGGGGTCAATTTGACCCCAAGCAGTGTTTAACATCATAAAATATATGGTTCACTTTTTTTGTTTTGCTTCAAGTTTCATGACTTTTCCTCATTTGAAGGGTACAACAGAGTAAACATGAAATTTGCACAAAAATATGTTTCCAATGTCCTGTAAAAAAAATAGTTACGTTGGTGGTATTGGGGTCAATTTGACCCCATTTTTATGAAACATGATGAAAATGAATATTTGACAAATTATGGATATTATTATTGTAATAGTATGAGAACATGTAGTTATTATCATTATTGCATATACAAGTACATATTACATATAAGTTATTTTGGCAGGTCTGAAAAAGTCCAAAAAGTCAGCCTTTGGGCTGTTGACACTGGATTGGCCATATTGCCAGTCAGGGTTCCAGGGTTCATAAAGGGGTGTGGGGGGGTGGGATTGTTTTGTAGGGCTTTTGATGGTGGTTATTACTCTTGTTAAGTACCTACCACAAAAAAAATTGGGTAAAAAAAATAATTGTAATCATTTTTTGAGAGTTTTTTTAGCTGGGGTCAAATTGACCCCAAGGACAACGAACGTCGGTAAGATTTGAGGACAACATGAGGGTTAAAAGGACTAATAAGTCTGTGCATTGTGCAGTGTATTGTTGCTTAAGTTCTGAATAGTGTCTTCACAGCTACATTGTGGAGGTCAGAGACATCTCGGGGAGTGAGTTGTTGGGCCTCAAGGGCTGACTTAATGTGGACACAGTATACTGGGCACTAACATTAGCTGAGCGTTTAAGAAGCTGTTGAAACACACTGTTGTTGTTGTTGTCGTTGACTTTGTTGCTGTTATGGAACGTGCACTCTGCATCCCTCCACTGGCAAAAGACCCACAATCACTGGGGCTGGAAGGCAAGGAAATAACAAAAGTCAGAATGGATGGAGCCCTGTCCTTCCATTCAGCGGACCCACCACAACAATATTGCCTCTGAAAGACACAAAATCCTTTCTCACCAATTATAGGAGCACAGGAGTGCTACGAATTCACCAGGGCTAGGTTTTCCAGACTGAGGCTTTCAGACAAAATGGCTTCTCTTAAGAGCGAGAATGCATTTGGCCAATAACTAACCACATAAACCTAACCACCGAGCCAATAACTTGTTTTGACATTCATTGCTTTAAGCAACTGAGTTATTAATTGCATTAACTAGAATTTCATTACTTTATAGGAAATACGAAAATATGCAAATAAGAGATAACATATTGATCTACCGGTTGACCCTACCGGCATACATGAATGGACTACTCCCATGTAAGCGGATATTATTCATGCACGTATATTGCGGAAGAGAATTACATCCCATTTTGGAAAATGGCATATATCCACATATTAGTAATAGGATGGAATATGAACACTGACTTAAAATACGTTGTGGTCTGGCTCTATTAGTGGGCCTGTGTAAATCATCTCTGCAGAGGCATGTGCTTCAGTGTCTGCTCCTCTCTGCAGTTCCTCTCCCTGTCCCCTCTGTCTCCCCACTGTGGGTAGTGTCAGTGATTTATCTGGTATGTTCAAGCATGCTAATTAAAATCCATACTCTTAATGAGTTTTAGCCCCTTTTATTTGTTAACATGATTGCCAAAGATAAGGGCAGTAAATTGGAATTCTTTTAATTAAGTCCAAGATTTACACTACCGTTTTTACTCTACTTAATGGTCACTATCTTAAGTTAAAGTCACTTAGGAAAGCGGAGGGTCTGTTGCATGTCTCTATCTATCTTTCTTCAAAGCATTCGGACCTACAGTATTGTGTTTTCAAAGGATTTTGCTTCCGAACTTCTATGGCCTTTGTTAACACAGTTTATGCAGATGCTAAATCTTCATTAGTCATCCTCCGCCACCGAATAATCTCTCCGTTTTTATGCCACACTTGAAGATACATCACACCGAGTGAAACCTGTGCTGCGACACTCTGCAGGGCAGTGAGTAATACTGATGTTTATGATTGATACAGCCTTTGGAAAACTTGTGGTGATTGTGTTAGAGCGTAATCGATCTGTAGATCAAAGATCGGGGTTCAGATGTGGCATATAACATATTGACATTTTCAGTAACCATGCAGTAAACAAGCTGCTTTGGTTAATATGCATTATCACTTGCTTATGAAGAAAATATATTCAGTTTGAGTAAACATGAAAGGAGCTAAAATATTCTATTGATGAAAACAAATCCCTCGCTCTCATTCATGGCATCGGTTTCCCAACCCTCTGTAGTCCCATCACAGTTCCATGGGCTATAGCAGTCTCAAACCCCAACTTGTCCCGCAACTCACCCCCACACCGCCCCAGCCGGTCCCCGTCCCCCCCATCCCCCAAACTCCCTCTGCCCACAATGGTGGGTAATTGCCTGTCTCAGAGGAGTTATTCATACAGTGGGATTGAATCGTTTGACCTTGGGAGTGGAGAAGGCCCCATTTGCAGCATGACCAGTCAGACCATGGCTGGTGGTGGTTCAAATGGTGTGGCACTAAGCTAATTGTTACACTGACGTTTAGTGCCCAGTAGGCACCCGATATTGCCATTGTGTATTGTGCGCTAGTGAGAAAAAAATAGGGCTGAAATGTTTTGTGTTATGCATTTAAATGGTCCCTCTGTGAAACTATTTTTATTCATTTTGCACGCCTGGCAATGTTCTGTTTTGTAGTGATTTGAGTGTTCTGAAGGGTCTCAAGGAGGCTGTTGTGATTTCAATTTCCTGTGAGCATGTTTGTTAATAGTCATCTAGACAGCTGGAAGTCATACTTGCTTTCCAACTGTGCTTTGACCAGCCCCCTTTCTTGAACATACAAAAGGGGCTTTTAATACTTTTTTTTTAAAATGGTACATTTTCCTTTTCTGTCCTTAATTGATATGGCAGGCGAACCCAAATGCTATCAAAAAACAGTTTTTTCCCTTTTATCAGACCATAATGGGTATGTCAAAACGAGATCTTATCTTGTAATAAAAAATATAATTTGTTTTCATTTTATCAGCCTAAATCCATTATGTCTAATATATGCATTTCCCTATTTTCCTGTCATAATGGCATGCAAAACAATAAATATGTTGATTGGAGATGGTGGCCTAAGTCAGCCATAGATGTTTGCCACAATAATAGTTTGAGAAAATGAAAAAATGGCCACTTTAAAAAGCGTTTCCTCTGTAATATTCCTCACAGCCTCATAATTGTTGTGTTGATCACCAACACAATGTCCTCCAATCTTGATGGTAAATAATACGGACAAACACAATCATAACAATCTCTAACCTATCCACTGCGACAACACAACTTTATCTCCCGTCTAACGCTTTCAGCGAGATAGCACAACTGAATGAATAAGCCAGGGGCAATGACCATCCTGGGCAAAGCATATGACTCCCACATCTGTGGTTATAGGTGCCAATAACTCAGGTTTGGAGGAACGAGTGGAGTGCAGCTAGGCTAATCTGAGTGAATGCTCCAGTCGCCCTCAGAGCGCAATTCCCCACAGGCATACAAGCGGTGACAATAGGAGCCATGGCCATGAGTTTGATTGTCACCCTGGGTGAGGTCCATGGTGCCGTCAACCTTGACAGACCTTAATGGCTTTTGTCTGCCTGATAGCCTGCTCCGGCTTGATGGTGCAATGCACCACAACGATACATCATAGGACTGTGTCATTTTCCCCGCTTTGTATAGATACTCTGTAGTGTTGTACAGTAGCCTACTACTGTGAAGTGGAGTAATGCTATTGGGAATCATCTTTAGGCATTCAGCCTGTGTAACAAGGCTGATGTCCTCCTGATGTCTACATTGCATAATCTCCTTCACTTTTTATAAGCATAACCTTCACTGTGTACTGGCATGTGAATGGAAATCTTAAATATCCCTCTTTGATGGCAAAGGGTTTTTATTACACTAATAAAACACACAGTGATTTGATATCGACTTTGTCTCCTTCAAGTGCGGACAGCCATCGACAATAAACAGACATAGATTAAAAAAGCCCAGAGCAACAGATGCATAATCTGCTTTTAGGATGTGTTTATTTAATGTCAAACTGCTCACAGAAAGAACAAATGCACATGTGAAATGATATATTCTCTCTCTCTCTCTCTCTCTCTCTCTCTCTCTCTCTATCTCTCTCTCTCTTTCTCTCTCTCACTCTCTCTCTCTCCATCTCTCTCTTTGCCTTGTATCTAGTGAAACCAAAATCACCATGCTAATTCAAAGCGGTCTCAAATTACCTTTGAACGCTACTCTGGAGTCATGTCTCTGGAGATCTTCTAGCCCAATTAGAACACATGGGCCTTCAGCGCCTCACAAGAACACCACTGGAGGCCATCCTGAATAGAGAAAGTTGGAATAGATAACGAGTGGTCTCATCGTGTGGCTATCTTCCAACAAATATGCCAGGGACACTCTAAATTCACACACTGTAAACTTCAGTTAAAAGGCCCAATGCGAAAATAAAATATCGGAGATCGGTCCTGTCCTGCCCTTTCACGTTTCAGGTGAGAAATGCATTACTGGAGATGTTTTTCTTGTTTGCCATGAAGCCTTGTGGTCATTCTCCCCTTCCAAGGCTTTTATTTGTGTTTAGCAAAACACATACATACATGAAGGGCATAACTGTGGGGGGGCTTTAGCTATGCTTGTATGGCTAGTGTTCGAACCACTTAGGCACTTGTCAACTGTAAATGCATTTTTTTGTTATTGTTTGCTAGAAAAGCCTGACGCCTTGACCCTTGTTGATGCTGCAGATGCTTACGCAAGGACACCAAACCATACACTAACTCCTATGAACATACAGTGACAGGCACTCTGTCACCATTGTCCATGTGCAACCTCAGTCAAAAGCAAAAAAAGATAAATACAAAAGTCCTTCTATCCCAAAAACTGTTCTTCCTCTCTACACCATATTCAAGGTTCTTGTTTATCACATCTCCTCCCATGGGGGTGGGTGTGTGCACTTATGGTTGGCTGGTCTATTCTCCGAGGAAATCGCTTTCTCAACATGTCAACATATAGAGCAGGAGCCTTTTGACTCAATTTCACAGTGTTCACATTTCACACGGCTAGCAGATAGCTGTCGATACACTACCGATTCAATAAACCTCAAAGCTTGGTGCTAATGGCATTAGCATCAACCTCACTGACTTGATTCAGACCTCTGATTCATTGGCTGACTGTTGTTGATTGCATCAGTAATGCAGATAAATCCTCCACACACCGCAGACTGCCGCAGCAGTGGCAGACAGCTGCAACAGCGGCAAGATGGATCATTCATTGTTGCCAAATAACTTCTTCAATTCATCACCCTTGCATTTAATAGAGACTGCATGCTTTTATAGGTCCACCCCAAAGCATTCCGCAAAGGCATTGTTGCTGTCAAATGTGTTTGCTTCTGCAATGGTGGCCATATAGGTATATAACGCCTCAGTGTGAGTTGAATGCAAGTATTGAACTTGTTTTCATGGTACTGTAGCTCTGTTTCGTCTCTGTTGTCTGATCTGCCAGAACTGGCGACATGCTACCAGCTGATGGTTCCACACCCAGGATAAGTGAAACTAGAGAGAAATTAACATATCGTCCTGATTCCTGACATATTCACTGACGTGACACGTCGCCAGATTCCCATCATGAATAAATGAGTGTAAAAGCTGTGAAACGTCTGGTTCTGACACGAGTCAAGCAGTGACCTTTAGCAGGGACCTCATCATCTGGATTTTCTGCAGGAAATTAATATTCTAAACATTAAAACAGACCCCTTTTATCTATGGCAAGCCATTCTTAAAATGCATGCAGCAGGTTACTCTTTGGCACCCTGTGATGTCAGTGAATGTTAAAATTATTACATGCAATACTAAAGCTAACACGACATGCTCATATTAGTATGATAGACACATCACAGAATACGCCATTATCCTTCATAAGCACTTGAGGTGTTGTTAGTTTACAACAGACAATATACAATATGTATTATCTTGTAGAAATGTTAATTTGCTATGTACAGTAAGGACATTTCAATGTAACTTTACTGTGTACCTGTGAAGAAACATGGATAACATGGATCACATTTGAATATATGAATAAATATTTGAATAGATGTGTTTTTTTCATGTTGACATGTCATAAGAGCCATGTACAGTATATCATTGGTCCTGTACTTACTTAAGTACCATATTATACACTGTTACTAAATTGAACACTAAACTAATTCCAATCTCAACCCCAAGTGCATATTACTACAACATGCGGTAATATCAAATGTACAGTGGTCTTATTAATTAAATTAAGTCCTGGTATTAAGTACCTAAGGGCACTTGATCTAAAAAATATTTTTAGCAGTACTTTTTAATATCAGTCCAGCTTGTATCTGAAACGCTGCTGCTATCTGAGTTGGAAGCTAATGCCGCTCCTAATCTGAGACCTGAGCTGTATTTGAATAAATATTCATGTTCAACGCAGGTAATCAAGCTGAAACTCCCTGTGTCACATTTGAAGGCTCAGTATCAATCTGAAAGGGGTGGCCGGCTGGCCCTTAACTAATTTTAGCTGACTGAAGCGAGAGGAAATAATAAAACTGTCTAGACATTGATTTAACAACGCTCATAACTTAGCCTGTCATATGGGCCAATGTTATAGCCATCTGTAATAGCTTTCACAGGTTTTCTCCAGTCATAACACAACAATATGACACATCTGTTTGTGGATGCCTTTACCATTACATAGCACATATCATAGAGAAAGTATCCTGTCAGTTCGACATCTATATTTTAAAGTAGTCGCAGACTCGACTTGGGAAAAAAATGGCGATACTTATTATGGAGATGGTAATAAATGAAAGCCATTAACAGAACATTCTGGACCTATGACGCCACCCAGGCTTTTAAAAAAAGTTTTTAATGATACAGTTAATGATTCAGAGCTATCAATACACTGCACTTTCTAGTTCATATGGATCACCTTCACCGAACAGCAATAAAAATGCATGAAAAGCCCATTACTTTCTCTTTGAAAATGGCACAAATTCAGGAACATGAGGATTTATGTGGCGCGGGTATATCAATGGACTGACGTCTTCGTACTGTATCAAGGCTTCTCCATTAGCCAACAAACAATGGGCGAAATTTGTGGCCATGTAACATAAAGTCACCTTCCACACCACCTAGGTCTTTTATGTATGGTGAAGTCCCCAGGGCAGGGTGCCAAGACCCCAGTGTGAGTGCTAGACTTTGATTAATCACAAAACATGTCGAGCAAGGGGAGGGCTGCTAGGGGCCAAGCTGGATGGATGAAGTTAAGATTCAATTACACCATGCTTGAGAACCGAGACATGCTATTGAGTGCACGAAACCAGAACAAAACAAATTCCTATCTATGGGAACACAAATATGAGGTTGCCAGGGTAACAACATTGGAGTCACCACCCCACGGGAGACTGGGAGTTTAACCTAAAGCTATATTTAACTTCAGCATTCCACTGACCACAGGTAATATTATGGAAATGCTGACCTGTATGTAAGGTAAAGGGTAAAGTGAGTATATTTTTAAGCTTCGCACACGGCAAATCTGATTGTCTCATGGAATTGTTTCAGATGCTTATTTTCATTTGGTCACGAAAATGAGAAAGTTTTATAGTTCATGGCAGTGCACGGTTTTAGAATTCACAAGAACAACTGGTATCAATTTCTGAGCCTAACCAAGTGTGTCATTTCCGAGCAATTCTTCAGCAGTGCAGATTATTAGATTACGTGGTGACCCAAGTGACTATCAGTATCTGTGTGTATGTGGTGCGTGCACTGGATGTGTGTTTCTACGATGGATTTAGTAGTGTGGTGACTAAAAACTCACACAGCTGAGAGACAAAAAGAGGCAGAGAGGGAGGGAGAGAGAAAGACAGAGAGAGAGAGAGAGAGAGAGAGAGAGAGAGAGGGAGGGGAAGAGAATAAAACAAGAAGAGAGAAAATGCTTTGAGAAGATTAACAGATTTCAGTTGGCCGTAACCTCAGGTGAGAGACACGGTGTTCCCAGTAAATGCCTTTTTATTTCACTTTAATGCTTCGTGTCTGGTGAGAGGGACTAGCAGAAAGAAGCAGTGGGAATGAGCAACTCAGAGAGCAGGCTTTTGATCCTCATTTGATTTCTATGGTTCTTCCATATTTATTCGAGTGATTGTGGTACAAGACACCTGAAGAAGAGTTCCCTACAGCAACTCCAGTTAAGTCGGTTCAGTAAACAACTTACAAATTCGTACAAAGGGATGTACAAAGTCAAATGGTTTTGACTGAATTCAAGCTAATCTTCGAATGTTAAATTGGTGTGTAAAGTGTTTTGGTCTGGTTGAAATTTACTGCACACTCAATTGCCCACATTAGCAATGCTTACAGTGCAGACGAGCAGCTGTCATTAAGCATAAAATGTTCTCAAGGAACTGAATGAAACATTGCTCTGCCATTTCATGTTTGGCACAGCCTTGCATTGCATGGCTAGAATAGCAATCTGTGAGAGACAATGATCACTCACTGGCTTACAGTACCCCTCTCCCCAAAGTGCCCTTGGCCTGGGTTTTATCAGGTTGCATTTGTTTCATCCACTTGGATGAGCACTGACTTTCAGCGAAGAGGGCACCTTCACACAGCCAATGCATTGTGCATGTAGCTTCAGGACAGTCACATGGAGCAGTGTATTATGAAGACCCTCTCCGATGCTCCAGTTATTACACTACAGACTCTGATAGGCGTGAAAGGTGGGGGTCACAGCCAAATACAAACACACACACACACACACACACACACACTCCCATTGTGTGTCAGCATTGGGCCAAATTGGCCACCTTAAACTCACATGTTAATTTTCTTGAACAGGGATCTATTAAAGCTACAGTTTCCCAGGACAGCTGGTACAGTCATCAGGCTTTTTCTGGGTGCGGACGCTTGAGACGTTTGGTAAAATCGGTCCTGACAGCTGAAAATTCCAGGGTCAAAGGCAAGTCTCTTCTGACATGTCCTTGTTAAACAAGAGGAGCACATGCCAAGTAAGAGGCTTACATGCCGAAGCAATTCTGACAGTTGTGGCAAAGAGCTAAACAAACTGCATGGCGACGCAATGAATATTTCATCCGTGGAGAAAATCTGCGTGCATGTGGGAGCCCTATTTGATGTTGTCATGATGTGTTCCAAGCCGAATGTTCTACTTTCGAACTGGGTGGCCCAGACTCCACAAGGCTGTTGATAAAACTACAGTATCTCTCCTTAATATGAAAAGAGCCAAATGCTGTTTACACCCCCACTCTTGCTCAGTGCACAAAATGCCTGGGCAAATAAGATAAGAGCATGAATATCGGAGATTGTGGCACAGCACCTGGTCCAAGGAAATTAAAGGAGTCACGACTGCCATGTGTTTTAAAGCATCATCAAAATATATGCATGTCTTGTTCTTGGCTACTCATGCCATCTAGAAACTGATTTATGGAAAATAACTAAGCATAACGTATCAAATATTAACATTCACTGTTGTTCCTTGACCCATTCTATCCTGTTAAGTTGTAGGTTATAACATGTTTTGAATGTATGTTCTTTTTGCCTTTGATGTATTTACTGACCATGAAAATGGCCTTCCATGCTAAGCCATGTTTGCTCATCCTTTGTGCCCTTGCACAACAATGTTTTCATTTTCCTCTGCGGGACATTTAATTGTATTTTCTAAATAAAATGTTACATCAGCAAGTAAAATGTACATTCTTGACATACAAAATCGCACAACTGTCTTTCTATACATGGAACAGAGGGTCATTTAGTTTGATTGTGTTTGTGATTTTACAGGTGGATGTTTCCGTGGATTTTCATCAGATGCCAACACGTTGGTGTATATGGCTCCCCAGATGGATAGATAAGGTAAATAAAGGTTTAACTGACATGAGTTAGTTTTTAGCACCTCTGAGTTCCTGATGCGCATGTTATGACAACTTGTTGTTCTGCCGTCTGCTTGGGTATTAAATGTTCACCTTTTTTTTTTTTTATCTGCCGGTAGAATTTACCACCATCGTTTCAGCTGAGGTTTATACTCCGAAGTCTGCTGACGCAGCAGTAGCACCGAATAAACGGCATAATGCCGTCAAAAAGTATGAAGTCGTTTGGGACTTCAACACCTGTGACTTGGGATATGTCCAATCCAACTTCAAAGTTATGGCCACATTACACACACTAAGGTAGGCTAGTGGTGAGCTGTGATCTTCCATGCTGCTACATAAACATCAGGTTTACCAACAAAAGCTTGGTAGACAGGATTGATGTGGTGAGGACTTGCCCATTGCAATGGGCATGTGGATATAATACTAATTAAACTATTTTCACATAATTAACCATCATATACTTATACAAAACACAGTCACTCTAATATTGAAGGCCTTTACCCTTTACAACAACCATTGTCAGTGATTTTACTACAGTGAAATAAACAAATGATAAAATGCACCTCCTTGTGGTTCCATATTTGAAATAACACTCAGGAATGCATACCGTATCTATTACCAAAATCTGATGATTTCCTGAGTTCTTCCATCTTTGCAAATGGTTATGATTGGATTATGAAAAATAATAGTAAATCTACTACACCAAACCATTTAATTAGGTTTATCTGACTTGCGCTTGTGTGAGAGCAAAATGCAGATTCATGGACATCCAGTTTTAATTGAAAAAGAGGAATGGAAACACAGATACAGTTGTTGACCTTTTTGTGGGCTAAAAAACACTTGCTGATGTCTTTTCCGTCCTTCTTTCCTGCACTGATAAACCAATTGATCAGTTATCCAGGAATGCAGAATGTATACGGTCCACTCCTCCATTCCGCATAAATCAATCATATACGTCAATCAGTTCTACACCCAGGCATCCGCCAGCAACAGAAGCAGGGGACACCCAATGCCCAAGTGGAACCTCTGATTGTGTTGCCCAGTCTTGAGGTCGCTTTGATTTACAGCAACAGATTGTGGCCTTTTGAAGACCAGAGATATGGGACGATATACAATGGCTTTTACAGGGCCAACAAAAACAGTCCATATAGTTCCCAGTCAAAGGTTACAACTTAATAAGGTCACTCCTAGTAAAATCAACATCATGAGTGTGCCCTTCAAATCTCGTAGTGAGCCACTGAATCCACACTACCCAGAATGACTTCGATTGAGCCACTGATGAAAAAAAAAAAAACAAGTAAGAAATAGAACAAATCCTGTTGAATGGTGGTGTGAGAGCTGTGGCTTGGCCTTCAGGTAGCAGAAGGGAGAGTTGTCTAGGCAATAATGTTGAACACCACACTCTCGGGTATTTTTTAGATGCCAAGAGGGAGAATTCCACAAGTGGACACAATTCTCAATTCCTCAACTCCTCTTCATTTACTGAAGGTCAGTTCCCTGTTGTTCACTGTAGCTCACTGTATGGATAATGTACTGTATATGGGTCATTATGTGAGTATGGGTCTCTATGGGAAAGACACACTGAATACACAACCAAGGCCGTTTCCATGTCAATCCAGTGTCTTTTGTGTCAAGTAAGTAAGCCCCAAGAAACTTCTCAGCATGCGCTTGATCTGGAAGTCCTTGTAGGGAATAAGCAGTATATTTGGACTCTGATGTAACTGTCACCATGTTCAACGCCAACCCTGCCATCTGTGTCCATACCAGTTTAAACCCCCTCCTCTAGTACGCTGCCAATCCGATGGCAGGAATGATGCCCTGGAAAGCAGGCATTTTTCCCCATGTTGTGGTAGATCCGAGGAGCAGATGCTTCGCTTAGCTTCAGTATTAGGATGTTACGACCAGGAAAGAATTTCCTACAACCACCTCTTGTTAAGATTGTAGCTATGGTGGCTAATGTGTGCAGAATTAATTTTTGGTCATTGCTGTTTGAGGTCCCCAATGCAATTAATTGGACTTATTTCATTCGGGAAAATTAATAAAAAATGCTAATTATAAAATGTACTTCTAATAGATCTTGTCTTGGGATAAAGGGACATTGCTATATCTGTATTCTCATTAATCATTGCTGTGTCGTTATTAGACATACAAAATGTTTTTTTACCCACGCAATTTCTGTCAGGAGAGCTAATCATATTTTAATCAATAAATTACAAGAAATTCACAGGTATTGCAGGCTGGTGATATTTATTCAGCCTGATTTTTTCAAAACCTTCTGTGGCCTTGCAGTGTACCAGTCTACTGTGACATTAACCTGTCTGTGTGGGTCTTAAACTGGCAATAAGCCTCTTATCAATAAATGAGGATTTTATCAAGAATATTACCCACGCCGGGTGATAAACAAGCTAATTAAAGGAGTTTTTAAATGTCTGAGTGAGACTGGTTTTGTTGTTTCAGCACCTTCATTTTGTCTCTGGAGTAATGACTCATCGTTTCTTAAAAACTCATGTTTCAACACATCAACAGAGCTGGCTTATATGGAATATTAATCTATTTCACAGCCTGAGCTCTTCCTTCAGTTGACTTTCAGCACAGCTACAAGGAAGTTTGAAACATCTCTAATTTAAGCCTCAGCTGTCTTAGTATCTCAAGCTAAAGGTGAACTATTAATTAGAAACTGACATTTGCTCAGGCATTATACTCCATAAAACGCACATCATGGGTCTAAATTACTTCTAATTCTGAGTTGAAAGGCTTACAGCACAGCACACTTTCATGTATATCTTTGGAGTGAAAATGAACTGTTTGGCGTTGTGTGTCGCTGGATTTGTGTACCACTGACTTGTTTAGATCAGAATAAACAGACGGCGTGCAACTGGGGCAAGCAAAGGGTTAAAACATATGGAGCTATGTCTGGTTGAATGGGGCACTGATTCATAGGATGGAGTAGAGAGGCACTGTCTTTGCTGGCCTGCAAAGATTTATGGCACAGGTACTATATAAAGTGAAATAGTTTATCTCAGGCCTAACACCGTGAAACTTGTAAATGTGACTGCCATTTTTCTTTTCAGCAGTCCCGGAGCATTCTCATTTTGCATTCTCTTAGAGAGGGGAGATTATACATTCAGGTGTGGGGATTCAGAGGATACATTTTCACAATCTCACTCTCTCTGTTCCCTACCTCCTCTCTCTCATTCTCTCTCTCTCCTTCTTTCTTTCTTTCTCTCTCTCTCTCTCTCTCTCTCTCTCTCTCTCTCTCACACACACACACACACACACACACACACACACACACACACTCACACTCACACCTACTCACACACACACACACACACACACACACACACACACACACACACACACACACACACACACACACACACACACACACACACACACACACACATACACATGCATGCAGACCCCCCACACATAGTGTTTGTTGCCCCGTGTGCTTTGTCCTGAATGTTGCGTGTCTATGGGTGTTTTTGCTGTTATTTTGAAAGCTTGCTAAAATCACCATGGGACTGTGGGCATGCTTTCAAGGATATTTTGATTTACTGCAAGAATTTTCTAAACTCATTTCAGAAAATCTGTTGACGCTTGGTAAATAAATCCTTCTGTCCTTCATATTTTTTATGTTTTCTCCTTGATTGCATTTTTCTCATTGCACGTGTTCAATTTTTCAAATCCCTGTGTATACACCCAACGCTATCACCAACCCAATCAATATAATCCTCTGCTGTATAAAACGTGCATGTGCAAACACACCTGAACGCATGAACAGACATGCACACACACCTCTTACAAGCACTACCTTTCCCCCAAAACAAGCCACTTGCACATCATTACTGTGTTTTTGTCAGTTTGTATTTGACATTTCAAAGAGAGTAAGTATGGCTCATGGACTGTGGTACAAAACATTCAAAACAGCGTTATCTGATGATTATACATCCATCTTATAACATAAAGCAATACCCCAAATCTATTGTTAACCCTGACAGACATCCATTCCTGACAACATGGACATTGCCTATTGAATTTCCAGGGAAGTGCTCACTCCCTTTGGCTATAGGGAGGCAGGGATTGGGAACGAGATCGAGGGTCTTCTTATAATTGAATCAACTCTCCCCCAATCCTCTAGACTTTTTAATGCAAATACTTGATTTCACCCAAGGCGTTTTCTCAGCCATCAGAGGTCACACTGAATACCAACAGAGTTGTGTAAATAACTAAGCACAAGCAAATATGTAGTTGATCAGCTCCGACTCCCATTGGAGTCAGTCCACAGGATTCACAGCCAATAGAGAATGATGTAGAATGTAAAGAACCTGTCACTAACACCAGGTCATGACGACAGTTCCGTAGTTTCAAAGTGACTATTTAAATGGTTCTTTTCACACAATAACACACATTCTGTAAATTTTTCCGGTGAAATTGGATTTTTCTTGGACAATCAATTCTTGTCCTTGTCCCCTTTTCACTTTGTGTAAAAGGTGAAAAAGAAAAAGAGAACAAAAAAAAAAACACTCGAACTCTTTCTTTTTTCTCCATTCCTCTGAACAGTGCAATATCTTGCTCCGTTAATTTTAATGCAGTCACTTTGGCGGCGATGATTTCCCATACACTGGTCTGTGAGGGTGGCCTTGTGTGTGGGAGGAGTGGTGCGAGAGCTTCAATCAGAGAGCCAGTGGGCATTTCTGTGGCCACTGATTGCAAGGCGGGCAGTGCACTGTGATTTATATCTCCAGCTGGACTGGCGGGCGGTCAGAGGTGAGGGATAGCCGTCAATCACTGGCGCTGTCGTGGGCTGACCTGTTACCCACCGGCCGCTCCTGCCTAAACACACAGATAAGACCGTCTGCAATGTTCATTTGAAGAGAGAACTGTGGAGCCTAGTTTTCCTATGTTACTGTATAGCATCATGCTGGATCATGTAAGTGCATGTATGATCAAGACCAGGCCACTAGTGTTACAGGCCTTGTTGTAAGGTCCCTCACTAAATGTAAACTTGTAAAAAATGTTCATTTCTGCTTTGGGCATAAAATATTTTGGAGCATATTACACTATCTATATCAATCAATCATTTGTTTAGACCACTGTGTTTGTTTAGGCCATGATGACAGACACAGACTGACAAACAAAACTAAGTCTAACTGTTGACTGATCGACCAGCAAGGACAGCGTGACGACTATTGATCAGCTGATGTGCACCACTGAATAGATTATTGTGATCCGAAACTTAGTTGTGTCAGCACACTGACCATCAAGCACTCAATTTGGTTAAAAATAACAACAACAACAAATCAAAAAATGAAATGTCAGGTCCCACCATTTAAAGAGGACATAGAATGGATGAATTGAGTATTGCACTGTGTTCTCTGATGTTAACATACTATATATTCAACTTTGATTCATTAAAACAAAATCTCAATTGCAATTTTACAAGCCCAATTTAAACCTATATATTTAAGCTGGGTATTCAAATCGTCCGTTTGACTAAATGGCACCCTCTTTGGCAACCACAATTGAACTTCAATGGCTTTGCGATATCTGACATCACAAGCAGGCTTTGTTCTAATTAGTTTATTCATTTTTTAGTGGCTATTTCTAAGTTCAAGATTTTCATATGAAGGAGGGGATCACCATGCCTCATGTTCATGATAGCTCTTTGGTTATGCACAACCTCTCCTAATTCATGAAAACAAAGACAAAAATGGTTTCCATTCAATTTCTCCTTTAAATTAAGATACACGGCAACCCTTATGGCAGTGGCAGTGAATGCCTATGTTCCGAATTCAAACCAATGGCTTCATCATTTAAATGGCTTACAATGTTTGCAGTGATTGCTGTAACTAAATTCAGATTCAATATAGTGTAGTTTCAATCAATCAATCAATCAATCAATCGGCTTAGTAATATTCAGTGGTCAGAGATGAGGAGCCAGCATGGTACATAGGCATCAATGCTATGGGTGCTCCAGGGCCACCCACAGAGAATACTAAGCACCCACGTGTACCAGCATAAGGTCCAGGTTAATTTGACATTGATTTGATACATTCTATGCTCAATTCAAGGGACTACATGGGAGTGATTTGTTATTTCACTGTTCTAAATCCTAACCCCCAATCAGAGCATCACTCCAGAAGTACATCAGTTAAATTTGTCATGTCCAATCTTACAGTATATGAGTTGGCTTGTAGAAATTATTGGAGCTGTCCACCATGTCAACTTTCAGTGCCGTGTGGGTGTGAGTGTTGTCACTGTTAAAAGACATATTTCCATTCTATGTCAAATTAATGGACAAGGAAGTCTTCCTTTCTTACCTTGATTCCCTAGGCAGTGTTTACCCAAATGTTTTTTTTTCTATCTCATGGTACACCTGCGACGCTACAAAAAACACAAAATAATATTGTTTGCCTGTTTACTGCCCCTGTGACAATGGTATTTTTTTTACACATAATGTTGTTATGCTAAGGGTGAACCCAGCTAAAGTATTGATTGAAGTCTACCATCAGTCTGTTCACCGCTTTCAATTTTCTTTTTTTGTGTCTGGCGTGACAAAAGGAGATTGGTAAGGTTAATGGTCAGGCATTGTTTTGATTATTTTTCCTTTCTTTTGGCTTACACAGCATGGCAGTTAGTGTGGACGTTTTGCTACTTGCTAATGCAACTATAGAGGTAAGGCTAGAGGCTATGCTATAGGAGAAACATAAATCGGCTCCTGTGGGGGGACTGATTTGTGTTCTTGAAGAAACCAAACTGGCAACCCTTTGGCCTCCTACAGAGCCATATTGGCCACCAGCAGAGCTCTGGAAGCACAGATCTTCCCTAGTCCTCCTCAGAGAGCGACTTCTCTGACCTGATGCTGTCTGGCTGTCTGCTGACCAACAAGTGGACCGCTGGTCACGATAGATCTCTGTCAGAGTCCAGTCGGGTTAGCCCTGAGAGATTTCTCTGACCAGAGACTGGAAGGGCAGTGTGTAGCTCAGCAGCTTTGTGGTACTAAGAGATCAGTCATGCAGTCATGCTTACGATCTCTATGATCAGATGCTGGAAGGGCAGCATTAGATCATCAGATTTAGTTAGTTTTGTCTGCCATATGCTGTGTTGCCATTGATGTTAATGGTTGACAGATCTTGCTAACCAAATTTACTATCCAGAAAACAAAAAAAATAATAATACTTAAACAAAGCACTGCTAATGACAGCATCACCCAACTACACATGTAAAATAAGAAGTAACATGTAAATAAACAATGATTAAGATTCTAAATGATGAAACTAGCACAGCCAAGACAGCATCCCCATAGTCTTGATCTACCATAGGTAAATAGAACAGAAGGTGAATGAAATCATGCAGGTAATGGAATTTGGTGTATTTTCAAACCACATGATTGCAATAGAGTGTTAAATGGTAAATGGATGGGGTTTTGTTCATTTCTCGGAGGCTAAATTTCTTCCTCTTTTTGGGGCAATGCCGTCTTATTAAGGGAAGAATGAACACGAGAATGGAAGAATTAAGCCCATAATTACTTTTTTTGTTGGCTTGGCTTCTCAGAGAGTTCATAAAACTTGAAGCAAAAGGTTGAGAAGAAAGTCTGACTAATGTAAAGGGAACACTGAGGTTAATTGTGCATGGGGGGGGGGGGGGGGGGGGGGGGGGGGGGGGGGATCAAGTTGTTTATTTAGAGCAACAGTAGAGGGCAGAAATGCTATCCTGAAATGTGATGAATAAATGTCAGATCTTTTTATTGATTTAACACATTAACACAATAACACGTTCGTCACACTGTTTTTTTTTTTAAAATGGATTGCAAGTGATTCATTATGATAAAGCCATATGTCAAAGGGCATATTTACATGCAACACGCAGAGGCAGATATGCTGTATAATTTCAATTATACACCTGTACATATTTTCAATCAGTTCTCTGTTCGAAAAGGCCCTGATCTGCTTCCTTTCAGTCATACAGTACATTTCCCATGAAGCACATGGCACAGGTGCTGCTGTACAGCTCAGAAGTGCCTGAGAAACGGTAGACAGTCACATGGAAATGATTGCTTGATTTATGCCACAAAATGTGTTTGGTGTGACATTTGGGGAGAAAGGAATTGAAATAAGAAGCCCCCCCCCCCCCCCCCCCCCCCCGTGACCTTTGTTTGATTGTTCATTTCACTTCGCCTCGTGAAGCAGCTGTGTTCGCATCAGGTGTCCACCGATGATAGACAGGCTTTTTTGGGTCGGAGTTTTAAAAGAGATCTGAGTCAATCTGAGCCTGTCAACAATACACCTGGCTTTCGTGGTGCCTCCAACACACTCGCTCCAAACCCTTGCCATCAACTGCAGCATGCTTTTGCAAAACCTTGCGATTCGCAGAGCCGTCGACGGCGAGCCCGCTGGAATTACTCCTGTCAAAAGTGAGATGATGTTATTAATCTAAATAAATTTTTTCCAAGATGGAAGGAACACATCTGATTTGACACTAATCATATTGCATCATAATCGTCTGGGGGACGCAATGTCACAAATACACTTTAATATTGATGACTTGTTCCTACTTGCAGGCACACAAACTCATTATGACTTGAGAGACTGTGTCACTGATCATTTATGTCCACGACGACGTGAATGATGTGTGGCGAATATGGACAGCACATAATCATGTGCCTGTCTTAAACGTGCAGGATGCACTGTGTCAGCAGGACTATGCGTCCTACATCGCATCCATGTCCTACATCGCTTGAAAAATCTTGACAGTGTGCAAACACCATGCATGGCTGAACCATCAAAGTAATCTTGGCTTTTCATAGGTTTACACTTGAGACAAATTCACAAATACACTGGTTCAATCAACCCTGGGAAAGAAGACAGTTGTACAAATTTAATGACAAGATATCGGGCACACACGCAGCAATAAGACATCTGGCTTTTAATTGAAGTAGAGCCCCCGAGGCAAAATGATCTCCCCACAACAACTTGAGAGAGTGGCTCAGACAAGGCGCGATAAGATACCGTGCCGTAACACATATGGCTCAGCTCGCTAACCCAGTTCACACTCACCGTTGTCTTGCTCTTCTCACTTAACGAGCCATTCAGGTAGGCTATTAAAATTACTCAAAATGGTGAGAGGTTTGAATGACTTAAGCGAGCATAAAGCATAACTCACTTGTAAATGTAGCCGGAATGGAACTGTGTGTCGGGAGGACCTATTCTTTTGTTACAGGTGGTAAGAATGTATCAGTCCTAAAAGTCTGGGAATGTTTTGTCTTCAATATGGGCACTGTTATTGTTATGCCCTGGAGAAGCAAACACTTTGCAGCATAATTCCAGAATTTCACCTGAATTATGACAAGAAAAAAAAAATCACATGCACTTGTAGAATAAGGAAGAATAAACATGCTCATCCTAACATTGGCCAACCTTCCAGTGAGATTAGTACTGCCATTTAAAATGGGAGCAAAACATGTTCAATATTACTGAAGCACTTCCCCAGTCAGATCTCAAGTGCTTCTCTCAGATGGGTTTAGAGCCCAGTGTCATTAGAGAGTGTTTGTGAGCCATACTGTTGGGTGTGGGTGGGAGAGCGCATCCTGGAGTCCTATGGAGTCGTGAGGCATCTGCGTCGGCATTAACAACCACCCGATGAGCATTACAAGTGGGCTCCTCTGTTCCTCAGCAACACAGGCAGTTTCATTGTGTGTGCGTGCGTGCATGCGTCCGTGCGTGTGTACGTGTGTTTGTGTGCATGTTTGTTTGTGTGTGTGTGTGTGTGTGTGTGTGTGTGTGTATGTGTGTGTGTGTGTGTCTGTATTTGGAGGGAGGGGAGTTAGGAAAGGGGGTGGGGGACTTCAAATCACACTGAGAAAATTACTCAGCCTTTAGAAAAGCAATTAAAACAAGACATTCTCCTGGAATTTCACAGGGTTTCTTCCTGTCATATGCTACAGGAGATAAGAGGCTCAAAAGGGAAGTCCATTTTCCTGCCTCTTACAACATTCAGGGATTGAATATAGTCTCTGACTGCATTCGAGCAAACCATCATTGTCGCCCAGAGAAAATGCATATTGGCGGATGATGGAAACTGGCTTATAGGCTTGTGCTTGTGGCACTTCTAAAAGCTTTTGCATGTGTCATATCCAATATCGGAAAACATGGCGACTGCCTTTTAAGGCTAAAAAGCAAAGAAAACGCATCCTTAGAAGCAAGCATACTGGCACCATACTGAGAGCCACTCCGGCTAAACACCCATAGATCAAGCCTACTTGTTGCTGACAGAACATATGTCACACACCCACCATATGTGTTTTTCGGAACTCTCGGTGACAATGTAAACGCTGCATGGGGTTAAAAATTCAGCTTTGTTGTTTACGATGAACATGTCATTGTCACACATGTTCCCTCAACAAGAGATGATGAAAGCAGAGGATTTCTTAGTTTTTTTTCCCCCTCTGAATGTACAAACATATGCATGTTTTTAAGGTGCGAAAATGTATTTACTCAAACGGTGACCTTGCTGAACAACAACAACAGCCCAACATGTTCTCCTGGAAGAATTAATGTTGCCGTGCTGCTGCTGTGGTTACCAAACCAATACCTGAGCAGGTACCGTAATATGGGTCCTTGAAATGTTTACAGTTGCATAGCAGACCACTCATTCATTGTCACCTTGTTATTCAGATGCGTGACCCTCAGCCATTTCTGCAGTGACCTCTCCACCCTCCCTTCCCCTACCGACGACCACATTTCTGTGACCTTGGTGCGAAATTCATTTTAAATGACTTCAAATCCGTGTAATACACAATGCACAGGCAGACAGCACATATTTGCCTAGGATTAATATCTGAACAACAAATCGTAATAGCTGCTGGCAAAAATTGTGTGTAATGAGAAATCTGCCATGTCCCTGGAGCAGTTTGATTGGCAATTGTGATAAATTCATTTAATTACTCCGAGCCCAGGGGAGGGTTTAAATCTGGTCTTTGGCACAAACATGATGACTTTTTGTGTATTTAAGAAGAAAAATTGCATTGCAGGCTGTGTCCTGTGGAGGCCATTACCATAGGTAGCACAGCTGGTTGAAGTGACTGAGAAATGACTGCAGGACTTGGCCATCCATCACAATCTGGTCTATTCCATCATGAGAGAATCCATCACGCCAAAGGGTTTGAGCGGGAGCAACTCCCTCGCACAGGTAATCTGGTCTGCCCCGAGAAGTGATCTGGGGGAGGACACAGAGGTCGTCTCCTCAGGAACTGACCCCAGCATGTAGAACACGCTGCCCATGTCCATATCTAGTGCAGATTTTTCTTTATCTGCCACGATATTTTTTTTAACCCCCCTATTGAGCTGATAGCCTGTTGGCTCTTTTTCGTTTTGGGTCTGGTCGCTCTCAGAAGAGAATTACGTTTTTATTTGGTCTTTTTTACACATCCTCTGGTGACTTGCACTGAATATTAACCTGGCTTTTCATTAAATCAACGGTAAGTACATCTGTCTGTGTCCTCTTCCCTTAGCAGTTGATCTTAGAAACTGAAATTGTGTGTTATGAGGACCACACTTAGCTTTTTCTCATGGGATAATGATTCAATCTGTGGCTTTTGAATCTCTATTATTTTACGAAGTACCTGATACTGCACACATAACTAAGCTCACATAACTTTTACAAGAATCTCATCAAACATACAGTAGTTCTAGGGATACCATGACAGACAGGGAAACATTTTAATCTGACAATCACTGTTGCTTCCATATACAGCTACAGTAGGTATGTCTTTGTTAGGCATTCTCCTAATGTGTATACTTCTATTTTTGTCTAATAATTACAATGTAACACGGAAAGTGCTATACAGTGTTATGAGCAATTAGCTTACTGAGCATCACCACAGAGGGATGGGCCTCGAAAAACATGTTACTGAGACAGATAAGTAGTATAAACTCTGGGCGGAATGTGTTCCAAACGGCGGCAGTGACTCAGAGCCTTGCGGAAAAGTGCCAGAAAGTCAAGACAGCTCTGGAAAAGTTGTGAAATCTCGGCTGTCTCTCGAGATGCTCCAGACGAGGAGGCAGCCGTGGCCCTGCCACAGACGCTGGCTGTTAATCTCTCCGATGGATGAATGGATGGATAGATGGATGGCTGGGTGACATGGATAAAATGGCAGCTCCATGAAGGATTTGCACCTAAATCAGGGGAGACAGAGCCCCAGAGGATGTCATGTCATATTCAGGGCCACAGCGCTACTATAGGTGGAAGCACCGCAGCACCTCAGCAGTGACATAACAATCTCTCGCTCCTATTTCCTACATGACAACTCACTGTGCCCGGTTGACGGGCACCTGAAAAGAACATGTCAGTGGAACGACGCCCTAATCATAAATGGGAATATGTAGATAGCACTCAATATCGGTGCAACTGGTCGGGTTTTACAGGCCCTTGCTAAAGTACCTGGTCTTAACCTCTGTCACTGTGATTGGATAATTGAGCTGTGTGTTAATTCATGGCCTGTAATAAGATGCAGGTCCACCACATAATTCAATTTCATGGAAAGAGTGAACATTGCAATGTGTGTTGACTAATCAACGAGCCCCTTCAAATACTCTGTCAACTACACAGAAACGAGAAAACCCCATGGGACTTGTTTACAACTGTCCAAATGCTTTTTGTTCGTACCATAACAATAGGAAACACATTTCGAAAAAATAAATAAATGTAGGACATATATGCCACTAGTTTCACAAAGGCAGCATACATGTAAATCACAGACTATATTTCACTCTCCTTTTTGTTTTGGCTTTCTTGCATTTCTCCCTTGCTGTCTTGGCTCTACGTCAATTACCTTTTGATCAGATTTCGCACAAGAAGCAAAAAAGTGAGACACGAAGTACTCGGGATGAGCATCATTCAGTGTTTTTTTGGGGATGTCATTGTTATCAATATGGGAGGCTTTCTTCTGAATGAATCATCTTTCCTTCCATCACTTTGTCAGGTTTCCCTTATTCACTCGTCTTGAAAGTGTGTCTTGAAGATATCCTTCGGGAAAGTATAGCGCGCGAAAAAAAAGAAAAACTACAACACGTCTTCAAAAAGTATGTGAGGATGATTGTGGATTCTGAGAAGGCGCTGGTATCGGGGGAAAGTCACCCCAGGTTGTCGCAGTGCTGGTGTGTTAAATTATGAGTAAATTAATCGAATGATGGGAAAAGAAAAAATGCATAGTTTGTGCAGTATTCGTCACAGCATACCCATGCACCTTCACTGAGTACGAAGACGATAAGGGAACTGTCCATGGTTCTGAAAATAAATCAGTGCCTTGCATACAGATAATCAGTATAATGTTCACAAGAAGACATTGTTCTTGATTGCCTGTTTAAGCTCCGTGGAAAGTAAAAGAGAATATCAACTGGCTTGATAATCTCTGATGATTGCATAGTATGGATGCATAACTCTGCATGCCCAGTCTCTGTCCATGCTACTGTAAAACAAAACTCTTTTTTTATGAGATGCATAGAACAATTATGTTAAAGCAGCGGGATTGTGGGCCAAAAAGAGGGAGATTATGACTGCATAGTAGTTTCTAGAACCCCCCCCCCCCCCCCCCCCTTTATTGGCATGCACAGTGTGAACGGCCCAAAGCTGTGACTATAGATAAAGATAGTGAGGCCCGGTGACTTGACTGCTTCTTGGGATGTGCTCATTTGCCTTCCCTGGCTCCATATCGGGTGCAGAGCAGCTTTGTCAAAAAGAACATCCTTCCGCAAAATAGCCTCCAGTGTGTTTCTCTGTACCACCTTTCCCTCTCATCTTCAAAACAGGTGGCATTTTAGCTTAAAAAGCGAGAAATCAGTGTGTTTTGGTGGAGAATTTCAAATACGCCGGACGATATCTGGACATAAATGTGAACACTTTATCTACTGAATCCTCCGTCCTTCCTCCATTCCACAGACCTTTTCCCAGTGATGACAAACAACACCCAACACTATTCCTTTAGCAACATTGGAAAACCTCGGCACAGCACAACCTTACAGGTGTAATGACTCAAAGGTGATATGAGTAAGAATTTTAGTTTAAAACAATCATGGATGAAATTAGCTAAGAATTTCAACAGAAATAAGTAACTTTTTTGAGCAAATCTCCGTTTGTTTGCCCAGTTATCCAATTAGCATGCTAACCAGATACCCCTGTCTCATAATACCACTTCGTAGAGGCATTAGTGAGTCATTGTAACACAAAACAGCAAAGCAAGGATATTTCATCATCACACCCTATTTCCAAGGCTAAAATAATGACAGATGAACAGTTTGATGCAGCTGCTGGAGACGCTAATAATCCTTCAATCCAAAACAATATCATGTTTTTATGCTAAATGCAGCCTTCAGCCTCTGCCACAATGGTCAATGGTTTGTTTTACTTCTGTGTAGAAGGGGAGAGGGAGTAGGGGTGTGTAAATGGAGTAATATACTGCCTACATGTCTTCTTGGGGTGGGGATCATTTCAAATCATTTAGTGTGCTGGTGCACAGCTAGTCAGGCTTTCACAAAGCCCCTTTAATATTGCAGGTGTTCAATGATTGGCTGCCATATCTGATGCCTTACTTCCAGTATAGCCTGTTGTCAGGTCAACCAGAAATAAAAAGACAAAACAAAATAGTCCAGAAACAAGCAAAGATGTCAATCTCAAAACTCAATTCCAGTTGTTGTTGTGGTATTTCTGAGGTAGGCCTACTTAGTCTTAATTTCAGTAGCTCCACAGAAAGGCAAAAAATAACTGACACTGTGACCCTGCAAAATGGAGTCTTATGCTGCGCTATGTCGAGAAGTTTAAAAAAAAGTATATGCATCAATCATGCAGTTCAGACGCTTTGTGAATAAGTGTCTTTGTAACAATAATTCAAAACAAAAAAAGGGTACTTGAAATGCTTAAATCATGCCCTGCAAATGCACAGTATAACTGATCTCCACACCATTTATAGAATAAATCACGGAATTCACAGTCACAGTCCATTTGCTCTCTGTCATCACCCCAATCACTGCATGCCACCACTGTTTCCACCGACACTTTGATGCCATAAACACACAGTGTGAATCCCCGCAGATGTTTCTAATGGCTTCTATATTCCATCCGATTAGCAATACTTTGCGAGTGACTCATTTTGATGGATAAATATAGGTATTGCGCTTGAATTAGGGGCAAAAAAATAAAAATATTCCCCGCACAGCTGTAGACTCGACAAAAGCAATTCCCTTGACATTAGAGAGCGGGCACCACCACGCCCCAGCCTTTATTTTACCTCCCAGCTGGACAACTCTCCAGTCTCAACACAATGCCTGGCAAAAGAGGCCGAGAGAAATATTGCTCTGGTCCGGCCAATCCATCATCAGAATCGCCCCCACTATGAAATACAGGCCAGGTTTCTCCAACAATGAGTCCTATCTGGTATGTTAGGCCTCTTGCTTGTGTATTTATCACCTAACTGGCTGCACAATGCATGATTCATTGAGCAGTCGCCCTGATGAAACATGCTGACTGCATTCTCGGGCAGCATGCCGAGACGCCTTCCCCTCATCCTCTCTCTCTCTCTCTCTCTCTCTCTCTCTCTCTCTCTCTGGTGGCTCTCCCCTCCGTGCATCCAAGAAAACGTACAAAAGGACACTGTATGGTTTGTCTTTTGGGCTTCCCCCTAGTGTTAGACTCCACCTCGTTTCATCATGAAATTTCCTAAGGCTTTTTTTTCTTTCTCTGTGGCCTCCCTTTCTGCCCAGGACACTGCAGGTCCAGCAGTGCCACCGACCACACAAACGTCTCACAGGGGAATTTCATTCATGGGATTCATCCCTCCTTGGTCATTGAATGGAACGCACCAAGTTGGCCCTGTCGCTGAATTGTGAGCTGCTGTGTATATGGGGGTCTGATGAACAGAGAGAACAAAAAATAAAATTTTATTTCCCATGTTCTGTATCTTCATCATCGCATGTGCACTCGATTTATGGTCTCCTCTGACTATACCTGACTTTGCCGACATCTCTTCAACGGTTCCAGCAATCTCCAGTGGAATGACAATGACAATGTCTGATCAGCAGTCTGAATGTGAATGTGTACCTTTGCAATCTGTGGCTGAATCATTATTACCTGACTGTAAAGCATTGCTGTACAGACAGTTTTGTCCTTTACATTGGTATGGCGTGCCGGTCCTCGGACCTCATAAAAATTCACGACATTTGCGGAGTTGTTAACCTTTCAATTCACCACAGGTGTATGTTGTTGTAGATTTGCGCGTTTAAATCTCATGGAACCATCTTTTAGTGTGCTCTCCAGATGTTGAGGGATTCAGGTATAATCAGAGCAAACATCAATGCCTCAGCATGCGCGTGAGTGTGTGTATGTGTGTGTAGGTGTGCTGTGTGCTGTGTGCTGGGTGGGGGTGGGTAGCTGGTGAAGCTCTCCAACAGCATCACAGTGGTTGGTAGGTCTGTTGGGGGCTAATCTTATAGTTAGAACATGGTGTGTGTGTGTGTGTGTGTGTGTGTGTGTGTGTGTGTGTGTGTGTGTGTTTGTTTGTACTGTATATATGAGTGTGTGTGCGTGTGTGTGTGTGTTGTGTGTGTGTGTGTGTGTGTGTGTGTGTGTGTGTGTGTGTGTGTGTGTGTGTTTGTTTGTACTGTATATATGAGTGTGTGTGCGTGTGTGTGTGTGTTGTGTGTGTGTGTGTGTGTGTGTGTGTGTGTGTGTTTGTTTGTTCTGTATATGAGAGTGTGTGTGTGTGTGTGTGTGTGTGTGTGTGTGTGTGTGTGTGTGTGCATTACAGCATTCTGTTAAGGGTGCAGGTTGCCGTGAGCCCAAGACATGGCCAGCCCGTGAGAGAAAGGGACCGAGGCGGCAGGCACGCCTGAGAAGCCACCGGCCCGTGTTCCCGTGTTCCCATTACGGAACTGTCCTTTGGAGA
>NC_085001.1:20343893-20441393 GCF_963854185.1 Sardina pilchardus | reverse complement strand
GCAGCACGGGGTCAGTTGGATCATAACTTCATTCTCCAGACCGAAAACAAAAACACAGCCAGGTGCTGCTCACAGAAAATCCGGCCCCCCCACCACTATCCCTACCCTATGGCATTTATCTGGACTCGAGGCAGCCGCACACTAATAGAAGGAAATGTCTCACCGAAGTCATGACCAGGCCTTGACCAAAAAACCTGGTGGAATGGTCGCAATATTACTGAGCAGCCTCGGGCTGTATGAAGCAGAATGGGATAGACATGTTGGTACGCAATATTTCCAGCAGTATTTTTTTTTCCCCTCCACACTTCTTTCATAGATGAGCGAAAAGCTGCCTCAGTATTAACCACTCTTAGCTGATGACAAGCATAATGCCTCATAGAAAATGTTGCGTAATGAGCTTACCCCATCGGGATGCTCGGCCATTACGTGGGGGATTAATTCTTTGATGTGTACCCCACACTTTATCAATGGCCTCTGACGCCTCCATACATCGAGCATGGCTAAGTCTGATAGTAGCCCGTATAAGAGACATATTCATCAAAGGCCACCATGGTAGGGGGAGGCAGAACCCGTGTACTCCATGCCTATGTGATAAATGAAAGCACCAGGCCCAGGCTATCTTTTGCGATAAGGTTATTCTCAGCCCCCATCCATCATTCATGCAATGGCCTCTGTTAGGGACTCATCTGAATGAACGGAGGATGGTGTAGCGCCCATTTTGCAGAATTGTAAGAAGGTGGTTTTCAGGGAAAAAAAAAAAAAAAAAAAAAAAAAAAAAAAACGGCCCTGCCCTGGCAGGTAAGCAAATATGTTTACAGGCAAAGGGGATGTCAACCACATGCTTAAAATGGAAAGCATACACCCGAATGAGCAACGTATCAGCATGTTCAACATGAAACGACATAGACGGTGATTAAATAGCTGCTAAACAGCGTTGGGGACTAACATGTAACCCAGATCACCGCACGTATTTAAAATATAAAATCAGTTACATATAGTGTAACTAGTGTTATTTTTTACCTCCGCCAAAGAGGTATATGTTTTCATCAGGGACCAGCATTTGTCTGTCTGTTTGTCTGTTTGTCTGTTTGTCTGTCTGTTTGCCTGTTTGTCTGTCTGTCTGTTTGTTAGCAAATTAACTCAAAAAGTGATGGATGGATTTCGATGAAATTTTCAGGGAAGGTCGGACATAACCCAAGGAAGAAGCGATTACATTTTGGGAGTGGTCCATAATACTGTCGGGATTCCGGAGGCGTTTATGTATTTATCTTCGTGGTGGGTAACACTCCATAATAAGGGTCCTTAATAAATAGCAAACTAGCCATTAACTAACCCTTTGTTAATATTTGTTAACTGTTACTAAAATATCTATTTGCCACAAGTTAATGTTTTTTTCATCATTAATTAAATATTAGTTGTTTGCATATAATCTGTATGTTAATGTTTTAACAAATAGAAAACAATCTATTAACTAATATTGTATTAATATTTGTTAATAGTTAACTAAATGTATTTTTGGCACAAATTAAGTTATTTCTTCCATCATTAAATGTTAAATGTTTATTTACAAACTATTCGTAATATGAAAGTTAATGACATATTATTATTGAACTAATTGTTATTAAACTGTGATTCTACCTATCCCAATATGAACCACTCCTTATAGGACCCTTGACGTAATTGGTTAAGCTTAATTCATATATTAGTAACATACAACTATCAGTATGGAGGACCCTTATAATAAAGTTGGTTAAGTGTAATTAATATATTAGTAATATATAACTATTAGTATGGGGGACCCTTATAATAAGGTTGGTTAAGCTTAATTAATACTTTAGTAACATATACTGTAACTGTAACTATCAGTATGGAGGACCCTTATAATAAAGTTGGTTAAGCGTAATTAATGTATTAGTAATATATAACTATTAGTATGGGGACCCTTATAATAAAGTTGGTTAAGCTTAATGAATACATTAGTAATATATAACTATCAGTATGGGGACCCTTATAATAAAGTTGGAACAGTAATTATTAATCATTTACAAATATTTATTATAACATTTATCAACGATAGCAAATATTTTACACTGGATCTCTCTCACTGGAAATGAATGATCTCAGCACACATTGTTGGGAAGGAGGATGAAAATGCTTTATTCATAAAGTCAAAGAACTCTCAAATAGCTTTTTGCTTTCTACTGGAACACTGACCACTGATGGTTCACCTGATGGTCTCCTGGAACACTGACCATGTTAATGCAGTCAATGATAGTTAAACTGATCAAAAAAGATTAACTAGAATGACAACAGAATATATAAAATATTAAATAAACAGAGAAAGAGCGAGTGGGTTCAACCAGAGAGTGAGAAAAAGAGAGAAAGACAGAAAGTGTTAGTGAGGAAAGGACTTGGAAATGGAAATGTTGGTTTTGGATGGAGTTGATTAGGCTAAGTGGCGTCGGTTAGCACACCCGTGATCGAAGCAGTTTCTTCCTTTAATTTATTTTATTGCGTTGCCTTCAACAATTGCCATACAACAATAAAGTTATGTGTGGTCTGTAAGGAACCAAAGAAGCCATCATTAGTAATACGGTCACTGTACCACATAATCACTGTCTAATAAACAAGGCAGGCCACATGTTAAACTAAGCACCCCATTTGCATCCAATGCTCATTGGCAATTTACTGTCACATAAAGATAGCCTAAATGAACTGAATAGCTGATATCTTTGTTATATTCTATGAACATAACCATATCTCAATCACACACACACACAACATAAGACAGGATACATGCATTGACATTACTAACCAAAGTGAAAGTATAAGTTTATAAGGCTAATCTCCGCTTAGCATAACGCTAAGTTAGCATTCCAAACGAGCATGACACACATCCATATCCCACCAACAACAGGCCCTACACATGACTCAGCCTAAGTAGCTCGGTTACTTTCACTTACTTCGTGTTTTGCACGCACACAAGGTGTTCACACAACTCAAACTGTAGGCAATAGGCAGCAAACTCGTTCAGTGATAGCTGCTCACATAATGGCATGGACTCCACCAATGCTGTAACTTAGGAAAACTAACATGAGGCTAAAGTACACAGGAGGACGTTTCTAGGCAACCACACCCTCTACAAAATAAGAGTCTTTCATACAGAGTGAGAGAGACAGAGCACAAGAAAGAGATCAAGGGAGAGTATGAGAGAGAAAGACAGAATGAGAGACAGGCAATAAAAACGGGCAAAAATAAAATAAAAATGATAATGTCCTCTTTGCATACAGGATTGATTTGCACTGACTTCTTTTGTGTAGGCTAGTTTTCGCATCAATTTGCTAGCCTACATCTTTCAGGACCTTGGTGAACCTTGTGAGTTTCCAGTGTGAGAGACCCATAGCCTACAGATAGTTAGTTACTAATATATCAATTAAGCTTAACCAACTTTATTATAAGGGTCCTATGAGGAGTGGTTCATATTGGGATGAAGGCAGAAACACAGTTTAATAACAATTAGTTAATACTAATATGTCATTAACTTTTAGATTAACATATAGCCTAGCCTAGTTTGTAAATAAACATGTAACATTCTAATGTAAGAAATATAACTGTTAATTAGTGCCAAAACAACATTTAGTTAACTATTAACACAATATTAGTTAATAGATTGCTTTCTATTTGTTAAAAACATTAACATACAGTTTATATGCAAACAACTAATATTTAATTAATGATGAAAAAAACACCCTATTAACAAAGGGTTAGTTAATGATTAGTTTGCTATTAACAAAGGGTTAGTTAATGATTAGTTTGCTATTTATTAAGGACCCTTATTATGGAGTGTTACCGTGGTTTAAAAAAATATTACATATAATTTGTTACATAATCATCATTACATCATAATATTATGTAAATGTGGTCCATATTTTGTATTGCTATGTGATATCCATGTTTGCATGAAAAAAACATGTAACAATTCCCATAGCTCATTTCTCCACCAGTTGCTGCATTACAGTAATGAGTAACCAAGCTATTCATGCAGCAGAATAACACAACTGATTGTCACGGAACATCATTTGCTTTGTAGCACTGATAATGTGCAAGGACTTATATTTTGATACGGTTTCTAACGATAGTCTATGCGTGAGCAGAGGAAGCACAGAGTTCTGAGTAGACACTTTCAGCAGAGACTTTCTAATGAAGAGACACACCACTCAACAATTCTCCTAGAAACGCACAGGGTTAGTTTGTAATGCCAATATGGCAGTTGTCAACACATATCCCGCCCTTTACACAGCAAAGAAAGTCTACATGTGAACACATTGAGTGCCAATCATGTGGTGTGTTGTGAAAATATCGTACTGTACCAATCATGTGCTGTGATTTTGCCACTGGAGCATGGGTTGGTGCACTGAAGCTTTGCGCATATATTTCTGCCTGTAATACAGTAGATGCTCAGTAAGTGCCCAAAACGCATCGCAATATGACTGCCGGGTGGAGGTACTTGGGTTGAAAATAACAGAAAATAAACTTCTTTATCAAGGAATCAACTAAACTCCGTGTCAGATTATATTTGGATGCCCCCATCAGAACTAACCATTACAGCTGCATAAACTGATTTTATGAAACAAAGAAAACATTCAGATGGGGAGAGTTTCCGCCTCTGGATAAACATGAATGAGGATTAATTGCTTAATATAACCTTGCTATGATAATGCCATAACCTCCATCATGGGAAAATCTGTTCTGGAAATGGAAACAAATGTGAAAATATATAGATTAGGTTTTGATGGCCTTTGAGTGACAGGTGTAGACAATTCCCCAATAATGGATTGTGTACAGTCAGTGCTTTCTGCATGAACGAAACGGGATTGTGAGAAGCGTGTGTGTGTGTGTGTGTGTGTGTTCATCAATCTCAGAAGCTTATTATTTATTGCATGCAGCCCATCACCTTCCTTGAAATTCTAGGGTGATGTGTTCTCTCTTCCTCCCTCTCTCAGTCTCTCTCTCTCTCTCTCTCTCTCTCTCTCTCTTATGGCCAGGTGTTGACTGTTCTGTGAACACCTGAGGAGCTTTCCTAATCCTGTGATTCTCTGCACCTGTCTGTTTTGTGAATGGCGAGTGCGTTGAGTCGAATGGGAGTGTCATATCTGCGCTGCACCTCCGGCTTATGGAAAGAGAGTGATTGCGCCGCGTGGGCTGTTTTCTCTCCAGCTCCAGATGGAGAGAAAGGAACTGTTGATTTACCTTCACACAGGAGCCAAAGTCAATTAGTGGAGGGAACTGTGCGAACGCTTTGAGTGATGCTTGGCTGTCACGCAACTATGCTGAAAAGAAATTGAAAATATTTCTCATAGCTTATTTAATATGATATGTGTCTATATTTCTAATGTGAAATCAGTGTTCAAAACAGTGGTGTTGGCTAGAAAGCCCGGCCTAATTGTCTTTAATGATTTTGCAACATGTGTACGTTCAGAAGCTACAAAGGCCTCAAGATTCAGATGAAAGGCCAAAATCTTCAAATACATGCTCATTTTTTCAAACAGCAGGGAGGAAATTCACGAGACGTGCAAAATAAGCTGTCCTGCACTCAGCGAGATCATGGCTTTTTCTGTGAACAAGTCATGACACTACTGCGAAGCGAAAACAATGAATATTGCGAGCGAATGAGAAGCCAGGGTCGACCCAGAAGCACATCCCATCAGTGGCACGGGGCACATCCACAGCTGGAGGCTTTAGATCTGGCAGATGAACCAGCTTTGGACTGGCCATACGGGCGGCACTTCACAGTGTGAACTCCCCATCAATACAGCCTGTGTTCCTTTCAAGTGACCCTTAAAGTGAGGAGCCAAAGCACTCACCACTGGGAGACAGAGCTGATGACAGAGCGGCCCTTGAGGTCTCGGATTGAAAGCCGCTATGAGCATGAGCATACCGAAATCACCTCAGATCAAGCCAGGCTGGAATTTTCATCTACATTTTCAAATGTCGTAGTGATGTGATGTGTTTTTTAGATATATATATATTTTTTTTTTAAAGAGAAACTATGCAGGATTGGCGATTTCATCTCCGGTTTCGGTTTCGGTTTTCGTTTTCGCTCGTTTTATGCTTGCCCTACAGCTTCCCCTACATCTTTACCGTGTATATGTATACATATATAGGCTATATATACATTTATGAATGGCAAGTGCGGTTCTTCTTGTTCCTTACGCGTCTCAGACTTCCAGATGTAAACAAAGAGCGATCGTCTCCTGCAGAAACTGCAAGGTTGCAATAGCGGATAGAGACACTGGGGGCGGGAGGAGATATTACTGTTTTCGATGAAACTGGTCAGTCAAGCAAAACAACAATTTCTGAGCGATTTTATGACTACGAAAAAGTTGGGGAGAGTGGGAGAGAGAGTCGGGGTGGGATCCGGAAAGGACCATAGGGTGGGAATCCAACCCGGGTCGCCGGCGTGTGGTGCAGATGCCCCAGCCAGTCGCACCACGGCTGGGGCCTATATTTCAGTTTTAATCTGTTTGCCAGACACCTACTCCACTCGTGTTTATTCATGAATAGCACCGGCATCAGTAAAGAAAGCAAAAAATAAATATGGTCTGCCTGTACCTATGCCTGTTGAAGTGTCCATGGCCATGGCAACCATGACAGGGACAAGGAGGCGGGCGTTCTGGCCCTCAACAGCCCCTTCCCCCTGGACAATTGCACTACCCCAACCCCTCAGTATTCTATTTATATTCATAAGATGTACATGCTGTAATTACACTTATATTCATTATCATACTGCTCTTTATACTGTTCAGGCTGCACATACACTTATTTTCTACTACTCTTATAATGTTGCTGTTACTACACTGCACATATCTGTGCATATTGCACACATCTGTCTATGACTAATTAATTACTTGAAGACTCTGAGGGCCAGATGTACTAACGTTTTGCGTCCATTTCAGGCGTAACGTGCGCGTATAAACATGGGGATGGTATGTACAAACACGCCGCAATGAGAGAAACGCGCAGACTGCCTGCCGTGGGAGCTGAGAATGGCTATTTGCGCTTTTCCGTGTCATGCATATTAATTCCTGGGCGGATCAGCTGGAAATGGGTGTAACGCGCAAGTACAGGGGAGGAGAGGTGCTAATAGCGATTGATTAAGTATTCCGCCTTATGTATGAAAACAGCGCACGTCTACTTTGCGTTGAAAAACTTCCGCCTTCTGAAAGCAGGTGTAATCCAAATTGCGGTTAAATGCGTCTATTAGAAAAACGTTTAGAGTCAGCTGAATCACTATTCAGAGCATCAGTTTTCTTCATTATACTATGTCAAAAGCAACCTTAACTTTTGTTTGCCTCTCTAAAATCGTATTTTCTCTTTCACGACATAGCCTACACTTCCCAATCTGTTAGACAGGCATTACTGTAAGTCACACCCGTATACTGTAGTCTACCAGCAGTAAATAGTTAACAAGTATTTTTTTAAGTGGATTAGTAGAACTTCTAGGCCTACTCTGTCTGTCGCTGCTCATTGACATCTCTTTGTCTCATGTATGATCGCTAAACTTGGATTCTTTTTAATATTGCAATATTCAACTGCGCTTGTGGTTCAGCAGCTCTGCGCACGCAACTAGCGTTGTGGAGGGGCGGGAACGGGCGGGGATGACCGCAGTTAACGTAATGAAGTGACAGCTTAGTAAATTCCACGCAATATAGCCAAGCACAGCGTTCGCATTCTGCGTTTACAAAAACTCGCTGTTAGCGCTGTGTTAGTACATCTGGCCCTGAGTGCTTGACTAGTGTAATCATTCATGTTATCATTTGTGAAATCACGGGGGCAGCTGTGGCCTACTGGTTAGGGCTTCGGGCTTGTAACCAGAGGGTTGCCGGTTCGAACCCCGACCAGTCCACGGCAGAAGTGCCCTTGAGCAAGGCACCTACAGTAAACCCCTCACTGCTCCCCGAGCACCGCTGGTTGGGCAGGCAGCTCACTGCTCTGGGTTAGTGTGTGATTCACCTCACTGTCTGTTCACTATGTGCTGTGTGTGTTCACTAATTCATTTAAATTGGGTTAAATGCAGAGAAATGAATTGCCCTCACGGTATCAAAAAAGTATATATTCTATTCCATTATTTTCTATTCTCTGTCTGGACATATTTGTGTTTTAATAACTACTTTTCAAACATTTTTAAACTACTGTATATCCAATCGCATGTGTTTCTATTATTAATTTTTAAACATGTTTGAGCTATTGCCCTTTTTATACTTTTATGTAATAATTATCTTTCTTTGCCCTTTGCCCCTCTGTGCTTTTATTAGGAATTCCTGCTTGCTTGTGTTTCTGTAAAGCACATTGAAATTCCTCTGTGCAGTATATGAAATGCTCTTTAAAAATAAACTTGATTTGACTTGACTTGACTACACTGCGCATATTTGTACATGTTGTTCATACATTGTTCATACTGCATACCCATATCTATTTTGCTCCTATAAGGCTACTGCTAAAACATTGCACATATTTTTATTTCATTTATATCACTAAAACCATACCACTTTCTTAACTTTTACACTGCACACTGTCTTATACTGTTTACACTGACTGCTCCACCTGTCTGTACTGTGTATATCACATTGCACTTTTCTGCTTTTTTGCACTGGTCGCAAACTGCATGACATTGTCTCCGTACTTGTACTTGTACTCTGCACACTGACAATAAAGTTCAATCTAAAACGTACAGTATATCACTTCTTAAGCCAACAGTGCAGATTATGGTGATGATCCACCATAAAAAAATCTATTTTGTTTTCAGAAAGAACTCCAATACTCTATTAGCAGTATTACTTTGTACTGTAGCTGTGAAAACCGCTTTGAGCCATGAAATCATACAGCAGCTTTTCATAAATATCTGAACCATGAATTGAATATGAATACAGATTAAAGCTAAATATTATTGTATTGCAATACCTTTCAAGTCTGTTGTAAACATCAGGTAATATAACATATAAAACATTATTCTATGAACACTGTGGTGAACAAATCAGTCATAAACTATACTGAATGAGAAAGATAAACAATAGATACACAAAAAGGTTTTCAGAGCCTTTTTAAAATGGTATCCATCACACGCTGGCACTGTGCATTAGCGCTGGTGTAGCATAGCATCGCATCCCCACCAGACTCTCTCCAGAGACAGCGATTCAGGTGGCTACAGAGAGTTATGGCTCTCCAGATATTAATTTGTCTAAATCAAGGACAAGGCTTTCCATGGGGTTATAGGCTTTCACTTATCCCATCAATCAATCAAGGTCTCTCTCCACAACACTGAATCAATCAATGAATCTATGCGCTTCAATAGAGCCACAGCTGCAGCTGGGCTAGAGCACTCCTCAGTCTTTATATAAAGCGGCTGCATACATCCACTGGCTTTGTCTCTTCTGTTTGTATGGTTTTTTTCCCAAAGAGCAAATGAACTATTTTTAAAATAAATTATGTATTGCGCTCCATTTTGCATTCCATCAGAATGCTTCAGGCTGATGTACAGTGGTCTTGTGTTGTATGCATAATTCCCCTGTTACCCTTGTCATTTGGCGCCCTTCTCCCACACACCTCATACAGTCATGCTGCAACACAGAGCCAGTGTCCTACTATTGCACCCAGTATAATATTCCCTCAATTGCTGTTAAAAGGATGTGTACCCCATGAAAGAAATATACAACACGCACGCACGCACGCGCGCACACACACACACACACACACACACACACACGTATACCTACTTTCTCCAACACTCATACCTACAGTATGCACACACAGTTTCATTCTCTCTCTCTCTCTCTCTCACACTCTCTCTCACACACACACACACACACACACACACACACACACACACGCGCACAAAGCACAAAGCACAAAGCATGAGGATATTTTAGCTGTAATTGCCGGGATCTTTCAGATCACCTTTACATTTTCCACTATTATAGGTTGGCATGACAGGGATGCTTTCACAGATCCACCTATTCCTCCACCTCCTTAGTACATCTGGCGCATTAAGGGGCATTAGACTCACTGGGTGAGTGCCAATTAACTGTAATCCTTGTCATCCAGTGGTTGCACGTCTCGCTCTGCAGCTGCGATATCTGTCATCAGAAAGATGTCTTTCAACTAGAAGGGCAATTAATGTTGGATCGCTGACCCTCTCTAAGACTATACCTGTAATGACTTCCCCATCCAAGACAGAGGGGCCAGGGCATGATTATGGAATTCTGTCTGAGCCTGTAAAATGGGGGAAACCGCAGTAACGCAGGCACCGGGAGATATCTCGGCCGAGATATATGAGCATTTAGAGACCTACCCCAAGTTTTTCTTCGACAAACTTTTTTTTCTTTCTTTCTTTCTTTCTTTTAATGAGAGAACCTGTCACTGGGTCATAGGTCAGGGAGAGTGGTGCATTTTGGGGAACATGTCTGCTCCCATAAATGATTTTGTTGTGCTCCCCTGACCCTGAACTACATGCATTTGTGCTTATGCTGCTATCGAAGTGTGATGTCAGACATTTTGTGGGATTATGGTCTGTGGAAATGTTATACTGCATAATTAATGGTTACTGTCAACAACGGACCCGTGAAAATACATTTGGAGGAGACAGCACATTTTAATAGCTCTAGACTGTTGAATTGGTTTCATATATTTAAAAGCCTGTATTAAAGTTAGTTTGGTATATTAAAGCCATAGATTTTAAAGCAAGAATGTTCGGAACAGTTTAGTCAAGCAGTAAGGAAATTCTCACCATGCATGCAAGCTACCATCAGTGAAACACCTAACAGAATTAACTACCGCCTCTTATGTTCACAGCAGATGCTCGCAGAAGCCTCCCACTGACAAACACAGACATATGACGACCCAGACCAGGACACGGCAATACTGCTAAGGGGTAATATCTCAGATGCAGTGTTATACGAATACTAGATATAGATAGATATACTGCGCACATATCAACAGATGGTTGCTGTTTATTTGATGTCACAACAGGATATGTTGACTTTGAAGACAGAGAAGGGACAGACTGTTTGACTTGGCCAGTTATTTGGAGATGTAATCCAATAAAAACACGGAAAGAGAAAGGCATGTCTTGCAAAAGTATAAGTATCTGGAAGCCATGCTGGACTTGTTGCTGCTAAGGGGAATGTTATTTAAAGTGTCAACAGCAAAATACACTTGATCACTGTTGTTGTACAGTACCCGCAGATGCTCTTAAAAAATGGGCAACGAATTTGCCTCTGCAATTCCACTGTGTACTCATCTGTCAGTTAGCAATCATCCCTTACTTCACGAATAGCCATTTGTGGACCACAGTGACCCTTCACAATATTTAAAGGGATATTTAACTTTCGAAATCTGCTGCTGTGCCACAGAAAGTGGGAAGGGACTTTAATTATGAAATGCGGGTTGGAATGACAGCTGGTCTTTTTGAGGAGGAAGCAAGCCTTGTGGACAGCCAGGTGGTAGTAACCTAGTTGGAAGGTTGTGAGTATTGTATTGTAAGATTGAGCATTAAAAGCATTTTTTACCTTAATATAACAGCTTCAAAGTAATCTTGATGGAATGCTAACTTGTAATAGAGAAAATGGTGTGCCTGAGGTACAGTACACCCATCTAGAACCAACCTTCTCTCTCCCTTGATCCAGATAGTCACATTTTTTTTACAGCTTATTTATTTGAGGTGTAATATAACCTTCAGAGAATATCTTTGCAAGTTGTGGGCAATGGTAGCATATATATGTTAGTGGTTGCTAAGGATCTGGGCTAGCTAGCAGTAGCCAGAAAAGTTGAGAGAAATGTCTGGCTGCTAGCTACCGTTGTTCCCTTGAATATGCACTTTATCTCCCCAGTTGCTCTGTGGAAACTGGCCCCTGTTAGTCTGGCTATCACCATACTAAGCTCATTATTTTAAGATTGAACATAAGTATGGTGAGGCTGCGCTTTGGTTCTACTGCACAAGAGGCGTGATCAATGGGCATTGTTAAAATGACTGCGCACGCTTGGATAGTCCTTCAACCAATCAGACCAACGATCCGGTGTGTCTTTTGGATAAGCTAGTTTCTGATTGGAGCCAAAGGTTCTGGCAGGGAACAGAGGAGATACTGTAGATGTGCTTGTTTCCAGCATGAGCTGCTGGGCGAAATCCAAATTCCCCAGAAGTTCAGGCAGGGTTCACCCAGCCTAGGCCCCTGTAGGATTGATCCTTCAACATCTAAACAAATGTAGCATGTTCAGGGGGAAGGGTACAAGCCCTGAGTGGTATTTTGGCCAGTGTGTAAACTACAAATACTCCATACTGTAGGGGGGGGGGGGGGGGGGGGGGGAATGGCTACTATTCCCATGTAGCCAGACTATTGGAAAATGCCTTTCAATAAACTTATCAACTTAACTTATCAAGAGTATTTTAGTATATGCAGTCAAAAAAGGGTCATAATGGTGTTTGCATGAATCCTTTGATTTGAATGGTCAATAGTATTGTGTGGCTTTGCACCCATGTGACTTATGTTAAGTGTAGAAACCTGTACTTTTCCACTTCAGCGAGGATGCAGTGGGCCCACTCTGGGATAGGTAATTGACTAAGGGTGTAATGAAGTCCCAATGGAACTGTAGCTGAGTAAACAAATATTATGCCACCTTTGCATTCCATCACGGCTCCTTATACCGCTGATGAAATCTGTCAGTGTTCATTATTGAAGATAGTCATGAACTGCTGTGCGAAAGGGCACGATAGGAACTTTCTATTTACTCAGGCAGATAGGATGTAATGATAAATTCGCTCTCAATAGCACAGTTATTACCTATTTCCTTATATCATTTTTGTGCTTTCCCTGAAAGTAGATTTCATCAAAGCAGTGCAATATGATCTGGCTGACTGGTTTGTCAGCTCTGAAGTTCATAGCGAGTGTTCTGGCATGTCTGCGCTGAATTCCGCTTTGAACAAAATGAAATTACCTGCATTGCTTTGGCGCTTCTCATTCTAAAATTGACAGTTTGATAACACCCTTTATGTACAAAAGAGGAAAAAAAGAAAACGGCAGAAGGCCGCCCCAAAACCATCGCTATGGGGAGGAACATAATGGCAATGCCTGACGCGGGTCAGTTAACACTGTTAATATATAGTATAGTACAGTGTTAATATATATAAGAGTGTCTTTTCTTCAAGCATTTTTGGCGTCTCAACAGTGGTTAGCTCTGCCAAAAAGAGTCCTTTCCGTTTGGATTTCAGGTGGTTTAGCAGTGGCCAGAAATCTTCATAATTGAAGACAGTTTAAGAGCTTCTCCTCTGTTCTCTAATTATCGGGTTGAATTACGAGTCTCTTTGGAAAGAACCCTCACAATAGAGCTGTAAAATGATGTAGCACTTAGAGTATATATAAAAAGCCAGCAGCCAATATGTGAAATGAGCAAACTTACTCTGTTGCTCTGCTAAGGTAATCTGCTTAGCCTTAACCTGTTTTAAGGAGGCAGCTACACTTGTGCCATTGATTACTTATTCAGGTCAATGACCTTGGCAGCCAGAGTTAATTGCTGGCCAGCATTGCTATGATTTAGGGAAACTGGAAGCACAAAAGATGTCTGAAATACCTCTCACAAACACTTGTATTAGCATATAGGACTGCATTAAATCCCGAGCTCTTATGTCCTCGCTGATGCTTAAACAAACATTATTACACAAAGATGGCTGTGCACTCTTGACAGTTGGTGTTCAGTAAACCTCTGTGTACACTGCAGTGGACCACATAACCAAACAACATGTCTTTGTTTGATGGGAAAAACATATCCAATCTGTCCTACTGTTTTGATGGTACCCTACAGCTGGGCATCACATAACACTTCATTAACTTAATTACTATTTTTCTTTTGTGTTAAGCTTGTTTATTTTGGAGCACGTCTGGACAAAATGACTCTGTGTGAATTATTTTGTGATGCATGTATTTATGGTGCTGTTAATTGTGTTTTGTTAATTCACACACAGATTTATTTAACTTTTTTTTCTTTCTTTTTTCTTCTTCTGCCAGTGCTCATAATCATCATAGCCACTCATCAGTCAGTCAATTAACAATTCTTAGAATACTTTTCATTTAATAATCAACACTAAACACCCCATTGCCAATAGGACTCCTCTCCTTCTCTTTACCCACAAACTACTGTACCGCTGTTACACAACAGTAACATATATAAGAGTCATGAAGTGTCTTCAAGGGCTGGGCTTGGAAATGTTACCCTGCCCGCTGGAGACTGCCCACTCTTGCATGTGATATTTGGGCACAGCAGTGCACCAATACATCTGGCCTCAGCCAGCTGTGATGGGAGTGTGGGTGGGTTGTTTCTTGGGAGTCTAGTTGAGACACTGAATAGCACTGTGGGCTCTGGAGCTAACAACCCCTGTGCCTTCTGCTCAGTAGGTGAGTGCGCTATTCCAAAGAAGCAATGCAACGTGTGGCGTGATTGAACTCCAGCATTAGTACCAGAACATGGCATACGGAGTGGGAGTGCCTTACATGCGGTTCTGTCTTTTTTTTCTTTTTTCTTTTTTTTTCAAAGGGGAAAAAGGGGCAATAGCCTGGATTGGACGAAAGTTCTTGGGAATTTATGAGTAAAATTAAACCACTCTCTGAAAAATGACTTGTTCCTCCCAGCTTTATATTGAATTTTTTTTCACATTATAGGCATAAATGTGAGATATTTCCTGCAGGACATTTCAAATGTATGTGATTATATCACAAAGGGAAAGGTATGGAGGACTTGATTTGATAAAAAGGATTCCCGTGCAGTTGGGGGAGATTATCTTTTAATCAGGCATTTATCAGATAGTTCCCTCTAAATGGGCAATCTAATCACCCTTCCAGTCTTTCAAGCAGTTGTTGGTGAGGACAAATTGCTTTGGGTTTGTGGCTCAACTAAGCCGTAGAGATGGAGATTTATTGACACTGAATAGGACTTTGTGAAAGATGATATCCATCTCAGTGACATGGGCACATCATCATGGTATAATTCTCTCTGATATGCAATCGTTAGTAACCATCGTGATTTATACGCTCGATAACATCCAGGAGCATTAGTCTTATAATGCCTTCAAAAAATTCAGCCTGGGTCCAACATTGCTGTTTGCCACCCTCCCCCTCATTTCCACATATTTTAGAAAATCCTTATATGAAATTTTATATTAATAAATTACCATATTAGCTCAGACATAGATGAATTGGCAGCACTGACATGAATGATTAAAAGTTATGTGCAATTATGCAGTAGTCTTCTAATTATATTCTCCCTTCAATACACTCTTAATGAAATACTCTATTATACTCATGTTAATGTAAATGCATAGGGGATAAAATGTATTGGCAGCCCTGACAATGCTTCATTAAACCACAAAATAATGTATCAGTGCCACATAGCACTCCACTGAGATTAGCCTCTTGGTTATATACAGCATGTCTCTAGTTGAGAGTGATGGACCTCTAAGGTTATGTTACATTAAGCCTGCGGAGTATTTTCAGAAACATCTTCCAACTCCCCAGAAACCTGCTAGCAGCAAGCCGATGTAGACATGAGCTTAAAAACGCTTGTCAAAATGGCCTCTTTGAAATTCCGAGATGAAA
The DNA here is from genome assembly GCF_963854185.1 of Sardina pilchardus. Classification (NCBI taxonomy): domain Eukaryota; kingdom Metazoa; phylum Chordata; class Actinopteri; order Clupeiformes; family Clupeidae; genus Sardina; species Sardina pilchardus. Next base: position 20,425,755 of record NC_085001.1, on the reverse strand, counting down.
AAGTATTATATTTCATAGATATTTGCACAATTATTCACAATTCATAGAAGCTTCATTAATCATGAATTGCAACACATGCCCATAACATATTAACAACACATATAAGCAGCAGGCGGCTTCTTATCTTTGATCTTCACAGACCTTTTCATTTAAATTCTAACCATGCGCCTCTCATCCACAACCCCGAGAGTTACACGCCGTGACAAAGTTATACTCTATAACTGTCTCGCTGCGCAGATTACGGCAATTATATACCGGTTCATTAACGTATGGTCTAAACCGGTTGGAGGGTTTCCAAGACATTATGAGAAAGATTATGTGCAGAGTGGTTACACAAGAGAGATTATGCACCATAGTGTTGAACTTATAGCCTGCTGAAACTCAGGGCCACCAATTGAACTGCATGGCCTTGTGGAGATCACTGAGTTCTCCCAGCTGTAAATCAGCTATATTGAAATATTCAAAAAAGCGATTCTGTCCATTAAGTGATGAATCAATCTGTGATTTAAAGAGGGGGAAAAAAACTTTTCAGGACCAAAGCAGTAATTCTTTTGGGACAGATCTGTGATCATCATCATGAAGCCATTATTCAGAGTGAAAGCTAGCAGAGAAGAGAAACCTGCTGCCAGCCCTTTTCACAAGAGAGAGAGTTTCACAAAGTCACAAAGTAGTCTGTGTCTCATACAATGAAACTGAAAGGTTATTCACTCGTTCAGGTAATTCAGCCATTATTTATTCTCGGAGGTTCGTTGAGGGTATTTTCATTCCAAGATTACAGTGGCAATGAAATAACAGAATAAACAGTACAATAATTGTGGCAAAAAGCGGTTATGGGAACAGTACAGACAAACTGTTTATGTATCCTTCCTGCAATGCTTTAATGGTCAAGTCAGTCTCCTCTCCCTGCTTTTTGTTTCACGTTGTTCCTCATGCCACACGTGACATGGTTTCAGCCAATGCAGAAATGGTCGAATATTTTAGTCTTTTCTCCACACTTACTGCATGTTGCCTGGCAACAGGTAAAGCATAGCAGCCTGAAAGGGAACTTCTACTTCCCTTCTAAAGACTGTCGCACATTCAGTAACAAACATGTAAGGCAGTGGGAGCTTTTTTGTTTGCAAATGCTGATTATTCAGATAAAATGGACTCATAATTGAGGCTGCCGTATCAGGGTTCATAGGAGGCAGATGTTCAGACTCAATTTCTGCAAGGTGGGATGGCCATTATTGTATTTGCAGAGAAATCTCCAGCAATCTTGTATTACATTTCAGTTTTCAGACTAATAATGGAATAATAACCAAAACATCTGAGCTGCCAAAGGCTTTGATTTTTCTACCTTGTTTGAACTAATGATTAAACACACCACACAAATACAATCCATTTTCAACATCAAGGAAGCCTGAAAATGATTAAATATTTTTTAATCATCTAAATATAACACTTTCAGGTAATTTAAAAGGTGTAATATTCATTTGTTTCATATTTACCAGCTGCTGCTTGGAATAGACGGCAAACACAAACCTCAGCATCACAATACAGGATGTGGCCACGCAGAATTAGATAAATTATTGATTGCAGAGTGATAAAAAAAAAAAAAACATATTACAGCACAAAACATCAGTACAGCGTAGCCTTATGCTTCTTCATTGAATGATCTAAATATTGGATGAAGCCAGGTTTACTCAAACAGTCAAAATGTTTGTTTTCTCCCACCACTAGGGTTAATTTGATTTTGACCTGGCAATCTGTGCTCACCATCTTGAGTCGCAAGAGTGCCTCTTTACTGTGCTCGAGCATGTCAACCTCCCTTATGCCAAATCTGTTATGAATGCCACTGTATGTATTTTGAGCGCAGGGATTTGGAGCCCGTCCAACAGAGTAATTCACAGAGGGGATCCAAAGCCCTGCTGTACTGCGGCGACTGCAGGCAGAGACAATCTCTTAGCTTAAATGGAACCTGTCTCGGCTGAGGTAACTGCGCCGGCTCACTCCTATCCCAGAACCTCATCGGCAGGGCAAATTCAGCATTTTCTCACGTCGCAAGAGTTAGACGGCACACACACGCGTGTGTGTGAAAAACCATTGAGTTAGTCGTTTTCCACTCAAGAGGAGTCTCTGTGTGTGTGTTCAAACACAACACTCATGGAGCAGGCCCTTCTTTCCTGATGTTTTTACCTCTTCGATTGTAAATGAGCACGTAATTGATTTGGAGGAGCTCTTCCTCAGGGCCCTGTGTACAGGAGCGATAGAATTCTTGTAATCTGTGTCTGGGATCAGAGAGGGTTGGGGTGGCGGGAGAGAGAGAGAGAGAGAGAGAGAGAGAGAGAGAGAGAGAGAGAGAGAGAGAGAGAGAGAGAGAGAGAGGGAGAGAGAGAAATACTCTCTCAAAGTCAGATGATTAAATTGGCTGGGGATGTAGCACTGTCCGGGCAGCCCTAATACTGTTCATCTGACCAATCGCAGTGCTCAAAGCGCGGCATTGTTCTTCACTCTGATTGATTCTTCCACACAGAATACTCCACAAAGACAGTCCTCCAAAATCCAATCTACTCTAAGTGGGTCGCAAGAGGTAGGCTTTATACTTCTCAGGCTTTTATTATGTGAAAATGTAATGAATAATGTAAGGACCGTTCCTGGTGTACTCTGTACTGTGTATGTTTAATTCAGTAGATGTATATTATTCTATTGTTGGGCACATTTTTTTGCCATTTTAAGATATTTTTGCCACTAAGAACCTGTTGTCATCTGTTCAGAGGCACAGCAGGTCTTTGTAGCATCTGAAGAGGAGCCTAGAAAGAAAGCTGCTAGTCAGTCCTCTAAACAGTCGAAAGATTTTGGTCTTTTTTTTCTTTCTTGGATTCCTTTCAAGCCCACAGCCTTGACATTACAGTTATTTAGTGTGTTAGTTAGTGTGTAGTTAGTGTGTAGTTTATTGTCACTCTGAAGGAATTCATTTGAACTGACCTGCAAAGCCCCACACATCACATTCCATTCCATCACGGTCACAAACAACTCCCACTGTGTGTGTCCAAATCATGTTTTTGAAATGTGGTCAGGCCTTTTTGTATGGTGGAAGTCAAGTCTATTGAACAGCATTTGAAACTTTTTTATCCATACACAACAAAGGGAAAAAAAATCCCTATCCAACTTAAAACACATTTCAGATCAGTACAGAGATTTCCATTAATCAGGCAGCTAAACTTTGACGCTTTGAACAATGTCAAGCATCCCTTAGTCGTGTGGCCCGGATGCTGAAACAATTGCTGATTACGTGTCAAAATCTAATAGCCTTGTGGCAAGGTGTTCCCACAACAGTCCCTCCATGAAAAGAGCAAACCCCTGAGAACCCTCTATACTGTCTGTGCGAAGCTACTGTGTCACATTTCATGATTATCATAATGGCTTCACTTGACAGCTGAATGTCATTGTTGAAGGCTTACCAAGAGCAAAATACTTGGGGCACATTTCGAGATGGCAAAAACAGCCCTGTTAGTTTGCTTCATCACAGTGGCTGCACACAAGACATGTGTAGCTGTGTGTATGTGTATGTGTATGTGTATGTGCGTATGTGTGTAAGGGTGTGTGTGTGTGTGTGTGTGTGTGTATGTGTGTAAGGGTGTGTGTGTGTGTGTTGGGAGGGTGCATGGTAAATAAAAGTAGAATACCCACTCACATCCTACGTCAATTTAGCCCGGGTGCAAGATCTTCAAGAGTGATAATACGAAAAGATAAAAAGTATCCGCACACCAGTTTTTAGCTCCCAGTGAGAATTTTCTTTATGGAAGCAACGTTTCGAGCAAAAAAAGCTCTTCCTCAGGCTGCAGGGAGGGTGCATGGTAACATCAGTCGACGAAAACTGAAACATCGACGTACCTTTGATTTAATTACAACTGCGGTTGGAGGAACTTCACGTTGCAAGTCCAAGGCCAATAGCTTCTGATTAGAGACTGAGGGGGCAGTGGGGAAGGGGCAGCAACAAGTGAATAATATTTCAATATCCTTTTGAAATATGAATGATTGGGAGACGTGATAGCTTGGGTTAAAATGCAAGTTATTTCACTGAAAAATATGTGGAAAGTAAGGGTTGATTAGTTCATGTTTTTTAACGGCCTCTTTAACCTCGATCTCTCCTCTCATTTCTTCCTCCCTGTCTTGGAATATAAATAAACAAACAAATAAATAAATAAGCACAAATCACATTAAGGTTACCAATGGCATGTATGCCACTGTGGAGTGCGTGGTGATTTTGCAGCAGACCTGGCCAAGTATCAACTGCATGGCTCTGCCAGAAACATCAAAACATTTGAAATGGCTTTTTAAAATATTGAACATGCTCCCTCACAATACCGCAGGTGACACTGTGAGTGCTCACGCACTCAAGCTTCTGTGCACTGGGCAAGGGCATGCAAGAGTTATCATTCAGAGGATTTGTGTTGAATATTTAGGTTGCATATATAGTATGTAATGAGTGTGTGTGTGTGTGTGTGTGTGTGTGTGTGTGTGTGTGTGTGTGTGTATGTGTGTGTGTGTGTGTGTGTGTGTGTGTGTGTGTGTGTGTGTGTGTGTGTGTGTTTGTGTGTGTGTGTGTGTGTATGTGTGTGTGTGTGTGTGTGGGTGTCTAGTGTGTGTGTGTGTGTGTGTGTGTGTGTGTGTATGTGTATATGTGTGTCTAATGGTCAGTTCTACTATAGGCAAAAATGAAAAGGCAAATGACAAAACCAAACAGCCAGAACAATGACCATGTTTCTGCACTGACCTATGGGCGACCAAAGATGGATGATGAGCCCTGGCCATATTCCGCTGCTCTCTGGAGGAGGAGAAAATATATGCGACGTGCACCGAGCCTGGGAAATTTGGCACCCGCTCAAACACCATCTGTATGTTCACGCTGTGCCATTTCCCCCTGTTTCTGCCGACAAGTTCATCTGCAGATGGAGCCTTTATGGCTGCGCTGGTACACTTGATTGCCCCCATAGCTTATGGAATCCCTGCTGAGCCACACACCCCGTTAACCCTTTGTATTTCGGATCACAAATTGGGGGATTTTAATGAATGTACCGATATGGATATAGAGGGCCAGACAGGTAGGAGAGACATGCCCTACGTGCTCCCTGGAATGGCCACATTGTCCACTAGACAGGGCCCTTTTCACCTGAATCATTAGTAGGGGAATGTGGGGATGTGGAATCGCAGTTCCCTTATGCCATTAAGGAACCGTTAAGGTCTCTGCTGCTCTCCGTCAGTATCTAAAATCATTTCAGGTGACAAAATGTTTGTAGGCTCTTTACTCTTTGCCATTGACTTGTGTTGCACTGCTGACATGCCCTATTACCTGCATGGGGAGAACAGAGGTGTATTAGCTGTGTTTCCCAGGGATAAATATTATACCATGTTGATGTGCCTTTGCATACCTTTCCAGTAAATGCTTGGTATGATTGAATACTTTGTCAGTGTCTACACAAACACAATCACAGCATAATGCAACATGATCCCCATCTCTTCTGATATTCACCATATTTCCTCAGAAAACACCTGCTACGTTTTGTTAATATCCAGGGCTCAAATCTGGAAACAACAGCTTTCCGTTGTTTCCACAACACCCAACTGGAACACACAGGCAAGTATCATCATGTGTGAACTCTCTTGGCTAAATGTTTACAGCACCATGGCACCTATGACTCCCATTTTCTAACTCACAAAAATGTTTTGCTAATCTTCCCCTCTAATTAGAAAATCGTGGAAGCTAGTGTACATTAGAAAGCTCTAAGGATGTCAAATATAATAAAACACTGCTGATAAGCCATAAGTAACATGGTAAGTCCCTGTACTAATTAAAATGGTAGGCACCATAATGGAAATAGTTTTGAAACATTTTTGTGCATTATCACCTTTACCACATATTTCATTGCGAAGGGTATAGAAATATGCTTGTAATTAGCACCACATGCCACTGCTTGATTTCATGAACAAAATAATCAATAAATATTTGCTATGATTAAGGTTCACGTACCAAAATGTGTCAACAAAGTACAACAAAAACCTACTGGGTGAGTTAACCATTGGGGAAATGTTGCAATACCGCTGTCCAAGGTACTGACATCATGGATGGGCACATGGCAAAACTTTGCCAAAGCAATGTTTACACACCATGCCCTCCTTTGAAATCATTCCATGTTGCCATTCTTATCACGCCATGCTTATCACACTGGTTGGGACTGCCTCCACACTAGTTGAGCACATTCCATTTGGGCAGCTTTTGGAGTGTCACTGGCCCCAGCCTTGCCTCTGCCATACTTGCCAGTCTTGGACACACAGTGACTGAGCATGATAACACAGCTATCGGGCAAATCTCTCAAATTTGTCTCTAGAATAGATGCTGATTAGATATTCACATGTGTGTACATTGTCAGTCTAATGTATTAAGTCACTGCATTTTTTCCCTCAGTGGACCCACCAAATTATTATTATTATTATTATTGAGCACTACACAGAATCCAAAACATACGCTTTTATCAAAAGAGGAATTCATTGCCTTGTCATCAGAAGAGAAAATTCAGTGTCATTAGAGGAAACATGCAATTACCTAAGCAAATTATTTCCACCTTCCGATGGTGGGTTCATTGTTGTGAAAGAATGATTTTCTTTATGGATAACACTCTAGAGTTCCATATGCTGCTAAGCCACACAATGTAGTTCATCATTTTCTGCTCTGATATATTCAACAACATTTATTTTTATTAAATGTTGCTTAGTTACAAAAGGTCGACTATACTCATCAAACAGTTTCTCTGGGTGTTGCACTGGGATGGTTTAGCTTGCACTTTTTGTTTGTGTGGCTGTTGCTAAAGCAACCCTTCTAGCTGCTTGAGTTAAACTCCAGTGATTTGATGAGGAGGAGCATGTGAGGGTTAAGCATGCAATGAGCGTATCCTAATGCAATGCCCCTTTACATCATCTGAGAACTGTTCCCACTGCTCTGGTTTTTGCCATTTATTTTTATTTATTTATTTTTATCATTTCAGCGTTTAATGATTAACTCTGGAGGCAGTTACAAGTTGGTGTCGGCGATAGTACACTATTTCTCAACAGCAAGAATCTCTTTGCACCTGCAGGATGTTGTAAACACCATTTGCTGAGGTAAAGGTTGTTATTATCACAGATTAAAACTTGCTCTGCTATGTGGATGGATGTCTGGGCAAGTGGATTGGGAAAGCTAAATATCATTTCACATAGCGTACTGCAGATACTGTACCTTGTCGACGCATTCACCCACAAGGGCTGTGACACTGACCATCATGACAATGTACAGTATTGTCATGAAATGATTGGGCAGTTGCAATGGCATGAACAAGAGAGGCTGCCCGAGGGCTAGATATCTGAAAGCTAATACAGAACGACTCAGAACCGAAACGGGATAAAGTCTGTCTCTGAACTGTATGGGGATTACACAAACACTCCCTGCTGGTGTGAAAGCCTTCCAAATGCAAGATTCAACAGTCAGTGATATCAGAATATTCTCAAGAGCTAAGGGGAAGCCCAATGGCTTCAGGCAGATCCAAGCTAAGAGAATCCATGTTGCTTGCTGAAATAATAACAAAAATACCAATGCCATTCAAATGTGCATGTTTGTGACCAACTACTTCTATTTTGCTATAGGACAGAGTATACTCTCATTGTTTTCGCGCCAAATTACAACAGACTATGCAATACACACACAACAATGCTTGTGAAGTATCCTTCCTTACTATCCATAACTAACATTAACACTTTCCCTTACCCAAAATATTAGCAAATTTGTTTTGCTGCCTCCCTGAGATGACACTTAGGGGCAGATGTATGAAGACAGTGAAAATACACACTTTCTCTGCTGACAGACACCGTGCGCTGTGCCTTGCCATATTACATGGAATTCACTAAGCTTTCACTTCATCAGATAAACAGCACTCATCACCGCCCCGTCACTGCTCGCTAATCTGATTTGTGGTGCCCACAACTGAACGGTATACATCAATCACAAGTGTAGTTAAGTCTGATGACAACATTAAATGGAATCACAAGTTTAGCAATCATGGAATAAAACATAACATTACAATACGGTGTCAACAAATAGCACAATGATGCAGGGCAGTATTGAACAATATCTTAATGTCTATTTTAACGGACTACAAATGCTTTTAAACATTTTTCATATGCCAGAATACCTAATCAGTCACTCTTAACACTTATCCTCCCATGTTTTGCTTCTTCCCATGAATACACATACACTAGTAAGCTTCGCTTGCCTGACAACTTTCATTTGCCTGAGTGTTGTCACATATGTGGTTTGTTTATACATAAGAAGGCGGAAATAAAGAATGAATCAGACAGTATATCAGCTTTTCTCTACATGCTATAACAGGTTCAGTAAAAGCAAAAACATTTCATTAACATCCATTAAGTATAATGAACTACTGTAAAGTATAGGGGCATGATTTTAAAACAATGGTTTCAATTTCAAGAGATCTATGATCTAGTTATCCAACAGCTCAGCTGGTAACCACCTAGCCTATATTATGCATAAACTTCACTGACATGCAGTTAAACTCCAATGGTTCGCAATTGGATAACAATACTTTCACTGTTGAACAAAACAACAATGCTAGGGTACTACAGGGCCTAATGAATTCTACTTGCCAGCAAGTGTTTCTCCAAGCAAGCTCTTGACAGTGGCCTTGATAATTGCGGTACAGCTGACAAAGTTGGTGACAAACCAGCTCCCACAAGAACACCAAACAAATCTGAAAATCAGTGACAATACAGAGATAAAGTGTAGTTTTAGATATCAAACCACGGAACCCATGAGCCTATTACACATGTGTTATTTCACTTGTGCATTTTCTCAGTGCCTCATAGAACATTTGTTGCTCATGCTGCAGAGAGTATTACAAAGTGAAATCCCTCGGGGTAACTAGCCAGAACAGTGTCATTCTCAGAATCTCTTAGTCTCCCTGAGGCGAGACAGACACTGTTCCTGCGCTGTGACATTGATGATGTTGTTTTGTGGCCAAAGACTGAGGGGTTTCATGGTAGCCTGGTCAGAGTGTGTGCCGAGTGGACACTACTGCAATGTTCAATCCTCATCTCTCTATTTACGGTGCAAGTCTTGCTCCTAAAGCTCCAATTTCATTACTGCTTAAAATCTCATCAGTTATTTGGCATGAGGCATCCATAATTATTTTATGCGAGGGAATCAAAGATAAAGTGACACATATTCGTTTTCTTTGTTGACAATGCAGGTATCAACAGCATCCCGTGTGGCAATATATGTTAATTTTGTTCATTGCATATCATTAATGTCCATGGTAATTGTTTGTTTATTTTCCTTTCATTGCTAATGAGGATAACAGAACTAGGACTCAATGAGACTCATAACAGTTCAGCAGTGATTGTGAACAACAAATCCTTGTCAGTGCTTTTGGGGATTTTGAGCATTTACATAAAAAAGCTTTGCAAATTGCATCCAGAATTCCAACTAAGTAGCACTTGAACAACTTCATCAGAGCACTTTTTTCATTGGCCACAACCAAAACAAACACTTGCTTTTTTGTATTGATTTCAGTTTCTCTTCTAAGCTTTCAGCTTTCAAAAATACATCTTGAAAACCAAGGCCTCGGGCCACCCGGAGGACTGACGCATAACACTGAAACACAAAATGCCGCATGTCCTTACCTACTGTCTGGGAACTTATGCATCTACACACATTTATTTAATTTATTTGTTTATTTTTTGTTCAATGTCATTTTAATTTTATTTCAATGTTATATCTTTGGAAGTAGCAACTTCCCGCGCACTGGCTTCATTTGCAGTTTGAACTTTGTTTGCAATGTTTCGGTCAGATGACTACCATCAGGCAATTGCAAATTGCAAACAAAAAGGGAGAAGGGATCAGATGGAGAGTCTCCTAATCCAACACAAACTGACGTGCATCACACTAGTCATGCTTACGTGGGGACCATAGCTGCTAGGGTTATCATCCCCACAAGGTACGTCATAATGAAATGACATGTCGCCACCTCATTGGTCCAAAGTCAAGAGTAGAATTTGGTAGGGTTAGGCCTACATCTGTAGTTGCTCAAGCAGTTTTATTTAACCGATTCTCATACCTTTCTGTTAGTGCTGGGTCCTTAACATGGTCCTTTAGAAGACAAATCAGGTGAATTATCGAACAGCAAACAACATTCTGACCAATTAAATTTGCGGAGTGTAACGGCCGATTGATCAATCGGAATGTGTTTTATGGCGTACCTTGCAGGGATGATAACCATTGCAGATATGATACTTACAAACCCATCAGCCTGACATCAGGAACAGAGTTATTCCGACATTATTCCCAGAGTAATTCAGTGTGTATAGATTTATTTACATTAGCATGATTAACGTTTCTGCTGTAATTACATTAACACATGCAATGACTATTCAAACTTGAATTAACCACTGAAAAGCATGTTCTAATGTAAAATATGATGTGTTGCACTTTTCCCACCAAACAATACATTGTGTTTTAGTTGGCAGAGCAATTTAAATGCTGTATCTTCTTGAGCTACAAAATAACAAATTACACTAAAAATATTAAATAGAAAAACATGAGTTCTCTCTTGGGAATTACCATTCCTTAACCTTATAGTGGTTCACATACCTTGTGTTGCATTTTTTTTTTAGTTTTCATGTAATAAAAACAAAACAGTCCCTGATGTACCTTTTTTACATAATTGTGTTTATGGCACAAAAATTGCTCAGTGTGCCTCTAAACAAGCCTTTAAAGAGAGAGAGAGAAAAAAAGACCTTACTCCGATGAACTGCACCATTTGAATTGCTTTTCCCGAAACAGGATATTAACCTCAAGGAGAGGTAATATTTCCTCAGCTGAATTCAATTGTGGCTTATGAGACTAGCACACATCCCACATATTTGACGGCGGGCGGGCGGGCGGGCGGTGGGTAGGAGGCAGAACCACCTGATGGTCAGCGTAATCCAGTGGGGGAATCGCATTACAGACATTTGCATGATTCCCAGTGAATTACTGCCTAACGAGTAATGCCACATCTGTATGCGAGTCATCACCACCTCATCTGTTTCACCTGGCCTCATGGGGACTACAGTAATCTGCTAGACCAAGCCTGCAGTCAGCAGTGGCCACAGCCTGCCCAAGCTGCCCATCACTTGTCCTCTTTTGGTCTTTCTTTCTTTCTTTCTCTCTCTCTCTCTCTCTCTCTCTCTCTCTCTCTCTCTCTCTCTCTCTCTCTCTCTCTCTCTTTTTTTGGTAAGCTCCCCAGAGAAAACAATTTGACTTGAAAAAGCTGAAAGGTAGCTGGTGTGAAACTATTTTCAGACATAAGAGTCTGAAAATGATAGATGATTGCAAGATATGAGGTGCACAGGTAAGGGGGCCATGCTTGTATGTTACTGCGTGTTAGACATTAATCACAGTTATGGCCAAACCTATTGCAGCTCACAATCATTTTTTTGAAATCTAATAACATAATGAATGAAACAATGACCTCTTCCAATGCACACAGCACAAGGATAGTGTTAGAGTCAGATTCCAATTATTAATCATAATGTCAGCCAATATGAAATGAATTTGGATTATCAAGCAAGGGAATGAAACAAGCCTGACAACACTTTTTCATTAGTGCTTTTGTCTGTAACAAATGTCATTAATATATTCTGACTATACAGCACATAGACTGAATATTTATTAATGATACAGTAGCTTTGCAGATGAGTCAGGCCTTGTAGGCTATAAGCAAAGTACAAGCTAACAATAAAACACAAATCAGAAAAGGCATAACGCCTATGAATTTACCCTTGATGCACGTATGTAACACATGAAGTAGTGTAACTATGTCCTACAAGCTTGTCTTTTGAGATATTAGCCCACTAGTCAAGATATGTACCAGACGCAAGGAGTCTGATAGACACCTATGGAACACTCTACCTTCAGCCTGCTGTGATGAGTGAGAGTGATGCTGAGGACGGAGTCTCTTCTCTCCGCCCACTGCTCCGGTTCCTTGTTCCCATTGGCTCCATATGCTTGTAAATGTATGACATTGCAAAGTGTTCAGGCACTGGAGAAAGACATTCGACTTGGGATGCGATACTAACCCGTAGTTATGGTGACTCAACTTAGGAGAAACGGGATGCTGCCTGTCTTTGATTCAGCATTAGCTTTTGCCAAGAAAGTCAAAGTCCCTTGTCGTGTTCCTTTGCCGTACGCTCTAAGCGCACAGGAACTTGCTGTTAAGGCGTTGAACATGTCCTACGACTGAGAAGCGAGGATTTTGCCTCGTTTCATGCGCACGAAGAGACGAGAGAAAGAGTCATGGGAATGCTTGAAAGAAGACTGCTCGTCGCTTTGGGCATTCTTATGCTCCCCGTGTTCTGCTTTACGCGTACATCAAGTAAAGGTAAGCAGTGTGGGGTAACGCACACTTTTTCCCGCATGTATCATCTGTGATATGCACTTTGTGCAAACGACTATACGTTGAACACAGGTCACTGCTCACGGCGGTTTAGTCGACTGTCACTGAGAAGTTGATGTTGCGCCTTTTTTTTTTTACTGTCATCGGTGTGTGTGCTGCCGTAAGCTTGCTTGCAATAGCCTATGTGTTATTGTTCAAGAGGCTACCTTGTAAACTCACAACAGCATTCGTTGTTGAAGTTGATGAAGCGGGATATTGGTACGTTGCGTTTTATGTTGTCAGCTGGTGCCCGATTAAACACAGGTGCATTCGGCCACAGTTTTGTTGATATCTTGCACCTTTTCATACAATTTAGAGACAAGACATTTCCGCCCCTTTTCTTTTCTTCAGGTTGCGAACACCAAAAGTAACCTAACACCTATAGCATTGCTGAGGCAATATTGCATCCGCGCAACAGGCGCACAGAGAGACTGCAGATTTGTCAGCTTCTCGGTTGTTGCGTCGCTAGTTTTCCTTTCTTATTTCTGGTTCAAATGTTGTTTTTCCCACCACTCGCGCACTGACTTAACTCGTTCCCCGTTTTTAGAGGCCCGGGTGCTGCAACAGCATTTCACACGGATTGAGTGGCCAATAAGCAGGTTCTCGGAGCAACTGAGCCCTTTATTTCCCTACTAAACAACACAAAAAAGCTGGATTCGGCTTAGGGAAATAATGCTACAGAAGTAGCGAAATGCGAAAATACTGTGGTTCTAACAGTTTACTTTCGTGACGGATATAATTCATTCAGTTAATCCATTTTCTCCATTTCGGTTAATTTATGAGTGTAAGCATAACGCACGAAACGGGTAGGCTATTATCAATGACTAGCCATTAATGAAGCCCGACTTATTGAAAGCAGTGATTAATGAGCAAGCCATAACTTACAGATTCTGAAATGGGAATATTAGCCTGTATTGCTTTCAGCTTGTGGCGGACGAAGTGAGACAAAAGCTCATTCATTGTGTGCTTTTGAATGATCATGACATTGTATCCCTCTGGGTTTGTGGAACTACAAGCCTGACATCGCATTATCATCACAATGTTGTTGGTCTGCAGTTTTTATTGTTGCTAATTGTTTGGAGGGAAATCAATAATAATTTCCTCTTGACATTGCATTCACCTACAATTTGAAAAATTGAAGCAGCATGAGTGCTGTTAAGAAATTGGCTGGCCAAGTCGACCAGTTAGGGGTTGGGGTTTCTGTCCTCTGTGCAGTTGTAATCACCAATAGGCTGACACAGTTGCTCACAGATTCACACATATTGTAGTTTTCACTTTCACAAACGTGTATATTTGTTCTCAGCAATATACTCTAATTACTAATATTTGCTTTTGGTGTAAGGCAGCTACACCGTAGGGCATTCCTAAAACCCTTACAAATAGTTTTCTATCTCTGTAAGGCAAGACATACAAAACAGCAACTCAAAACACTCTCTGATTGCATAGGGCTTTACTCTGGATCGACACACTGCTCTAAGATCACTGAGTGTATACATAGCTTGTGTATATGAGAGAGAGAGAGAGAGAGAGAGAGAGAGAGAGAGAGAGAGAGAGAGAGAGAGAGGTAGAGGGAGGGAGGGAGAGAGAGGTAGAGGGAGGGAGGGAGAGAGAGAGAGAATCACATACAATGTAAGGAAGTGAGGTATGGTTCTGCTCTTAGCAAGCCCATTGGGGCTGCCGTGAAACTTTAAAAGGCTTTTCAGTGTGTTCACTGTGGTGGGTGTTTTTGCAGCTTCAATCTAGCCTTTCTGCAGCACGCAATGGCTGGTGTTCTCGCTTTCTCACTTGAGGGCTCAAAGAGAAATGTATGCCATCTTTTATGCATTATGCTTCCCTCCAGAGAAGAACATTGTTATTTAAGCATATAAACTGATTAATGGGGTATTATGAATAATCAAAGCGGTGATTTTTATATATTGTAACATAAAATGAGTGTGATTACCATAGAAAATGGAATTGCACACAGAACAATCATATCCTTAATTTTAGGATTTCAATTTTACTTAGGTTCCTTTAAAACATTGTCATCATAGATCTGAATCTAACATATACCAAATAGTAATGTCATTGAAAATATTTTTTATGTAGGCATAGTATGGTTGACTAAGAGCATACATTTGTTGGGATCATGAGTGCAACTGTCCAAAATGAGTTTTCACTAATAGTTAGAGATGCTATGGAGTTCCTTTGGATAGATGATCATTGCTGTTAACTGAATAATCAATAGCTGTCAAGGTTAATGCCTTTAACCTCACGGGTCTTGACTTGAACGGGAATGATGCAATAGGCAAAGAAACAGATGATATTTATGAAGTGTTTTTCTCCTACTGTATCTCAACCACAGTTGGGTACAGTAGGTGACTGTTCAATCTATAGGAGCATGTAACAGTTAGGACCTTGTGGGGATTGGTTTATGTTAGCTTGATAATTAGCAACCTGCTACCACAACCCATATGAAGTTTTGTCGAGGGGAGAAATTGAGATTGGGTGATTCCAGAGAGGATATTAAAGTCCCAGAGTCCCCGGGGTGCCATGCTGAAAGTTACATAAACATTAGTCATGTGACATCAGAGCTTAAGGGGAGACATATTGCTGAAGCTAATTGTTGTTTAATGTCTATCTAATTACACTCTGCACCAGTGCGCAGATAGGTATGAGCAACTAGTTTGGTGAAATGACAGCATCCCATGCATGAAAATAGATGGACATTTTAAATCCTCCCATTTCATGGTTTTATTAAGAAAACAGGTCACGTTTTAACCAAAAATAAAAGACATACAGTAATTGCAATCTTGAAGCTTGACTGACATGACTGTGTCATGAATTACTGATAATCAATTATCAATCCCAACCTTGAGGTTAAGCCACTGGAAAGTATTATAAGCCAACGAAAGCTGTAGGAATAATATGAAAGTCTGTGCTAAAGATTAGTCTTTCATGAGCTCGTCTTATTTGCTATCTTTCATAGAGGTTCTACTATAATTTATGCATCCCTTGAATTTATTTGTGTCACGTAATCTTGTCATGTACAAGAAACATTCACTGACAAGTGTCTTAATTAGGATAGTGACTCTTCATCTCAAGTGGGGGGAGCCACTTTAGTGCTGTCCATAAATTAGCTGCAGTATGCTATGTTTGTATATAGGTGTAAGGGAGGTAAGTGGATGTTCTTGCCACCATCTTTTGGCAGCACTCGCTTTGCTTCATTTGTCACTGACTTTGTGACCTGGGCACATGGATTTGGTGTGTGCCAGTATAGGTGATTTTGTTAGACAGGTTGATGGGTTGCAACTGCTTTTCAAGCGGTGAGGTTACAAGGCCAATCTTATCTAATTCATTTTTAAACAAAAATGATTAAAGTTGTATAACATTCACATGAGCACCAATAACCTCTCTATGAACAGATACACAGCCATTAGACTAGCATGGTGTGGCGACTGGCGAGCAGGAGGAAGAACTATTGATTACCTCACTAATTTTAGTCTGTGGATATGGGAAAGTTTGGAAATTACAGGGTGGCAAGTGCATTCCTGGCAATAGCCTTCATTTTGTTGTTAAATAGCAGAAATCCATTAAAAAATGGTCATCAATAAATAAATCAAACTGGCCATGAATGCTCACTAATTATACACAGGGGGAGAAGGTTGCATTTTAAAATTGGACAAACAACCTAACATAAGGAAACAACAAGCATCATGGAATGCTGTGGACCTATGCAGTAATGACAGACCAATGGATTGGTTATGGATGGATTAGCAAAATGTCCAGCCATCTATCAATTCCCAGTTTATCCATACCAAAGTAGAATTTCCGTCCAGCAAAGGCTGGTTTGAAACAGGGTATTCGATATGCAGTTAAAATATTAGCATGGATCAGAGCATGCAATGCACTCCTCTGTGGGTATCAACACTTTGACTTCTAAGATCACGGTCAATTTAGCCTTGTCAGTCTCTGTCAACTTTAGATGTTGTCTTGACTTGTTGTCTTGTCATTTGTTTTGAAATGGTTCTAAAAGCCGGCCAAGCTGTACAAACTTTAAGATTCAAACAGTTTTTTTTTTATACCAGTCAGGTATCTGTTAATTAGTTAGTTAGTGAATTAATTAATTAAGATGATTATTAAATGCAATACAGTACCATCACGAAAAGCGAAATATGTAAAAAATGTCAAAGGAATCAAATGTATTTATTTTCACATTTGCACCCCCCCCCCCCAAAAAAAAAAAAACAAAACAAGGTAGACATCATTTCATGCAACTAAATAGCCACCATTTTAAAAGCTGTGAAAACTGCTCACTGCTATGTAATGTGCAAACAGACGCCACCAAGACCAGCTACAGCAACTAATTTAAGGATCAATTTTAGTTAAGTGTTCTACTTCAGATAAAGTTAATCAACTTTAAAGTCCGATTACAGTAACTTTAATATTTACGCCCTTTTTGGATATCTTAACCGAGTATCCACAGCTATGGTGGCTGACTTGCAGAAACTTGCAGTAGACAAGAGAAGATAGTGAAGCGTGGCCAGCAATTTCCCTCCAAAGCTGTTGATAAAGGATGTGGTTGAGGAAGCCTCCTCCCTGATGCTATTCACTCCCAGCACTGGGTTGTTGCATTTCCATTTATATGAGAATCCATGTAAATGCACTAGCTACATATAAATGTTCCAGGAGCTGATTTTGCTCTTAAAAAGCTTTTAGAAGTATGAGGGTGTACAGTATACTGCAAATTGAATCCTAATAAGGTTTGTCACAGGACATTGTATGTATGGTAGCCACTATTATTACTTTACCATTCTGGGAAAAAGAAGTAGATGTCATTTTTTTTTCTCTACAGAGAGAAAAACAACTTGCCGATCCAAGCCAAGTCCATGGGCTCAGGACCAAAATCCCACCACCGCACAGAGTTGCTCCCTCAGCAAAGTTTAGATTTGAGGCAGAAAATAGAACATACTGTAGGGCAAGAGTATCACTTCGCCCGTCTCACTAGATGAGAAGCGCTATAGCTTGGTAATACAAACTATGCTTTGATAAATATCTCTCGGTAATGAAGGTCATCATCATACAGTGGAATTAATCAGATCACTTTCAGGAAAGAGGTGTGCAGCTATTCCTGTCCATTGCCTTACATTACCTTGAAAATATCTAATAGACTCCCTCTCAACAGACTCTCTCAGTCTATCTCTTTCACATGTACAGTACCATTGGAAGCGGTGGGCTTTGGAGCGGTAGGCTTTGGTTGGACAATATTATAGAGTTTATGATAGGCCATTTCCTGTGGACAGTTCTCTTGTGACTCATAGCGTCATATTGCCTCATAGTTCTTTTGATAGCGTTGTATTCAATCATCACGGATAAGCTAAGACTTGGATCCACTGTGTAAAGCCAAGCATTAAGCAAACAGAGGAGGATAGCAGTGGCTGTGTGTCTCTCCCAACCGATGCATGGTCTGACGTATGGTATGAACAAGATTGTGTCTCAATGCGTTTTCTTTTTTTTTTTGCGCTATGCACAAGCGTCTATCACGCTAACATATAAAGCTTCATGGGCACAATCGCCATTGTTACACCGGAAGGTCACTCTGGTTATTTTCCGTCTTGGAGGAGAGATTGGGGCTCTATGATTTTCTCCATCATTACCGAATGAATCATCAGATTTAGTCTGCCGGGGGTGTCAATGTACTGCAGTTCAGTGGCCAGATTTACATTTAAATGAAATCAAATGACTGAACATTCAGGAATGAAATATAGTAATGATAGTAGCAATAAAGCGGCAGCCCCCTTGTTCTGAGGAAAGACATTCCACCTGGAATTGCTGTCATCTAGGCTGCTATGGGGCCATTTTGCAGGTAATTTATGAATTATGTGTTCCACCACATTATGAAAGACCTCCATACCGAATAGGCAGCGCACACATTTCATGGAACGATTTTTGACATGCACAAAATTTTTTGACCCACGACGAGTACCTTGCTTGTAAATGTAATGAAGGCAATGAATAAGCGCCAGTGTTGGTGTTTCCTTGTTGTGTCCTGAGGAGAAATAGCAATAAAAGCTTCTTGCGCTCGAGATTTCTCTCTGATGGCAAGTGGCTGAAGACTGAAGAGGCTGCAGTGTTGTCCTCTAGTGTGCAAGGGGATGCATTAAGGACAAACAAGGCGGCGAGCGACAGTGATTTCTAAGACATTGGTTTTCTTTGTTTGTATTTTCCCATCAGTATCGGCATTGCCTCAAGGAAGACAAAACATTATTTTGAATTTCATTACACAAGGCCAAAGACAAGATAGGCTAATCCATCTACAGCAGACAACTGTGGGTTTCATTAACTTTTTTCCCCCCTAAGAACGGAACAATCAGGGCATGGTGGAGTGGCCTTTTCCTGTCCCCATGCTAAATCATGTACAGTGTATTGAATGCAAGTTCATCCATCTCCCACTGCAGTCTCAATCAGAAGTGTTCACATACAAGCATAGCTTTATTCCAGAGCTTTATGTATGAGAAGAAAATAAACACACACGCACGCACGCACGCACGCAAGCAGGCACACACACACACACACACACACACACACACACACATACACACACACACAGTCTTAAAATTAATGTGATGTCCCTATCTGGACTCAGAGGTGTGCTCTGCTGCTGGTCCAGGGTCAGGTGAAAATCATTGATCAATTCACCAGAATGCAAATTTATTAGGTTTATTAAGTTCAACACTTCACCATATTTTGATATTCAGAAGAAAATGTTGTCATAATGTCTGGTGTTGCAGATCATTTCAGCTCAAACTTGTATACTTGCACTTTTATGAGACTGTGGAGTTTTCCCCTCAAAAGTAAACCAGTTATTCTATATGAGAAAATAAAATGCTCTGTGCTGCTTTGCTGAAATCGCATTTGGTGGTGGAGCTTATGCTGAATATATTAAAAATGCCATTTTTCATTGCATTTCATTTTCATTTTATAGTAAGATAAACATAGCTGAATCCCTTGAATCTCCACCATTCTGAGAAATGCGTACCCAAGCAGTACTTCAACTTAGCTGTAATTGTTAAGGTTAATTTATGTGCCTATTAACTGTAATTAGTGCCTCTTAGCAACAGCCAACCAGGGTTCCCGCTAAAGATAAGTTCAAATGGTTGTACCATGCAAACAGGGCATGCAAGCCGCTTAAACATGCTACGCTACAATTGACTAATTTCGAGGTTTAAGTAAGAACACCTTCAAAACACAGATTTGAAAGGAATGCAGCAGACATCCACCTACTGTATGTAGGAATAAGCAGTGATATTCCCATCATGTGTAGTTTCACTCTGTCTCACATGGGGAGAAAAGAATAGGAAACTAAGCATTCATAGGAAATTATGCAGCTTAACGGTAAGCAACAGATAGCACTTACGCTTTTTTTACATGAAAGTACTAGCTCAACCCATGGTGTGCTATACTCATCTTGGGAATTTTCATTCAACTTCTTCTTCACAAAGCCGTGACAGGAATATAATGCATGGGTATATGTGTGTGTATATAGTGTAGGCTACTGTGTGTGTATATAGTGTAGGCTACTGTGTGTGTGTGTGTGTGTGTGTGTGTGTACGTGTGTGCGTGTGTGCGTGTGTGTGTGTGTGTGTGTGCGTGTGTGCGTGTGTGTGTGTGTGTGTGCGTGTGTGTGTGCGTGCGTGCGTGTGTGTGCGCGCGCTCGCGCGCGTGTATGTGTGTGTTTAACAGCTTTAGAGTTGAGCCATGGCTGAGGTGAAAAGGTCACTCACACGGTTTGCTCAGTCCAGGCTCAGGGAGCGAGATAATGAAATATGTGGAGTACACTTACAGCCAGAAAGTCATTGCAGCATTCACCTGGGTAGCCAAAAAGAAAATGGCGGTGACCTTCACTTGTCAAACAGCAGTTTGGGGAATTATCTTCATTCATGTAATGGTGGTAGTGTCTATGTGGAAAAGGTTAGCATGTAGGAAACCAAATGGACCCCCCCCACCCCCCCCACCCCACCTCGCCAACGCTAAAAAACATGTGCTTGCTTTTACGACGATGTTGCCCGTGTTAATATAAATCAAACCTTTCAAAGGTTTGGCTTAATGTCCCATTATTTGTTTACAGATGGCTCACACCAGATGAGCTTTTTATAGAGCGGCTTTATTGCAGCCCGCTCAAATACTCCAAGAGTGTTTACATGACTATCAACCTCATGTCGATTTACATCACCATCCTCACTACACGCAAGCTCTTTTGTTTACACGTTAACGGTTTTTATTAACTATAAACATGGTATACGTGTAGGTTTACTAATGTATAAAGGACTTCTACCCAGACTAATCTTCAACAAGGGGTTAATATGTTGGAAGCTGGAAGCTGAAAGACATTTGAGTGTGGTAAAAGTTAAAATCCTGTCTCCATCTCAGACTTAAGCTTGCCTTGCCAGAATGAGTGTATTCATCCTAATCGTTCGAATCCGCTGGTATTATTACTGAAAATCCTTTGTGTCATGTTGATTTATGGTGCAAGTCTAAAATCTATAGATGACAATCTCAAACAAATGGGCTTTTGATTGAGTGTTTCTACATACTAAATCACAGTGGAAAATCAGTATTATGAACTCACATACTAGCACACTCATTTTCCGTATTTATAGAATTACATTAAAATAATCCTCTAATGGTTTTTTTTGTAGACGTTTGCAAAAAAATGCACCGACAGGCTGACCAGCTCATAATATTTCATAGTGAATGAAGTTCTGTTCTTAGTGTTCCAATAGAACACATTTATTATATAACAACCGAGCCATAGAAAGGCCCTGCATAGCATAACAACAATCCCAAGAGAACTCCAGCAAAATGGTTGGAATGCAATTCAGATTCTGTTCATGTGATCACGTAGAAAAGAAACTTTGGAATCATTGTGCAATTGACCCTGCCTTGTCCTTATGGAACAAGCAAAGAATGTTTGCAGTAGATGCCCACAATCAGTGTGTCCAATGCCGTATTCCCTGAGCAGCACCCCTCACAGTAACAATGTGCAATGATTACAGGGCACACATAGGCTTGCGAGGTGAACGGCCTCCTCTTACCTCCTGCAGACACAAATTCTCTGTGAGACCTATTAACCAGTGTCTCCAAAATCACCCGTTTTTTAAACCAAGACTCAAGCGCCTAATGCATTATGTCCTCCCTGCTCTTTGTCACACTGTGCGGATCCGATAGTTAATTGTGACTTTTAGTCTTACCCTCCCCCTCCCCCCCCTCCCCCCCGCCCTGGTGGCCCTGGGGGTCGTAAGCCGAACACACAGGTCTCTCTATAGGACCACGTCGCGACTCCGCCGGGATACAGCAGCACGGAAGGACACGGCGTGATGAATGGGCCAGCGCAGCTGAGTCCTGCTCTGGCCAGAGCGGCGGCGTCTGTATAGTGCTTTGGCTGGATCGCGTTTTACTCGTGTTAGGATAATGAAAGCAAACAGGCTATACTGCCTCAATTTGTGGTGTCGGTGCAGCTCTCGCTGAGAAGGCGGGGTTGGGAGGAGGGGGCGGGTGGGGGGGGGGGGGGGGCATCTTAAAGAATAAGAAAGAGAAAGTGTGTGGTGTGTGTGTGTGTGAGTGTGAGTGCGTTGGGTGGCTCAAAGAGAATCAGCTCCAGTTCCCACTTAAAATGGAAACTGTTTTGAAATCCTTAGATATTGAGCGCATGTGAGCACTTAACTAGAAAGAGTAATGAATAATTTGACTGCAATTCATGCATAAAAAATGTGTTATGCAATAATGTGTGTATATCACATGTCTCTGTGTGTGTGTGTGAGAGGGTGTTTGTGTGTGTGTGTGTGTGTGTGTTTATGCATTCATTCTTCAATGCCTTTTGATTTGGACAACAGGTCTTTACTTCAGCACCTCAGCTAAGGAAATGGTTATTAGATGGCTTGCAGACTCAATGTGTAGAGTCAGCATTTAAGTCTATTTCTCTTACAACTAGGACTACTTTTGTTTTGGCCTCAATATTTATCTATTTATTTTTTAATCCCGAAAGTATACCAGCTTTGAATATAACAAGCTTGTTCCAACCTCTCGATTCATCCTAAAAAAAAAAAAAGCCCAGTAGTGCTGTTGTAGCATTTCTGTTGTCTGTATTGCTTGTAATGAATAGGATCTAGGATAGATGGATTCAGGATGCTGTGGTTTCCAATGCATATGCTCTGACTGGGAGTCAGACATGAAAACCCGCAGGAGGCCATGCAGATTAGACGCAGTGTGCTTTTTGCCCTTATAAACACAACAGACTTTTAACCGATGGAGGTCGGGCCAGACCAGAGGGTCAATGCATTCTCAAGCACCATTAAGCATATTACTTAATGTGAGGAAGTATCAACTCCCTTCAGGGCCAGCACAGTGACACACATGATTAACAGTGCTGTGCACTCGATTGTGCAATCACAATGGCTGACTCGCAAGGACAAAATCAACATTAGGAAGATCATTACTGTCCGTTGCCAGAGTAATCTTAACAGCATATGGCCTCAAAGGAATTCTGATGATAAGGGCCAGGATAACCTCTTTGAATGTGTCTGAACACTCGGTAATCTCCGCTGAGAAGTCTTGTAAGTGCGGCACGCCAACCGCTGTGATTGACCTTTACAGCACTGCTGGGCAGGCAGCCACTAATGACAGATCAAACTGTATTGCGGCCATGTATGAGTTACACCCATTGGGCTTCAAGTAATCACACATATGTACGTATGGATGGAAGGATGGATTGAAAGGGGATGGAATTCAGTTGTGGGTTGAGTATGCATGAAGCGTAAAAGTAGCCGATTTGGCATTTGGTCTTTGCTAGTATGAAAATGACAAGGGCAAGACTGGATTTGTGTTCACGGTGGGAGGTTGTGTTTGATTAACAGTTTCCCAGTAATTATTTTAGCCTGTGATACATTGCACGAGTTATCTACAGTTCTGTGCCGCTTGGAAAAAAAAGGCCGTAGAGTTAATGTCTTGTGTCGTGCTTTGAAGTCAGATAATAATGTTTGGGCACATTCACACATACCTGCAGAGATAGGAAAGTTCATGCTCTGCTGCATCGACATAGAGGTTGCACCTTGACAAGGTCGCCAGTTCTCACAGGTCTCCTCCCATAGGAAAAAGAGACAGAAAGAGATCTCCTTATTATCCCCTTAGTTTCTCCTAGACAACAGTGAGGTTAAATGGAACTAAAAGTGGGAACTATACTTAAATTCCCATCTTTTCAGAGTTCTATGTAACCCTCTATGTGTGTATTTCTGTGTTAAAGGAGAAATCTCACCAGGTTCACAAATAATGGACATGTATAATTCATGTTTATATAATCACTGTTGTTTCTCAGCCTTGGTGTTTTCAGGGTAGAGCACAATTTTTCACAATAAAAGGCATTCAACATCAAAACGTACCCTTTCTTAGATGAAATAGACTGAACAATTTGTGTGAAATGAAATATAGAAATAGCTCTGCGTGCCCCAAAAAGGGAAATATTCAGTAGTAGAGAAGTATTCACAGCAGGAGAGTTTCTTTACCGTTGCCAAACTCGTGACACCTGTGTGACCCAGGAAGTTTGTTGCAGAGTGTCCTCCTAATCACGCACTTTTTTGAGTTGGGAATGACCCGCAGTTTGTACTGCAGGGGTGGATGGCAGAGGTGGTAACTATGCAGAAAGATGCTAAACTTTCCATGCCCTGTGTGCTGTTGTCTATTGATTTCTCTCCCTGACTCAGGCAGTCTCACAAGTGGCTCCTCTGACCTTACCTTGCATTTATAAAAACACTGTACTCTGTGTTGATGGGCCGATATAATAACTGGTTTGGCTCTGCGTGCGTGTACCCTATGGGGATGTCCTGAGGGGGGATCTTTTCACTTGCTTTCTTCTCGGTCCAAGTTTCGGCGCAGAATACCCTTCAGTGTTGAACCAGTGTCAGGGATCGCGTGTGTCAACTCCGCAGAGGGCTCCCGCCGCCTCGTACCGAAATCACGCCGTTTTCATCTCTGCCTCCAGGGTACCAGAGTGCTTCTTTGTTGATTTACCCAACACCTACAGTACAGTTCAAGCCAATATCTCATTGTTTGAGGCTTTATTTAGAAGTCAGAGATTGAAGTGAGCAAAATGAGGGAATGAAATGGGAAAGTTGTGCAAGCTCTCTTGTTTATGAGTAATCTGGTTTATTGTTGAGGTCCTATTTGAGGCACTGAAGTTTTCAGTGATCATGGACATGTAATAAAAAAAAGTTATTGTCATACACATACGCCCACAGAAGCTGTGTCAAAACATGCTTTTAAAACATTTAGATATCGAGATGCTGTTATTGATGCACAACTCATAAAGACACTTCATTACAATTCAGGTCAATATCTTTTTGTTTGAGGCTTTATTTAGAAGTCAGAGATTGAAGTGAGCAAAATGAGGGAATGAAATGGGAAGTTGCGCAATCTCTCTTGCTTATGAGTAGGCTAATCTGGTTTATTGTTGAGGTCCTATTTGAGGCACTGAAGTTTTCACTGAACATGGACAAATTATGAAGAAGTCACTGTCATACACATACGCCTGCAGAAACTGTGGCAACAGATGCTTTTAAATTACTTAGATGCTAAATTGAGATGCACATGTTAGTGATGCACAACACACAAGGCTCTTCATTAAGGTATTTAGGTAAACGATATCAGCACAGTAACAAAAGACATCATGCAGCGTTTCTTCTGCATTGTGAATTGTGGCCACCTCGGTCAAATGACATGCCGCCTACGTCTCACGACAAATGTCTTGTACATGTTCTGTAATCTGTGCATCAAGCCATCTAAAATAGCCAAAGAAGAGAATGTGTTGGATTTTCTTCATTCAATCAACCCTGACGAATGCGTCTGACAGGCACTCTGGTTTTGCAGCTCTTGAAACAGGTTCATATTATCTCTTTTACAGCCAAGCGTGCCAAGCTTCTTGAAAAGCTTCCCTGAATTTAACACGAGTCTAGAGTCTACAGTACGTTCCTATTGCAGCCACGTGTCAAATCGCGCGTTATGGTAAAACCAGCGTTCACGAGGACAAGAATCAAGACGACAGGTGGAAAAGTGCAGAATACAGACATCATTAGTTCTTCTGAGGATGGGGGAAAAAATGGGGAAAAAGTTGCTTCATGTTTATTTCATGTCCATGTCCACGTCCACCCCTCCCCACCCACTGCGCCACACACACACACACACACACAAACACACACACACACACACACACACACACACACACACACACACACACACACACACTGCTCATTACCGCCACAGTAACATTTTTGTCCCAGTTAAAACCCTGTTCATGTTATGATTTTGTTAACACTGGTCACAAAATACATATAGTGTAGCGCTGAAAGCGCCATGTCCATCTCGCATCCATCATCTGACTGTAATGGTGGCTCACCAAGGCATTGTCAGCTGAAAGGCACACTCAAGGAGAGGCCTGCTTTCATTTAATGGTGGTCCTCCTGTCGCACGGCTCCTATATGGCGCATCTGAAATCCAGGACATCTCTGTCATTAAGTCACTCGTCTTGGAGGAGGCTCGGATGGCAGCTCATAACACGGCATAAAAAACATTTTATCATCATCCCTTTCCTGTAGGAGTGTAGTCTGTCATGCAGGTACCTTAGGAGAGGCTGTAAATCTGTATCCGTATCAAGCATAAATAGCAACACCAATGACAAGGCTAGTTTATCTGGGCAACATGAAACCCTTGGCATCAATAATTCAGGGGTGCCTCCTTCTCAGTGTAATTCATTGTATAAATATGTCAATACATTGGCATGCACATATTAATTTTGAACAAAGTATAATTAATGCAAACACATTGATTGTGCATTCACCGTTCAAATAATTAATGGTTTGCTTTGAAATATTTATACTACTGAGATTAGCAGGTTGTTCAAAGCAGCCATTCTCTGGTACATATGAAGTTGCAGTGAGCATAGACTGAAATTATAATCACAGTTAACATGTATATTACGTGAAAGGATGGTGTGATTACAATGGTACAGTAGTAGTTTTGGTTTGGCTGTTAATAGTATGCTTCCAGCACTTTCCTTGATTCATGCATTGAGAATGTATTGAATGTATGTCCTTGATTCATGCTTTGAGTTCAGTTTCTGGTAGCAGAACGCCACTGTAATTCAGATGTTATATGTTCACAGTCCAGGTAATGCTGTAACTGTGGTTAGACTAGAGAAGAACAAACATTATAAATCAGCCAAAGTTCCAACCAGGGTGACATTTTATGTTGTTCAATGTGAAAAGGCTCTAATGGCAGGCCTTTTGAGGTAAGTGGGCATAGTCCCAGCCTTTAATCACTGCAATTTTCCTCTTACATTAATGTTTACAAGTATCCTCAGTTGACCATGCAGTAGCACTCTTATGCGTTACAGGGCTTTGTAGGCTGAGCCATTAGGAAAAGCAGCCATATGAATTAAGTCAGAAAGGACTTCCTGGAATTTCATTTAGTTTTTCAACGCTATTTCACATTACACGGCATGGCACGAGATTCAATGACGTTGTACATATTGGCCAGTGGCAGTTGCAAACGCATGTTGTACCCAGGATTTGTATAGGCACTCCTTCACAGTTCAACATGCACTCCCACAGGACAATCAACAATGAAGCCTTTCTAAAATTGCAAACATTACGCAAGATACAACAATGCACACGATGCATACGATAGAATCAGTCTCAAACAGGCCACATGATATATATCCAGAAACCATTGAGGAAATGTTTAACGACACGACAAATGGTAATTGAAAATAAAGCGACGTGAATATAGCATTCCCATCTGTTAGGCGAGATTCACGATCCACCACCAGCGCGGATATCACTGACACTGCATGCTATCATCTCTGTGTGGGAAGTCTGTTGAAGAAGTAAAAGGAAGGAGAGGAGAGGGAAGAACTAAAATACAGACTCGGAGGAAACAGTTTAATTAATTCACTGCTGCTGTGTTTCTACGTCCCCTGGGGCAGCTGACAATTCATTGTAAATGTGAGCAATCGTACAGTTTTCCTTTGTTTTCCTGATTAAATGCAGGCCACTCTAGGTGATGGATTTGTAAGGGGAGGAGGCAATATGATGACATAGAGTATAGTGGGTGGGTGGACCAGTGCGCAAACCTTTAATACAATGCCTCTGGTAAATGCACAAGATGAACTAGGTCACTGGAAGTATCTTTAAAAAACCCTGCGAGGGAATATATTTGGGTCTCAAATTAAGTAAGTGGCAGCAGCACAATTACTATTTGATGAGAGTGGTTTGTCAGTCCTGCACAGTGTGGCAGGATTGCCATAAACAAGATGGATCCAGGTTGTATTGTACAACAAATGGCAAAGGGGGGGGGGGGGGGGGGGGGTAAACACAATACCTGCGGTAATGTCAAAATTGTTGTGCATGTGTGTGTGTGTTTAGGAGTTTAGTTCTTTCCCAGTTTTGGCCGCTGCAGCTGCGAATGTTTTCTCCAAGGGCTAGAGTGCATTAAATGGCTAAGGGGGAGATGTTCTCAACCTCATTATAACCAACTAATTTAAGATTTTTATAGCCGTGCTTGCCATGCCCCATCCATCAGAAGAGCTGGTTGCCTGCTCGTACCGTTGGAATTAAAAGAGTGGCCCGTTTTCAAAGCCATTAACTCAGTACTTAAATGCAATGTACTGTTATTGTTTGTACATGACTGGGGGAACTAGATGACTCTTAGTTTGCTATGGTTGTTGTTGTTGTTGTTGTTTTTATCAGTGGGGAATGTTAATGATTAGAATTTGTTACTTGTTACATGCTAAGTTCAGTCATTTCTCGCAGTCCTTTACCTCTGAAATTTACTTCATGATCTTGTCCTTAAAATATGTGTTGTTCTTTAGTGGTTGTATGCAGAGACTAAAATAGTTCCTTATCCCAGCTTGGGGGCAGAAGTTTAAATGCTTTTTTTGAGCCCATGAACCCTTAGTCCATATATAGTCGAGGGATTATGCACATGAACTTCCGAAATGAACACAGTGGTATTTCCCCTGGTGTATCCTTAACAGGCCACCTCGTATAGGAGATTTATGAAGGTGCAGTGACACCACCGCAAACACTACAAGCTGTCAGATCGTTTCGGTGGGCCTCTGCACTCACCGGAATGGGACCTCTGCCTTCTTCAAAGGATATAAATAATCCGGTGTTTTCTGCTTATACGTGAGTCAATGCACACAACTCCACAAAAGTAATACCCTATAAGCCTGTTAATGTAGGGTTTAAGTTATACAGGAGGTGGTGCCTCCCCATTAAATGTATCTGTCTGGGGAAAATGCTGTGCGTTCCTGCTCCTTTTTAAGCTACAGAGGCCCAAACACCTGAATGTGAGCCACTGGGGAATGCTGTGCTATAGTACGTGTCGACTTTTCACGACAGAATAAAACAAGTACATTTACACATCTGATGGATTAAAAACCATGTCATTATACAAGCCTTATGATTCAGGTTACTTGGAGGAGCCCAAAGGCCTAATATATGGAAATTGCTAGGCACATTAATGTGGGCAAGTTAACAGCGAGGGTAAAAAAAAGTTTGATGAATTGTAGCTTTACCACCAAAGTGTGCAGTTGTGCTTTAATTTGATGAATGACATTTCACATTGCTTCTGCTGCGCTGCTACTGGACTTTGATAAATGTTACTTTCCTTGGGTTGCCTTCAGTCAAAGGGCTCCCTTAAAGGCCAGCTTTGTCATAATCTGTGCTTCCTTTTTGATGAGACTAAACCTGCTGTAGTTATTGAATAAAACAGGGGTGGTGGTAGGGGGAGAAGAAAAGCAAGTATAAATGTCAACTCTGGTCTTGTGTGTGCTGTACGGCTCTATAAAGAGAGGGAGGCCGCGCGCGGGTCTTTTTTTAGGCCGAATGCGGCTTTAAACGCTAATTGCTTCTTTGCATGAGAGGCGAGCTGAGCCCAAAGCAAATGTAAATGCAATCAAATGAGATTCTGATCTCAGTGAGAACGAAGCTGTGGGGTTGAAAAGTAATAAGGGGAAAAAAAGTGATATCACAGGGGAGAACAAAGTGTGGTGATTACATTTATTTCAAGTGGCCCATTACAGGCGAGCGCTGGGGGAACGTATCGCTGAGCTTTCGGTTTTTTTTTTTGTGCCGCGGAAGGCTACGTCCTGTTATTCCGGGCACGTCGGACAACAGCCCTCTTTATGGACATCCTCTGGGACGTCGACTGTGATTTTTTCCCCCTCCCTCAATTTCTTTTTTTTTTTTTTTTGTGCCGTGTGTGTTTCATTTGCGACGCGAGGAGTCCTAGAGGCAGCCAGGTGATTTGGTGGTGTGGTGTCTGAAGTGATGGAGGCTGATGTGCTGTGATGGGCCGATGAATAAAACAGAAGGTATGATAGTCAGACGCGGACATTACGTCGCTCAGGTGTACAACTTTGAAAGTAATCAAACCAGATGTTTGAAGGCTGTCATCAAAAATAATGCCAATTTATCTGGTCTGGATTGCCCAATGAGTGCCCAATAATATGTGGGTGTATTACATTTGCTATGCAAACAGAGCAGTGGCCAACTGACAGCTGCCTACTCCTCTACCATTCCCTATCTTTCTCTCTCTCTCTCTCTCTCTCTCTATCTGTCTATCTGTCTCTCTGTCCCAGTCACGCTATCTTTTTTTTCATACCATCTCTCTCTCTCTCTCTTAGTTGTTTGTTTATTTGTACGCTGACAGTGTATATGGGAGACAGAACTCAGGGCCGTGTACCCCAGGGTTAGCCGCTCTTTCTCTCTCCTTCCCTCTCTCCCAGAAACGCAATATAACATTCTGAAATTGAGCCGGTGAGCCTTGTGGATCTGCTGCAGGCTCAGGAAGAGGGCAGGGGGGAATATGCATCTTGGCTTGTCATCACACTCAAGAGGAACACGGCACAGTTTACAACACGCCGTATCCATCATGCCGGGGTGATTACGACCTCTCTGTGGCGGAGCCATACCTTAATCTCACCGTGAGCCTGATGTGTAGCTGAACAACAGGCAAAAGCCACGGCACCTGCCAATTTCAATACTTTTGCATGGAAATCGCAGCAGCCTCAGAGAGGGAGACGAAGGCCCCTCACACAAAGAGATTGCAAATGCCCCAGAAAGTAGCGAAAACATGCGACTTTGTGATTACAGCACAAAGTGGAGAGAATGCATCCGGAGACACTTGCTTACAACAAATACTGAAACACCGGTGGTAGAGCTAGGTGGCCTTTGGAAATCTTTTTTTCCATCTTTCTCTGCAGAAATTACTTGATGGAAGAATAAAGGGAATAGGAAGGGCAAGGAGGAAGAGAAAATGGCTTCTAGAGAGAACCGTTATGACAAATTCAGACCACCATTTGCTCTTTCACTTGAACAAAATGGGGTAAAAGCAACAGTGATGCACTGGTGCAATCATCGTAAATAATACCTGAGTATCCTTTGGTTGCCTACTCACAGATGAATATTGCCTGATATATCAATACATTTAGTGAGTATGTACCATAACGGCCATTTTCATCCTATTGAAAATAACATAATATATAACAGGTTAAATGTTTCCTTGTGAATCATAACGATAAGAACCATCTATAGTCCTGTGCCAACAGAACCGAGCTCGAGATGGTTCCTGAACTAATGAAGATACATTATTAGTATCTGACATCGGTGTGAGATTTTCTTTAAAACAATTAGCCTGGACATCAGCCTTGTGGATATGCAATATACAGTATTTAGTCTCAGTGGTACAGGAGCCAACTGTTAGCTTCAATTAGGCATGCATTCCATCAAACCATGTATTCTTTACTGACTATTAAGATATAATCAGTTTAGTTGCTAGAAATGTTTTGTAAATGGTAGAGCAGAGACCATTAGATTGAACGAGAGAAAAAAAAAAGACATATCAACTTTGCCTAATAAGGACATATTTAGACAACAGGAACTTGATGAGAAAAACATTATGCACATGTTGGAATATTGCAGTTTTGCATAACTGTCTATTAATAAGAGTTAAAATGGCTGAATATATTCAGCCAGTGTAATAAAGCTCCAAGGGTGATTTCCTTCTGCTATCATTTGATGTCATTACGAGCATCACAGGGTGGATTATGAAGCAAATTGTAAAACTCATTAAAGCAGACCTCTCTATGTAGGAGGCAGGTGATCGATGTCTGTTGAAGTCTACGTGTGGTTTGCATTCAGATAACACAGACATATTGAAGATAAATGATTGTTATCTCAAGAAATAATAATTTAAGATTCTTAATATTAAAAAGGTAGCAGAATGATCTGAAAATGTGGTCTTATGTTTATGAGGTCACTAGGCTACGAGTGACTCACTGGGGCAGTGTGCTGTTTATGGCTAGTCCAGAGAGGACTCGAGTGGCATCCAATAAGCAGGAAACAAAAAAGCCCAGTCCTCAGGCTGTCAACAGATCTCTCCCACTGTCTCCGTCTAATTAAGTTTCTCATAAAGGAGATTTAAGTGGAGACCCATGTCTGCCGCGGCCCTGTTGTAAGGCCTGTTTGTACTCAATGAAAACACAGTTATTAAGTGTACAACATGTGCCTGATAGCATGAGGGGAAACTGCACTGCTGTTGTTCCTGTGGAGGTTTGATGGACATGTTTTCAGCACATACTCATTAGCTTTACTCTATCTCAGCGTGTCTTTTTCTGTCCACCCGTAGCTGGTTCTGTCTAAGTGCGCCTTTCACAGAGTTCTTTATGAATTATCCGGCTGAATGAAGCGTCTCAATTTGACCCGCTGATCAATAAAAGTACTGTAGCAAGAAATTAGACTTCAATCAATTAACTAATCAAGGAATGCCTCATAGAAAGTCCACTGTCTCAAAAAATTTTCTGGGAATATTTATGCTTATACACACACAAAGCGATTATTGCCAAAGATGTTGAGATGAGTTCTTCCAGTAATAAGACATTACACTTAAATTGGCATCTCAAAATGAGGCCATGAAGGCTATGTTTTGTTTTGTCATTATGTTTTTTTTCCTCCACAGAATGAAAAATTACTGTTTTTAATGTTAATTTTCTGATGGCAATGATGAGAAACAAACACAGTGCCATCCTACACACAAAGAAACGGCACAATATGAATATAACGAATATACAACCAAAAGCAAGAACATATATTAAAAAGTTTCAGTCAAACTGGCAACTGGAAGCAAACAATCTAATCAAAACAGCCCATGGATATCTGTCCATGAAGCTTTGAGTTGTTGTGTTTCTTTGAAGAAGAATAAATACCAGTGAAACGAGTTGTATCCCTGGCCACCCAAAAGGCACTAAAATAGCGGGATGATGGTAAAGATGTATGGGCTAGCAATACAGACACCAACACAGTATGCAACTAATAGGCGACTCCTTTTTTACAGTTTGCCACCCCAGGAGCGTATTTATGAAGACAGCCTCTTTGATCTAAGAGAATCAAACCACCTTCCCTAAAGCAACAGAACTTACTTAAACCCTAATGAACACCCACTCGTTCTCAGACACCAGTTCACCATATTTATTCCCCGCTCATTTTGACCATGCTGTTTGTATACTGTACTCATTTCACCTGGTAGGCCTATTCTCCCAAAGTTACCACGTCGTCATGGTTTTCTGTCACTTTCACTACCCATTTCCACTTTGTCGTGTGACTGATGGAATCACCAGCGTCAGCACTTTTGAACACCCCTTACGTGCAACAAAGCTTGCATATGTGCTAACAGTGACGTGTTTGAAAAGGATGCTGATATATGTTGATGTCAGACTGTGTGGAAAAAGTGTCACATTGTGAGGCAGTGCTTCCCCTCACACCCCACCTCTCTCAAAAGCCCTTACTTGTCCGGTTTAGCCTCATTGTGGTGCAGATTTCCTATGGCACAGACATTTAATTCTATTTCTGCTGCTTTCCTTAAGCCCTAGCAGTCTCTGATAAGTCTGTTTACTTCAATAAGTACTGTATCTACTAAGTATTTAGGAAAGTATCTTATCCACATTTCCTAAAAAAACTCTTCGTGATTTGTAGTAATAAAAGGAACATATTTTCTTTATTATAGTTATTATATTAAAATGTGACTCTCACATATAATGATGTTGAGTTTATAGGAGCTGTTAGTAAAATATATTTTTTTTATTTATTCATGTATTATTTATGAAAATAGATAATCTATTATTTTATGAATGGGTTAAATGGAATAAGCCGCATAGTGAGGGATTTGATGGATCATTGATTTGCTTCTATTGTTGGATTGTCTAAGGATGTAGACCACAATAAGGGCTTTTCAGATAAGAGGGAGGAACATACGGAGAGGACACACACGTAGAGTGGGTTCATGGCCATGGAAGTATTGTTCTCTTCACATTGCCTATCTACAGTAGGTAGATCAGATGCTACAGAGCTTTTACTGTAACCACACGCCATTCAGTGCACCCTGGCTGCCTTCACCTGGCCAAGGACAAGAGGATGATGGGTGGGTGAAGCAGGTCACTGAGTGCGCATTGTGTGCCTTTTTGAAAAGCCCTTCTCACTCCGAGCCCTCATTGATGGATGGCGCTCGTTCGCAACACTGCGAGTTTCACTCTCATTGAACTTCGTGCTTTCATTTCTCATTTTTTATGAACTTTTTTTTTGCTCTCTTTTTTTCCAGTCTATGAGTTATTCTACAGCCTTTCTCTCCTTGGCCTGATGTGCTTTGAAACAATTACTTTCCAAAAGTGGAAGGATTAATACATCTTTTAATTACTGAAGCAGACGTTTAATTTTCCCAAGCAAAAACGTTGTTTTTTCCCTAAGCCTAAGCGCCATTGCTTGGCATACAAGTCCAACATTTTCAATGCCAGCGACCGATTAAAGTAAGACGCTGATAAAGGAGCTGAAATTAACCCTTAGGGCTTAATTAACATTCTTCAGATTAACATAATTTTCTCCACAGGGGTGTCCCCTACACTCTTAGTCCTCTCACACGAAACATCAAAGCTGGTTTGTGAGCTCTGAGACATCCCCTGTCGTCTAATGCAGCCCGAATAGAGACCCCCATGGAACACCACAGGAGAAGTTATATGATGATGTATCATCACAGCTTCAACACTGCTTGACTTGAATCCATATGATGTGCCACATCGCTTAACCACAGGGTCACTGTTCACTCAAAGAGAAAGCACATCACAATGGTGAATTTTTAATGGCGGAGGTCAGTGCATGATACTCGCAGACGGCCTGCAGCAAATGAAAGATGGGCGAACAAAAATCACAGGCATTTATCATGTACTGTATCTGAACATTCATTTATTTAACTGAGTCTATGCACTGGCAAAACAGACAGATTGTTTGTGCTGAAGGCTGTTATAGACAAATAGAGGCTCTAGAGATTGCTTTTTCCACCCCAATGTTATATTGCAAATATTTTTCCACTCAAGAGCTTGTTTGTTGTGTTTCATGTGGCTGCACAAGGGCAGGTGTGTTTAGGGCCTGACACTATCCATCCATGTTTCTGTCCCTCCGCGCTATGTGACTTACTTTGAAAGCCTGGCTATTAGGTATGGCCAAATGTTAAGTGGCTCCAATGGGTCAGCAGTTGCACTGTAACCAAGGTCAGCAGGGGAGAAATTGAATTGGACTCGATTCAAAATCGGACCACCCGCAGAGGCCTTACGCAGCTAATCAGATAAAACAGGTGTTTAGAATTTCACTTTTGGCAGTCTTGACGGCGACGTGAGGTGCCTCTCAAGGCTGCCCGCCCACGAGGCGAGAAGCGCCACGCTGTGTCAAGGCGGGCAGCTATGACAAAAGGGTGAGCATGGCGCATCCAGGTAGTGTGACTGCATGGCCACTTCTCAGAAGTGTTTGCCTCGTTTTGTTTGCCGTTCACGGTGTAAATTCAAAGTCGTGTGTCAATTGCCATCGATTTTTTTTTTTTTTTTGTGGACTGGTTGTGGGTGTAATATAAGCAGTGGTTGAGAAGGTGATTAATGGTGCTCAGTGGTGCTGAAACTCATAGTTCGGTGCAGGCAATGTGCGCACCCTCATTAAAAACAATAGATTGAAATTGTTGGCCTTTAGATGTTGGGTGAGGGCCTGAGTGCATTAGAAGCCTGTTGGTTGGTGTTTTTTTTCTGACAGAGTAAAAGAGAAAAGTATGGTTCACATCCTTCTGTCTCCTCCCAACAAGCTGACATGGTCAACTAAGATGTACAGTAAGCAAGCGAAATCAGAAGAGGCGTACGAAAGTAAATTCTTTAAGTGAACTACACAAGAGTTTGCCTTTGGAGCCCAAGCCCCTTTCGTTTTTCTTTTTTTTTGTAACCCCATGATGAAAAGTTTTGATGGATGGTGATGTCAGGCGGCTGTCTGATACGCTCTCGTCTCGACCACGTTGACAGTGGAGGTACGTGATAAGGCAGAGCGTGTCAGCGTGCCAAGAAGCTCCCCGAGCTTTTTTTCCCCTCCGTTTTTCGAAGGGGTTTCTGCCGAGCTGAGCGAACGGCCATTCATCTCAAGGTTGGAGAGACAGACCCCTGTGCCGCCACGTCAAGGTCGGCCCCGGCCCTCGCTGACGGATGGGGGACACAGCCCGCTACAAGTGCCATCTGTCCTGCCCCCTCCATTTAGCTGCAAGCAATCAATGGGGTCAGCCACAGTTTTTCGATGAGTGAGCAGCGATGACGTGGCTCTATATCTCAGAGCTGACTCGCAACCCCGCAGGCCATGCGACCTGCGTCGGGCCGAGCAGCAGCCTCCCTCCCCCGCTCTCTCTCTCTCTTTCTTTCTCTCTCTCTCTCTTCTCTCTCTCCCTCTCTCCACTGTGTCTTGGCTAGTTGATTGATCTCCATCTCGAGTCTGGTCGCAGTGCCTTGAGGAGCCTTGTCATAGTCCCATCCAGAAAGGGCCCCCCCTCAGGAAAGTGCTGGTGAGAAAAAAAAGAAAAAAGAAAAACACCTCTAAAGAAAAAAGCACAAAAAAACATGAAAAAAAGAGAAGAAAAATGGCTCTTCTGTGTGACTCTTGGTACATTTTGAAACAACATTTATTTATTTATTTGTTTTCAGTCTTTCGGAGAGTTGGAGATCTGATTGTATTGGTGCCCAAGGCAGTGTTGTAGTATCAGCAACTCTGCCTCATGTCAACACTAGCTGTGCAATGCTGGTGGACGAAGAGGAGTTGATGGTTAATGTGCAAAAGTAACATTCATACTTAATGCCAAGTACCATGTTCTTCTGTACTGACCTAGGGCAGTAAATCCTCAGCCTATGCTTTTGAAGACGAGAGTGTCTGGTTGACTGGAAGGGTTGAGTAGACTGTGTTGTGGATTGGGTTCCTTGAAGGCACTTGTGGTGGTCAGTTTTAGGTTGAGCTTGGATGTTCAGTTCTGCACAATGCAGCATTACTCACTGCCTGGGCATTTTAGATTCTGAAAATGAATCAATGGAAAAAGTTAAGATATAAGTCAGTTCTGTGTACATACCAATCCAGAGATCACATTTGGTATTGATTATAGTAGACTGAATCATCTGCTCAGAGTCCATCTTTAATAAAGAAGGTTTAACACATTTACACAAGACCTTTTATTCTGGGTGTGGACTGACACTCTTTGATATCCCTGCTTCAACTACATTTCATCTGAGCACAACAATTCTCTCCTCTCCTAACCGTGAATATCTGAAATGGCTCCTGAAATGAGACCCTATTATCCTACATGCCCACTGCTGTGAAACTTTACTGTTAAAAGGTACATTGCACAACCTCACACTATGTTAAATTGTATTTGCTTGCAATTGCTATATTATATCTGTGCAATGTCTGGCGTGCAAATATTGTACAGTATAAAGACCTGGAATTTGATCAGCAAATCTATGATATGTAAAGCAAAAAGTTTATGTTTTAACTACTCCTTTTCAGAATGGTAGATTAGATGTGGATAACATAAGGAGAATGGCGGAAATAAAAACATTATTCAAAGGTATGACAGTACTGTATAACATTTTCATCTCATAAAATTACATACAATTACTCATAAATCATAAGAAATGACAGTACCTTTGCATTTTCTAGTAGTGTGAATTCATGTCGTACATGCGTTAAGCCCAGCACTTGTACAGTACCTGGCTTCTACAGTATTGTATTGATATAGCCAGGTATAGAAGTCCCATTGGCCTTGAGCTAAACCTTTTGGAGTACATGTAAGTGGGAGGATATTGAGCGGCTTTAAATAGTTCTTCTGCTTGTGGGCATTTCCGTTTAAGTTTACTCGAAGTCCATTTACTTCCCTTTGAGTTTACCTTGAGTCCATTTGAGTGGACATGGCTATCGGATGGGGCATGCTTTGTGGTGTTCCTGACCAAGCACAAAGAACCTTCCCTGTGAGCCGGAAGGACTGACAGGCCTCCAATCGGGCTAGCATGTTAGTCTCACAGTGGCAAAATCCATTATATGATAGGAGAGATCAATCCGAAAGGTTACTTTTGATGTCAGCGTTTGAACAGCTGAAGGTGATGGATGTCTTAGCCTTCCAGTTTCCAGGAACTTGTCGGAAATTCTCTCTCGCTGATGAGTCGAAATGAAGCCTGCCAAAGGTTCACTGTAGATGGTGGTGGCAGGGACTTCATGAGAAATAATAATGTCTTTTGGTGTGAACTCTGCCATATTTGTTTTGTTTTTCCAATTTTGTTTGGACTGCACTTAGGCCAGCCTAATTTATCATTCTTAACATCAATTGTCAAATGTGTTTGCAAATGTGGGCATTGCAACGAATACTAAACAGAATTAGAGAAAATAATTCAGCACTTTGGTCACTTTCAACAAAAATGAATCTTTTTTGGAAGAATTAGCTTTTCCAGTTTAATAACATTAATAGTTTTTTGCTTTGCTGTTTCATGTCTGTTATCTGGTCTGGTTATAAGAGAGCATCTGGATTCTTCTGGCTTTGGCTGAAAGTTTGCCTTCATTTCTGTAGACATTTCATTATGACTTGGAGAGGGAACACAAGCCTTTTGAGGATGTTCCATTGACTGTGGCAATGATTAGTCATGATTGACTGAGAGGAATGGCTTCTGGCCATTGGGCCAACTTTGGTCACTATTTGTTAGGGGGGGGGTCTAGACTGCATTGTGCTGGCAGCCGATAATAGACAAGACAGGGGGGGAAAAAAACCTAACCAGCTCACACTAATGGCCCAGCACAAATGACCAGATGAACATTCTGCTCTTTACCTCTGTCTTACCTCCTGAGCTGATTGCCCATAACCAAGTACCCCAAGGCTAATGAACAAGTAAATTAGGGAAATAGAATATGGATGCATGCGTGTTCTGTTCTCACTCGGTGCCTACTTTATGTGGACAAACAGCATTAAGCAGACAAATGAAAATGAGCCACTTCAGCAGGGTCCAACAGACGAAACAACTCGAACCAGCATCCCGTGAAGCCTCGTGTGGATTGAAATAGCGCTCCGCAATCTGGCACATCTTGAATAACAACTTGATCAGAGGCGCGGGGGCCACAGAGCAATCATGGGCTTTCCGTGTCTGAAAATTGCAGCGTTCTTGCCGTGTCATGACTTAGTTCCCCATCCCCCGAAAAGTGCCGGGAGAGCATATTGCATTTGTGCTCCGTGGTGCGCCAGTCATGGATCCCCAAGAGGGAACGCCATTTATTCCTGCGCTCAGAGCCATTCGCTTGCCAGAACGACGCAGGAGTGACCCAATATGGAAGGGCTCCAATAGGCACTAAAATGGCCCTTTCTCTCCCCTAAACATCCCCAGTTAGGTTTTCAGTGAAGAGCATAGAGTGGGATGCCTTCCACTGTTTCAAATGAATCCCATTGATCCAGCTTTGGAAGCAGAACGTGATTAGCATTCTTGTAGCGTTGATATTTTTTCCCTCGTGTGGTAGACATTTAGCACACTGGGCCTTGATTTAAATGCTGGGTAAAGTGCAAAGTCTATCAACAAGTGAAGTTCTTCAGCATGAACTACTGTGTGGCATGAGGAAACATTGAGCAGACTCATTAATGTTTGTGGTTAAGGTCTTGCCCATGGTGTTAAATTAGCAAATTGATTTAGTCTAGTTACTAAATTAGCTTTGCACTTTGATCATCATTCAAATTAGGGTGCACAGTTGCAGTAATGCTAATAGTCCATCCTTTTTTTGTTGTAATTCCTGGTTGCTTCTCTTTTTTACAATTTGTTGGAACAATGCTCTTAATAACACACTTGCTGTCCTATCTGGTCCCCAAATAAGCGTTGCAATGGATTATGCTGCTTTGCGGCTAGCAACATGCATGGGCAGTGGCGTAGAGAGTGTGTTCAGAACTGTGGTGGAATCGTCTTTTGATCAGTCAACGTTTTAATAATCAATGTGCATGAACAGATGCATTTACTTATGTGCTTTGACCTCAGCAACATTTGGCTTGACCCTTCTGTCTTAAGGTTGACATAATCGTGTTATAAGCATGTTATTACTGATCAGATATTCTGCCATTGGTCATTGGGACAGTTGAAGTCCAATAATGTGGTGCTTCCAGCTTATGTGATGCGGTTATAGCTAAGGTAATACCAGTTACCATGATAACATGACACTTACTGTATGTTACTGAACAATGACTGTTTTAGGACAGGATATTGCATTTGTGATGACATGTTTATGATATGATTAGGTAAGTTAAAGTTAAGGGTTAACATTATCGTGTACCATACATATAATAGTGGCAATAGCTATTGTTGTATGTTTGTTGAAATATTAAAATTTTTAGATTTGTAAGAACATTTTGTGATCTTTGGGTGTTAGAAAAGTAATTTGCAAACAGTCCCAAATGAGGGAAATTAAGAGAATCTGAAACCATATTATTGGTTTGTTTACTACCCAATCATAATTAGTTATGGGCAGTTAGCCCTCTGAATCATCGCATCAGTAAGTACTGCTATGGGACTTAATTGACAATATTAGAAACAGGCACTTTAGGATTTAAGTCCATCTTTCTCAAGGTTATCAAACCCGCCACTGCTCAATCCATGTTTGATTGTGCAACTTTCTCTGCATCACCAATTGCTCACAAGTTCAGCGATCATGATTTTGTTTTTAATTAGTGAGATAGGGATGGTAATTGCAGCGTGATAATTACTCTTATCTGTATGACTTCTTAGTCATTCCAAGGCACAGAAAATAATATCTTTGGATTTTCATCAAGTTAACATTTCATGCAATGTTTCTCTGCAATGATACCACATGAATTGCTCTAAGTATATAGTCATTCCTGATGACAAATAGGGAAGGTTGTTGACATTTTTGAGGAACAGCCAGCAGCATAGATCTTAGCTTTTGATTGAAAACAACACATCTGTTGAAAAGTCATCAAAACTCCTGAAGCTGACCATCTAGCAACTGTTTCCCTGGGCTTAGTCATAGCTTTGCTCATCACAGAGGCTCATATGGCACAATCTGGTTTGCTTTTGCACAATAGATGAGTTGCGTTTTCAAGTTTAGCTCCAGCGTGTTAGCATATGGCGGTTCCAACGTCTGCGCCTGTGTATGCTGAAAGGCAATTTGGAGAATAGACATCCAGTGCTTACCTATTACTGGTGGGGAAATGACTTTGACCTGCGAAATCCTAGCGTCTGATGAAAGGGAAAATGCCTGTTCGATCCCAGGACTGACACGAGAGGTCCGTGGAGGATTGTGCTCAGCCTGAGCAGTTGCGGGAGAAGAAATGTCCCCCTGTATTCATCAGACCATTGCGTTGCGTGAGTCGTTCTGGTTCTCTGCCCCAAACTGTCTCCACCGTAGTGCTGACAGCTGGAGCCTGTTTGAATATTGAGGAGATGGGGCTATGCAGATACAAAGCATGAGCATATGGAGAATAGGCCACATTAGTGACATACAGTTAGAGTGGAAGGCATCCCAGCGGATGTTGAAGAAAACCTGTCAGATGTCCTCTCCCTTGGGGTTGATGATGAGCTAACATCCCCCCTCCCTCCCTCCCTCCCACACATACACACACACACACACACACACACACACACAGACACACCTACACAATCCCTCAATCCCTACACTCTCTAAGGCACTTTGCACGCGCGCTCGCAACTGAGATGAGTGCTTTTCTCTCACTCGTGGCATTGAGTGCGGTACAAATAAAACTTGTAGGATGGAGAGCCGCTGAATGAATTATTGATATTGGCTTGATGGTGACATGCCCCAAAGGGAGAGGGCAAAAAAGTTCACCACTATAAATCTCTGACAGCCTTTTGAAAGGAACAGGGCTAACTGGTCCAAGCGTTTTAACTCCTGTCATTCTCCAAAGTGACTCTCATTGGCCAATTAGAAGGCTTTTTTTTCTCCTCTTGCTTGTGCCACAGCTGAGATTTTTGACATTGTAATTGGATCTCGGCAATTATATCATACATCTAAGTCTCATTACGTTTTTGTGTTAACTTTTGTTAGGCATTGTTCATTTAAAATGCAATTAACTCTCGTCACCTATTCATTTAGAGGCTTTTAATTCTGCAAATATTACCTCCGCCTGTTTTTCCTTTCTTGCCAGCAAATTGTATCGATGATTGAAGCTATGCACCTGGTCTTTTTTGGTCTTCATAAATCAAAGGGAACAAATGCGCAGGTAAAATGCCAAAGTCATAATTAATGGTATATGAGCCAACAATGCCAACTGTTGGAATAGATGGAATATTGTTTTGCCCTGACATCTAAAGGATATTTACTCACCTTTCCCTGTTGACAATCATGCTCAAAGGTCGTCTTTACCAAGGTTTTTTTGTTGTTGTTGTTTTTGTGAATGCATCTCTCATTTGCCATACTGTATGTTCCTCTCGAGTGAATCAGAACGAATATTGGAGGGCTGCAAAATCTTTCATCTGAATTTCAGGTAATTGTCTCCCCTCGTTGTGTTCCCAGGCTCTCAGATGACTGACTGTTTCTCTGCGACCTTAATTAGCTCTGAGCATGCTTTTGTTTAGCATGCCTTTTGTGATAAAGCATGCCGAGCGATAAGGCCAAATTAACAATGCCTCCAGCACCAAGCACCGTGATTGAGAGACTGCAAAACATATTCATAACCTTAATGACGGTGCTTAGACAACTGAAGTTGTTCCATGTAATGCAAGTCATTAGTAAAACCTCAGGACTCAATATGTTGCGTAACAAATGAGTCACAGTACATATATTTTATTGGACGTTCTCAGCTGCGCCTGCTTTATTCCTCCTGTAATGGAGTGTTTGTTGTGTTTACATCTATGCGGTTGGTGTCCATCTAGGTTGGCTGTATGGGCATACTTCATGTTGGATAATTAAACCCACATATTTTCCGCTGTATGGTTTTTCCAGTGTTCCCTGTTCCATTTCTCCTTCTGGCATTTGTCAAGTTATGTGACAGCTGGATATGCTATCATAATCTATACGCAATTATGTCTGAAATGTCAGGAATCTATGTTTAGGTTTTGCTTCGACAGAAAGGGAAATGACTAGCATACCTGTCTCTCATTCTTTAGCATGACAACGTTTGTGTGTCTTACATAGGAGGCGTAGCCTAGCATGGTGGTAGTGCACCGACACACATATACACACACGCACACGCACACATACACACACACACACACACACACACACACACACACACACACACACACACACACACCCCTATTAACCCCCCCTGCCTGCAGCACTCCCCCTGGGGGTAAGGATGCTGGGGAAACCAGAAGGAAGGAGAGGGGGGAAGCATCAACATAATTAAAGTTTCATTCTCACCAGTCATTCATCTCTTCCTCACCAGAGCTCATTTCAAACTTTTTCTATTTCTTCTCACTTCTTCTCTCTTTTTTTTCGGAGCTGGAGCTTTTCTCTCTAAGTAATGGGTTTTTTATGTTCAGTTAAACAGTTCATCAGTGGACTACTGCGGGAACTCTGTGGACTGTGCTCTTGGAAATATTTGTTAAATTCCATATTCATGGTTTCTGGTCCTCCCTCTGTTCACACTATAGCGAGTGTTTCTTCACAACCAGAGCGCTTCTTAGACACTGAGTTATATGGCAGCCAGTCAGTCTTTTACAAATTTCATTACAAGCTCCAACATTTGTGTGACACGTTGCTCACTTCCCTCTAACTTCCCGTTCGGATCTCCCATCATTAAACCCATTTCATAGACCGGGCACATTGCAAGTCCATATGGCACGACGTAATTGATACGGTTTAAATATAGTGCATAGGCCATACCCATGCACTTTTCCTTCTCTCTCTCTGTTTTCCTCAGAGCTGGCCGTAAATAGGATGGTGGCTTGCCATAAGCTCCCTGTAGTTAATCACCAAGAGGCATTGTTAGCCTTCAACATGGTTCAGAGGAATCTGGGTGCAAA
This sequence comes from Sardina pilchardus, assembly GCF_963854185.1. Classification (NCBI taxonomy): domain Eukaryota; kingdom Metazoa; phylum Chordata; class Actinopteri; order Clupeiformes; family Clupeidae; genus Sardina; species Sardina pilchardus. Next base: position 20,381,868 of record NC_085001.1, on the reverse strand, counting down.
TCCCTGCTGTGTCACTTGCAGTTTCAGCTATTTGCTTCGTTTTCTCAGGTGTTGGACAGCCTGGGCTGTATTTTCCTCCCCTATGCTGCTCTGCGGGGAGGCCCACTGTCAGTGGGTTGCAGTTAAAGTGTGTAACGCTCGCACTCCCCAGCGCTGTGTTGCACGGAAACCACTTTGCGAGATGTCATCAGCCTTTGTCTTTGTTTGCTCAGATCAGGAGAAATCTAAAGAGTATAAGCTTGGGTTGTCGTGTGTGGGGAAAAGCGAAAAAAAGGGGGGGGGGGACGACCTCGTGCCATGTTTCGTGGTCTCTTCAAATTACCGGGAAGATGTTTATGTAAATGTGACCCTACAAATTCTAAATGTATTTTGTCATAGTAACTTTAGGCTTTTCCATTATAAAAGACGCAAGGGATGTAGTAGTAGCTACTGGGGCTGTCCACAGTACTCTTACGGTTTAATATTTTGACATCAGTACAATCTGTGACTTTGTTCTTTTTTTACATTTTAGCGGGAGGGAATTCACGTCCGGATGGTGAAGTTGATTGTCGGTGATGGGAGGGAATATTTATACCCCAAATATTACATAATGGATGTCTAGTACGTGTCATGGTTGGAAGAAAGCACAGACTGACAAAAACTGGATTTTTTTCTGTGACCAACTCAGTTTTTTAGCTCTCTGCATTTAGAAAGGCATGGACACATAGTGCATTAGACTGTAACTGTGGAATTCAGCCACTGTAATGTTTCAAGAGGCATGAATCAGTTAACATCTTTCCACAGCACCAGATAGACTTTCGGCTGATGTGCCATTTCTGGGAGCAAAATTTAGAAACCTTGCCCATTCAAAATGATTTACTGTATGGTATCCATTATTTTTTAGGTCTACTCAGGTTTTATGTGCTACAAAATCCTAAAAGGCCAATCGACACACCCTGCTGATTGTAGCATGTTTTAGAGATAGAGTCAGCAATGCTAATTCAGAACCTTTTTTGTGACATTTTGCGAAAATTATCCTCTTGTCTGCTTTCTGTGGCTGCCCCCCAAGCTCTGCTCTTAGGGATCATAGAGGGTATGAAATCAAACTCACAAACACAGAAAGCCTGCTAAGACTCGACCAATAAGGACAATGATTTGCCTGTCAGTCATGTGTCGAAGCCAATACCGCGCTGCAGTGCGCATGCAGTGGGGGGAGGGACTTTGGGCCCTGAAGAGCACTGAAGGGAAAGAATGTATTTGTTTTTCCGCTGCCGGGTTTCAAAACGGCTTACTTCTGCTTCTATCGCATGCCTCCACCTTTAAGACGGTCTCTTACCCACTTAGACCTGCACTTACAGCTGCCGGTGGGAGGGAAGAAAGCAGAGAAAACACAAATACACACCAAACGCTCACATTCTCACAGCTTTCATCAAAAAGCACTTATCTGGCATGCCACTGTGCACCTTTTTAGGAACTGTCCAGCCTTCGCCGGGTTTCAGTTTATATCCCAGCACATACAGTTCAGTTTAATGAAAATGGATTTTACTATCCGAGCACAATATTTTTATACTACAGCTTCAACCAGGCCAATATCTGTAACACGAGATCTGGTGTGCGTTCCTCTGGTGTTTTTGTGTGTCTGTTCATCTCTATTCCGAGTTGGATGCTGGCTGTCTTGCATTTGTCTTTTCTGGTTGTTTCTTCCTCGCGTGTGCTGCTCATCTTTGATGTGCTGTGTGTGGTCCGCTCTCTTGCTAAGTTGCTCAGGGACTCCAGGGTGAAATTATACTCAGAGGACTGTTTGGCCCCCTGGCACTGAAGTTGTTGTTAGAGCCATCTTTTCCCTTTTTTTGTTGTTGTTTTCTTTTCTTTTTTTTTTACTTTTTGTTTTTGAACTGAGACATTCAGCTACGCCATCTCACTTCTGCACCACTCTCCCCTTTTTCACATTCATAATCCTGTTCAAATCTCTCTCTCTCTCTCTCTCTCTCTCTCTCTCTCTCTCTCTCTCTCTGTGTGTGTGTGTACAGTATGTGTATGTATGAGAGTGGGTTCGTCCATCAGTTCATCAATTATGTACTGGATTGTGTTGACATGAAACAATCCCCTCCCCATACATCAGATTCAGATCATAATGGCGGCAACATGAACCAAAGGCATGGCAGATTTGCTGTTCAATGTATGGAAAGACTTTTTATTTATTTATGGATAACACTGACATGATTTTTACATAAAATACTGCACAACTAGAGGCACATTTGATGTACATGTATATCAAGGAGCATAGTAATACATATTCTGTGATGAGTTCTGCTTGGTTGCTGCTATGATGGAAAGCAAAATGGACATATTGTCAGTCCAGATAGAGATACTATACTGTCACACATGATCTATTCAATCAAAACCTGCCCTGCAGATAAAATAATTGATGAAAGGATTATAATTAGTCATTAGTTAATGGGAATACATATTTGGGAATAAATGTGTTTAGTACAGCAGTTATCATGTTAAAAGGCTGTTTGGAGAACATTTTCTGTTATTGATTGGTGGGTGGTGAGATTTAATTTTTCTTTTCATTCACCTGAAGTTAATTGTTCTCTATTTTAAGCACGTGTAATCTGCAATCTATTGTATGATTGCGCTGTATCCTACAATTTTTGAGTATAATGAGCTGCAATTAAATTCTTGATAATCAACGATACTTTTAAAAGTACTACTTCTCCACTTTCTTTCAGAAATGTGTGCCTCAGGCTTGAAGAGTTTCTCATATTTCAGTCCAGCACAATGCAACCTGGTGTTCACCATCAGTGCATTATTGCCCACTGCCAGCACTGTACGGGCAGTTAAGTGAACTACTCGGAATGGCTAGCATTAGGGTTAAAAGCCTTTTAAAGCAGACCTCTATGGGCAGCAAATGCTACTCAGGTGAAAATTAGGCCCTTTTCCTGTCAGCCTCTGGGTTCCTATCAACAAACGGATGGTCAAACTGAGTCACATCAATTAGCCATTGAGATTGTAATGAGATTTGATGACACATTATCACCAGGGCATTTGGTGCGTCACATTTCCGTTAAACTGAATCACCGGTGACGACGTAGAGTAGAAATGTGCTTCCTTATTTTCTTATTATCAGAGATGTTCCATCTGTATTTACATAAATATATTGATTTTCATATAATCTTCCTAGACTTGTTTTGGATATAAATGTTTCTCACTATATTTTTCATCTTAAGGCCAGTTCAAACACAAGATCCGCGACGAGACGAGCTGCAACATTCTAAAAACCAGCAACGTTCTAAAACTCTGCAACTAAGATTTGACATGTTGAATGCTTAGCGACGGCTTGCAACTGCTTGCAACTGCTTGCAACTTTTGATTCACACCGCCGCAACTGCTCTCCGCAACCGTCTCAGACCGTCGCGAATCTTCGGTTTGAACTGGCCTTTAGGTTATTATTCACTTGCTGGAATGCGTGAAAGAGAAATTCATTTTACTGCTCAGGAATAGACACTGTCTCATATGCCGTGTTAACATATCTTTTAAGCCATTGTGCTGAGATTCAGAGTCTTACTGTTGAACACAGGATCTCAAGAGAGAGCGGCATTGTTTGTTTATTATCTTGTCTCCATGGTATTTAGAAGAAAGGAGGATGAAAATGTATTAGGTGATTAATGCTGAGATATTGGATGTCGAATTGCATTCCAAATGCAATGCCGCACTGAGAGGGGATAAATGAGAAATACCCAGGCTTCTCTTAATTAACCTTTGACTACATTATGCACACTTTATAGGTTTAATCTCATTATCTATGGTAATGTCAGATACTTTCCCTCACCAATGACAGTTATTACGTTCAAGACTAGAATCACAAGTCACTCATGGGGGGGGGGAACAAACAAGAACATTCTGGCACTTTCCATATAGAGAAGTTTTTATAGCAAAACATTGTAGCTGTAGCTCAAACTCAAAATCTGATGTGTAAGCAATATTTGGCAAGTCTCCTTTCTTTGGAATAGCTAACATAGACACTTTTTTGCAATAGAAATGTAACCGAAACCCAGTCGCTACTACATGGTCTTGTCCAGTCCATGTTGTCCATGTCTGTCTAGCCAAATCAAAGAAATCCAGCCGGGCTTTGCTCAGCTCCGCTCTCTCTCCTAAAAGATCTGCAGCAGGGGCTTGAGCCGTTGCAGGGTTAGGCCGGCCAATTATCTGCCCAGGGCCAGTTTACTTATTTCCTGCTGAGGCTTCACGAGCCAACGCTTCTCTGACCACATTCTGGTGACGGCTGTAACATATTCCACACAAATGGTGCTAGGCCAGCAGGAATAGCTCGCTGACTTTTTGTGTGTACTGTATAGAATAACACAGTCTTTTTTCCGCTGTCAAGACAAAGCAAGATGCCGGACATTGTTTGTCACAGTGTTGGCGACTTGTTGCCAAGAGACACGGCGCTGTAATAAGACTGGAGAGTAATGCAACCCTTGTCCTTCACATTGTGGTAACAATAAGTGTCATTACTATGACAAATCCCATCAACACAAATAGCTGGCCCCCCTCACACTGTATAAACTTCCATTCCAAAGCCTGTTTTAAATGCAAGGTATGGAATATGAGTGTGAAATTTCATTCACACCTAAGCATTTCATCATGAGCCTTCACTAACAATAGCAACCTTTTTACCTGCATTGCATGCAAGATGAGGGTGGGTGGGGGGGATCTGTGAGGATTCTTTCCACCTTGACTTCAGCGCACAACTCTCTCGACCTAGATAGCATGCAATATGCATGCTAACGGAATGGAAGATTTGAGTGAAAGTCTACTCAGATTTTTGATTGTATTTTATTTCCATGCACAGATCTCGCTCCAGGCTTCATTATTTATAGCAAGAAAGACACAGTGGGGGCAAGAGTGCTGGGCTGAAAGTTGGCTGTGTTGTAATTGCCCAGCGGACCGGAGCCTCTGGCCGGCGCCGCCGATACCAAGTCCTCTGAGTGACCCGCTCCGCTGCTGCGGAGGAGGCCCGAAATCGGCAGTGTGGTCCCGCTGTCTCCGCTCCCCATCTCCCGGCCGTCTCTGCCAAAGTCTGCGCGCTTGTGTCTCCAGGGCCGCATTTGTCGCTCCCCCCGGTGTTTGGCTTGAAGAGGGCCATTGTGGGCCATTGTTGCCGCAACGCCACTTACAATGATGGGCCGCGGGAATGAATAATAAATAGTAACACCTCAGTTGTGGGAAAATTGTAGCCAAGGGACCAGCATTACCATTTACCTAATGAAACATATGTCTCACTTCAGTGTCTCATTTTGCTCTGGCAATAAAAAAGGAGGCTCTTGCTGTGTGTACTGGAAATTGAAATGTAGGTGAAAGTTATGATTAACAGCAGTCTAGGTACGTAGGCTATGAAACAGCATATAAAAAGTCTTAAGGACAGACACTCTATATGCAAAGAAATAACTGGATTATCCAGGTGTCCTTTTTTTTTTAGGTCTAAGGTGGTTCTCGCCTGAGTGAGCCCCTTCCGCTATCAGTCAGACATTCTAGAATCGGCGGAGTGGTGAAGGTCTACCTGTGTTCCGTTCACCTTGAAGAAGTCAAACCCGAAGGAAGCTAATTACTGAGGTCAAAATCTATTAAGGCTGCTTTCAATGTCAGTTTAATTTCAGAGGCCTGGTCTTGGGAGCCCTGGTCTCTCCTCTCAATCTTTGGGGCTATTTTTACCCGTCTAACTGACAGATCAAGTGGCACTGATCAGCGCACCTGCGCCTAAGCGCTGGAAGGAAGGCGAAGCAAAATAGGAGCTCGTACATCATTGTGCCACCGAACGGGATTGTCTGACATCCCCTAAGGAACACGCCTCATGCCAGGAACGTCATGTTTCCAGCCCTACCTGAGAACTCTTTCACAAACACATGGACCCGGACACAGAGCAGCATCACAGCTGTTTTCATGCGAAGCTTAGGGAGCGCAAGGCTCGCACTGAGGGGGGGCTTAGGGAAGTCGTTATGATGCCTTTATGGGAGCTTATGTTCAGTGACAACCATGTAGTTTGAGAGGTCATAAACTAAAGTCGAAGAAATATTGTTTTGCTGTATTTGTTTAATTTAGTTTCTGATTTGCATTGAATCGTTATTTTGGTATTCCCTTTTCATACAATTTCCTTGTCAGATAAGCAACACAATGACACATGCATTAGTGCTCTGGCAAAATGAGTTTAGATTTGCGTTTCTTTCTTTTCTTATTCTCCCAACTCTCAAGATAGTTAACTGTTCAATTGTCATTCTTCAAAAAACGAAGAAAAAGACATCCAATTTGCCTTTCTTCCCCGTACAATGATGCATTGTTAAATTGGTGTTCCATCACAATTGTTCCCTCACAAATTTGACTCAAGTGCCACCATGCTTTGACTGAATGGCACACAGAGCTTCAGCATCACTGGTACAGTCATCTGAAGAGATCCTACTGGAACAATGTGGTCTTTTCCATCTGATATCAAGCAAACAGGATAGTCACTCTCATTCCTGTCCTTTCCGTCTATTTTTTCCCTCTTTTTTTCCATTCTTTTTTTCCATCTGCCACGTGAGAGATAAGTGCTGTCAGGGAAGCGTGTGTATTTGAAAATGGTAATGTTTATTGAAACACGGGCCTTTTAAGGGGGCCTCTCACATGTCTGCCCACATGTCATCTGTGGCAGCTGACTTGACAGAGGCAGCCCGTAACTCTGACAGATGGGAGTCTGGCCCGCACCCCTCGGGAGCAGGTGAAACCGCTTAATTGGGATGCTCCGGCTGCCTCAGCCTTCCCCTCCTTCAACCCCCCAGCCCTCACCTCCAGCCTCGCCCCAGCCCCAATCTCGGGGCCGGTCGCTATGCCACAGCGGTGCCAAACAGAACCTCGCACCTGCGCAGGTTCGCCAACAGGAATAGCATCACATCACGAGCAGCTGATGAGGCCGGTGGGTGCCTCGTTGGGGGATCCTTGCTGTCCATAACAAAGCACCCCAAAAACAGAAATCCCTCCCGCTGCCCCGACGCTTTCTTCTCGTTGTTTCACCTTGTAGTGACATTCTCGCTGATTCTCTGTGGCCATGTGGCGTACTGTAATGCGCTGCAACAGTTTGTGATGCAATCTTGTCACAATACATCTGTCCACCCACTGTATGCAATGCCCTGAAATCTGGATTCAAAGTCAGCTGGTATCTCTGCACCCAGGGACCAGGCTGTCAAGCTTCGACAATGCTCTCCGTGGCTGACATTGATTGATTATCTGAGAAGTGTAAAAATAGTGGCACCGCTGGTATCACGGAATTGTAGCCATATGGGACAACATGCTGTATGCATAGGTGATTTATTGGGATTGGTGCCTTAATCATTATGTCCTAATCTGGTTTAATCAGTAATTTTATAATCTAGCCTTGTTAGTGACTCTATACCATTGTACGTACAGTATGCATGTACATTACTGTATCCAATGTACTGACTAACTCCACTAATCGTTCCTTTTTTGTCTTTTTTTCTTTGACATGCCCTGATCTATTTCTTCTGTAGGTGAGTGCTACTTGTTTTATTCATGTTTATTCATGTGTGTACACACACACACACACACACACACACGAGTACATGCACATGCACATTCACACACACACACACACACACACACACACACACACACACACACACACACACACACACACACACACACACACACACACACACACACACATACACACACACACAGTTGCATACAGTACTCTGGAAATATATGGTCAGTGACAAGTCTTTGAAAAGACCTGTTATTTCAATAGCACTCTGTGAATGTAGCAGCTAGTCTACAATGAAGGTATGTGTCGGTTTTCAATCCTGTATTGGCTGGTTGGCAACACATGTATGTGGAGTAGTGCCTATTGGGAGGCCTCTATAGTAACCTTGAAGATTAACTGTCCCTATATGTCTAGATAGACACCCACCACAGTGCCACAGAGCAGGTGAAGAACACCTTTGATTGCCCTATACAACCGGTATAATCTTCTACATTATAGATATTACATGTGCAACATTGCCAATTATAGATCTATCTCCCTTTTAATATCCTGGTAGTACCCAAACCAGCAAGGACTTCTTTTTATTCTTTCCAGAATACATTTTATCTGAGTTTCAATTGCATGATCATTCTGAAAGCCGATTCTCTCTCTTACAAGATGGTGTTCGCCAGCGGCAATCTGCAAATTGTTGAATGAGAGTTTTCCCCCAATGCGCTGTGCTTTGATTCAAATGGCAGGTTGTGATCTAAGTGCAGTTTTCTCTCTCGTTTTCTTACGTTTTTAATGCCACAGGCCTGCTAGCGTAAATGTGATATTACCATTCTGCTGGAAATATAGCACGGGTCTAATATCAATAGCTCTGCAGCACGCTCACAGTTTGTTTTCTCTGTACTGCTATTGATATCTCACTGTTAAATAGTGTGAGAAAATGCACAATCCACACTCCTCCTGTGGATATGAGTTAAGTTAAGTGAAATAAGCATTGTTAAACATATCATTACAAATCTGATTCTTAGTCTAAGGGACAGTTTATTGTGCAATTGTAGGTATAATGAGTAAAGTTTGTCCATGCTTGTGGATTTTTGATCAGCACTGGAGTCTAGAGAGGTCATTTTCAACATCTTGCATTAGTTTGCCTCACCATTTATGCCTCCAGTTCCGCTGAAATTCTTTTAACCTACACACGAATCAGCCGTGTGCTTAAATGACATTAAATCAATGACTATGAGATGCTATCGCCCTTAAGTATGGTATCAGGCTTAAGAACCTTGAGAGCCTGCAATGCTTCAGTGATCTTCAAAGATAGAGCACGATGACACTCTGTACAAAGCCTACAAATTGTCAAAGGGATGTCTGCCCTTTAAAATTAGTTAAATTATGCATGGCGATTCTGTCCATCATTATGAGACCTTATAGGAGCAGGGCCAAAAAAAAGGATGAATTATTTTTATCCACTCTCTTCACTTTTTACATTATTCAATATAGTATTCATTATTGTCCAAACCCTTCTCCCTCACACTGGCCTTCAGCTTCATTAACTATTTAACCGATTTGGGCCTTTTTTTAAAACAAAAAGAAAGAAAAAAAAGAAAGAAACCTTGAGTCCAGCAGTGATTCGTCTCGAATGGCTCATAAATCCAGTGCTATTCATTTAAAAATAAATGTTTCTCTCAAGGCATTTGTCATATTTGGACAAGAAACTGCGACGTTGGACAAAAGAGAAAAAAAAAACACGGTTGATGGATGGCACTTGTGCCTGTTGCATACCGATTGTATAACGGTGTAATTAAATATGACTTTTAAATGTCCATTCCCTTGGAGCGGATATTTACATTCTGCTCAGCCTCCCCATCATCAATAATAGCTTAAGGGTGAGAGAGGTGAGCAGAGATTTGCAGGAATGAGCGCTGTCCCACCTCTTCCCTGGAAACCTCCGGAAAAGGCGAAAGGCCCAGGGCATGTACACGTCCGCTAACCTGCTTTCCTCGTTTTCTGTCTCTCCCCCCCCCTGTCTTCTTCCACTGGCGGATAATGAGGCAGATGTCAGGAGGGCTGAAGGAAGCGCTCCTCAGTGCATTGGGTACTGGGAGAGCCTCGACCTGTCAATATAATTGGCACCAGATGTATCAGGTGACAGAATGCGCTGACATTCATTACATTTAATAATGTACTCCGCTCTGCGGGTCCTCACCACTGCTCGCTAACCAGATGCTGACGTTTTTTGGGGTTTTTTTTGGCGCCTATTTCGCCCGTTATGCCGTTTCGTCTTCAAAGGGTCCTACTGAGTCAAGCCTCTGTTTTTTGGACCGTGATCTTAGCTGTGTCACGTCAACCGTTGGTTTCGAAATTCCTTCTCAGTCAAACACAAGGCAACGCTGGAATTTTGTCTCTTGTCACATGTAAACTCTGTCAGGGAAACCAGCAACAGGAAATATAGTTATGTTTTGGGTCGAACAAAACAAAAAAGCTGGCATGGCGAAGGAGACAGTGCCTTCCTGTGTGTGTAGGCCTTTTTTCTTCTCTGTGGAGGTGGGTTCCGCAAGGGATGTTCCCCGAGCACTAATCTGCCCTGACTCCCCAATCCGTTTGTTCTGACGGCGGCTTGGTTGTTTGTGAAGAGTGCCACTCGGCTGCCAATCCGTGGCCCTGCAGACGCGTGCGTGTCTCGTCCGGCGCGCGCGAGAGTAAGCCGGCGAAACGCTGCACCCCGAGACGACTATTGACAGCGTCGAGCAGTCTGTCCCTTCCAATCAGCATTGATTTGTGCGCTAAAGTGCAGCAGGAGCAAGATCTGTGTCCCAAAGAGAGCTTTCACCGGCGTGGGTGTCCTAGGCTGTCCTTGTGCTATGAACACAAGGTGATACTGACCCACATTCTTTTTTGTCCTGCACCTCCAATTATAAAGCCGGCATTGCTTTGTCCATTTCAAAGTAATTACCACTTCCTCCTGTAGGCCATGAATGGATTTTAAAAAATATGATAACATGGTGAATTGATTAATTGAAGTACTTCACCAAATGATGGCTTCTGGTTCATGTACTGTAGTGATATTTTTGTCAGATGAAAAACAAATCTCACTCTTGCTGACTTGCTGTGTGTGAGTGTGTGTGGAGGGGGTTATTCATTAGTAGTTGTCAGTATGTATTACAGGAAATTTATATTCATGAACATTTCAGAATATTGTTGTGGGACTTTGACTGCCGACGAAAGTGAAAATTTTTCCACCAGTCACGAACCCACACAACTGAAGGAGTCAGCATTTTCGCCGCAAAGTGGAACATCTCAGACAAAGGGGAGATGAGAGCCGTAGATAGCGGCGCGTTGTTTTATTCATTTGTGTAGATGTTGACTGGAGTTTGCTCGTGCTTATTTCATTGTGTTGGCTATGAGAGCAGCGCTGGAGAGAGAGTGTGTAATTAATTCCCATCAGACGGTGGAGGCCACTGTGAGATGTAGAGAGTGAGTGAGCCAAACTCAAACACGCTGGGCTTGAGAGTGTGTGGCGCAGAAGCCTTTCTATTGGGCAACAACATGATAACACTGGTATAGAAAATCATTAGTGTTTGTCTAAAACACCCTCTGAAAGTGTGAATAAACAGTCTACCTTGCTGTGTTTCACCCTGACTGTATCATGAATGAAGGGCAAAAGATCTTACGTTGTTGGAAAACAGACGCTGGCAATAGATGAGAAAACCCAGACTTTGTAATTGGGGGAGTTGATAGACCCAAGGCTATCTCTTCTTTGGGTAAGCTGAGACTACTATGAGGCTGGTTTGACCGAAGTTACATCAGGCTAAACTGCTGTGATGTTCTGAGACTGTCGGAGCTTTGGTTGGTTGGTTGGCACGTGAGGTACTTCAGATAAATAGAGAGATACATGCTATTTCTGAGGCCATCTCTGAAAAGCTGTTTTTTTTTTTTTATCCCTGAGAATCTTTCCGTTTTGGCAACAAAAGAAAATTCCCTCCACGTGTACCACGCCGCTGTTGCCTCGGCTTTGCAGCTCTGACGGCGGAAGGCAGTTGTCACGAAATCAGTGAAAAGCGTGAAGGTCAAGGACGAGTTGGATGTAGCTCTGTTTCTGACAATCAGCAGTGTTCACCGATTCCTTTTACTGATATGCAAAGACAGATCTCAGTGTTCCTTTCTGCTTCCTTTCTTTATCTCGCCCGCAAGGCCAGCTTGAACCCCTGCGCTAACTTGAATAGACGCCGTCACTTGAAACTGTTCTCCATGCTAATCCGTGCTGTGTGTGGACTTGGATTTGGCTGTTATGTCAGTTTTCTATGTTTTTGATCTAACTGTTAGTCTAAGTCTAACTGTTAACAGCTAATTAACGAGCCAGGGAATTTGAATGAAATGATCACAATGTGCATATCCAACTACTGCGCTAAACTACAAATGCCAGCCAAACTTCCCTTACCCCCCTATGGAGCGAGTTATTTATCATGGATTTTTGAACATCATTATAAAACAATAACTGCTTAATAAGCAATCCGTTGTCCAGCCTTGAAATGGTCTTGGCTTGCCTTACCACCATTTGTGCCCGTCTCTCTCTCACCCACCCTTAGGGGGATGCTGACTCTACACTTCCCTCCTCAGAACAGAGAGCGAGAGGCAGGAGGGGCGAGATATAAATGTGAAGAGATCATGAGCCCTGCGAGAAAGAGGCTTTGTGGCTATAGCACCTCTCGTCAGCTTTTTCGTTCGGCTTGTTCTCTTCTTTCTCGCCCTCTCTTCTCCTTCTCCCCCTCCTCCTCCTCCTCCTCCTCCTCCTCCTCCTCTTCCTCCTCCCAACTCTCAGAATGTGTGTCCTGTCGGGTGAACGCAGACGGCCAGCCGTTCGGCCAGCCATCCAGCCGGCCTGTTCTCGTTTTGAAACAGCATATTCGATTGGATCTGCTACAGGCTGGGGCCAGAGCAAGAGTGCCGTGCAGAGGGGGGGAGGGCGAGCACTCCCGCATGCGTGCTGGGTCCCCGGACTGCTCTGGGGCAGGGCTGTGGATGCGGAGGGAGGTCGGGATGGGATGGGCCGGGAGAGGGAGAGGTTAGAAGACAAGGGAAGGTCAATCGCATGAATGCGCACACTTTCCATCCGGTCCTAATTAGCATTAATCACTTCTCGTTTTGTTAAAGGCTGCCGGCTGCCAATTATCAATGATTATTCACCATTAGCTGCAGGGAAGGTGATGGGGTTCAAGGCAATTCAGTGCTATAATCTGGGATATGATGACAGTGTGCAAAATGTCTATGGTTGTCGCAGTAGTGCATGTGTTTTGGGGTGGACCATACTTTTAAGGGCAAGGTTTTAAAAGCTTGCCATATGGTAAGTGAAGCAGCATTTAAAGGTCCACAGATCCATCCGGGCTAATACTAAACTACTAATTTATTACAGTAAGTCAGTCCGTCCACAGTTTGGCACAGTGTGGACAGTCAACCTTTTGAGAAAGTTGAAATGGCTTATGAGAGAAACCCTTGAAAGCACATCTGTCAGAATATTTCTTTCAAATGTCTGATTACTTTGAACTGCCATTAAGAGGGTTATAAGGTCATACTTGCAAATATAATCCGTATAGACCATGCAAATCTAAAGGTTTGACAACTATTTTATATGTCAGCATTAGTTATTGAGCTGTCTCTGTTCATATAAAACATACTGTATTATTCCACCTCCCAAAAACACTCAGGTACAGTGTCAAGAAATCTCCAGGGCTCAATGAAGGTATTGTTAAAAAAATATAAGAACAGATGGTATAGTTTGAGAGTTAGTGTGCATTGAAGGTGTGCTGTGCAGACATCTGTGGGCGTTCGAGGGCTACAGAAAGAAGAGAGAAAATGGTGGTTGGTACAGCGCTCTGTTGGTAATTTGGTTCTAAAAAACATGGGGGATGAAGAGGGAGTCAATACGCAACATGAATGCCTGCCTTGAGTCATTGTATTGAGACTAAAGTTTGCTCCTGCTGCTTCTTGTTTGTCTTGGGACGGCGTACAAGTTAATTGCATGTGCTGACGTAATAGAATTGCTCATTGTTAGCTGGGTGAGTGTTTCAGGGGGGAAACGTGCCTTGTGTTTTGACCATTCATCATCTCATTGAATAGTCGGCTGATTGAACACCAGCAGCAGAATACGTGACGGGTGCCTATTGATTGCTGCTCAATTATTTTCCTTTCCTCTAACATGGCCACCTATGGACATCAGCCTTTACAGCAAGAGCCTCGTTTCCCTTTCTCTAACCATGTTCTGTTGTGTAGCCTTCTTCACAGGTCTCATGGTTTGCAAAAAAAAGGGTTCATCATCGAAGAGAGGTTCCATAATTGATTCTAGGTTGCTTGGTTGGATGTTCTAATCCATTTCTTCAAATGTCTTCACTGACACCTATCCAGATTTCTGACTCCGAGTTGGAATCGATGGGAACAAAGTATGTGTACGGATGTACTGTACCTTGCCTCTTGTAGCCCAGCACTCTGGCTTCACGCTCCTGGGCTGTGCTCTCCCAGTACATCATGATCTAAGCAAGCAGATGGTATCTGTTCGATTGGTACCTTTTCCTGCTCGGGTCTCTTCTCTGCCACATAGTCCCTGTGTGCCGCCTGAAGAATATGAGAGATGACATGAACCCGTGTTGCCGATCGATCGCAGAGAACATTTGTTATCCCTTCAAAATCACCCCCACCAACACATGGCTAGCTGCACTCTCAGGACTGCCTGCAGTTCTTTCTCCGTTATTTATTTTTTCTATCAAAAAAATATAAAGTGCTGGAAAGTGGAAACAACAGCAGTACCAAAAAATCCTCCCCCACATTCACACTGCTCTCACCGTAATCACAGTCCCAGTCCGTTAAATTTTTCAGATGTCATTTTGCTTCAGAACACAATAACGGCTGTTGCCCCATCCCCCCAAAATCTGTCTTTTAGTTTTAATGTATTCTGAACTGTCACCATATGGCAATATTTGATAAAGGAACCCTCTTGCGCTCTGGTGCACTGTGATATGTGACTCCCTCAAATATGGAAGACCTGATTTCTCTCAGGTGTGTGAATTTCAATGCATTCAAATAAAGATAGTAAGGCATGATGGAAGCTGGAGGCTGCTGTCATAGAGGCAAAATGTCAAATGTTGTGGAAAGGAAACATGTCCCCGCTGAAAACATATTCTCTAGTTTTATAACTGATAAAATGCTTAACTTCATCAAGTTAGCATGCTTTTTATGCATCGTTTATTTGTTGATGGAGGGCTGTGTTTCAATATCTCACTGATTTGCAGCCAGACCAAATCATTAATCATAATTCCTTTGCCCCCCTCTCAGCACAAGCTGGTGATGGGAGACTGGAACCTGACTTGACTACTTAGTCAAACCACGTAGTGTTGTGTGTTCCCCATCACTGTGTCAAGGACACGCTTTGCATTCGACTTACTGTAGTCACGGGCGCGATGCTCACTTTTCTGCAGGTGACTGATGGTGTTGCTATTTGGACATCAAGTTGCTGTGCTCCTCCTGTATTAAGCCACTGACCTTTGCCGGTGCCATGCTCTTTATTTGCTCACACCGTGAGACAGATACACTTCTCTGGCAGCTAGCAGAGAATCTAATAAACTTACATAAGACTCTTGGATAATTGAGGATCCTGGAGATCCAGCTGCGATGCGGGATTGGTGTCAGCTCTTTTTTTTTTTTTCCTTTTTTTTTTGCTCAGCAGATCGCAGATGCCGAGTTCCCAGTCCCGCGTGTTTAGGATTATCATTTTCAACACTTTCATCTTTTTTTAGCGCCACCATTTTGCAAATTGGTACATATGCGGCCTGCCTCCTCGTCTGTGGTCAGCAGTGCACAGAGCGAGACAGCAGCTTGTCCGAGAGGATTTTCGCAAAGTCGGGTTGCCTTCAAATGTTGTGCAGAACATGTCATGTACAATTAACAAAATGAGTTCAGCGTGGAAAAAAAAAAGCCTAGGCTGCTTCTGCTTCAGCTCAACTGTACGATTACACAGTGATTATCGCTAATATATATATATATATTTTTAAGGCAAACCAATTGTGAAATGACTAAGCGCTTCATAGCGTGATTATAGAAGTGTCCTTAATGTATCCCACAGGCAAAAGTTCTCTGCTTGTAGTTTTGATGTATTTCTTACACCCTTATGACCCAAAGGTGCATCATTATGGGTTCTATAAATATGTTTTTTTTTCTCCTGGTGTCTGGCGGGCCTCTGTTTGTTTTGGGTCTCCATCTCACACTAGCCCTGCCTGAGGAGAGCACTGTTCGTTGTCGTGAGCGTTTAATGAGATCATAGGGGAGCAGCCGTTTCTCTCGCCTTTCCTCTCACTCTCTAAGTACCTCAGCTAAGACCCAAATGACGTGTTAGAATATCACCTCTTCGGGAAGAGGTCGGAAAGACTGAGAGCCAAAATGGCAGCTGATCATTGGCTGGCTGTGGGGGAGGGGGGGGGGGGGGGGGTGGTGTGATACGACGCATTTCTGAAATGTTAAGGTGTTCACTGCTAGTCATGTTTAGCGCTTTAATACTTTTACAGATTATTTAAACATGAATATGTTCACCTTTATTGATTCAATCGGTTATTGAACCGAGTGGGCTCCTAAGCAATGTTTGGAATGAGATTTGAATCGACATACAAAAAGCACACACGGGCTTTGGGAGGCCAGATGCGAATTAATTTGAACGCTTTTCACAGGCCTGAGCGAGTGCGTTTGATTTTGTCACACATTAGTGGATTTACGGCAGCGAGGCCTACAAGAGTGGCTGTGCCACAGAAATCCTCCTGTCTCCTGTTGCCTTTTCATTACGGAAAGAAAAGAGAGAAAGAAACGGTGAAGCCTCTTTGTATTCCGCTCACAGTCAGAGTCAACATGAGGCTTCTTCTGGCTTTTTCATATAATAGCATTTAATATGTGAGGAAAACTGCACTTTGCTGCTCTAGTTTTCCTTTGTGGAAAGCATTGAAACGCAGTAATTGGCTTGTAGAGTGGAGTATTCGTTTTTGTAGTATTTTTCCCGCTGTTTTTATACTTATTTTACTATTGGGTTCTATAACTAATGTTTTCCAAGTTACCCCCCCCCCCCCCCCCCCCTCCTTCCAAAACAGGTAATTCCTGCTACTTCAACAACTATTTGAACACACACCACGGTAGGCTAGACTTGCAGCTGGCCATTAAACAAGATTTATCCAAGTGTGCCCCAAGTTGATGGGTCATTTGCCTGGAATATCACCCTGCCCCTTCAATATCCCCCCTCGCCCCTCTTGTAAATATACCAGCCTCAATGACAAGGCTCTTTGTCTTTGGAGACTTTATTTACCCGGCAATCACGGGCCCAGGGTGGACTATTTTCCCTTTCCTCCCACTAGTATACGGCTGGCATGCAGCATATATAAGAGTCATAAAAATGAGAGAGTGGGGGGCATTTAACTCTGTGCTGTGTTTCTTTTTTGTCCCCCTCTGGAGTGAGTGGGCGGAAGTTCCAATGGCAAGGAAGTGTGCGTGTTTGTGTGTGTGTGTGTGTGTGTGTGTGTGTGTGTGTGTGTGTGTGTGTGTGTGTGCGTGTGTATGTGTGTGTGTGTGCGTGTGTGTGTGTGTGTGTGTGTGTGTGTGTGTGTGTGTGTGAATGAGTGGGTGAAGTTGCTAGTCGAATTAGGCTGCCAAGGCTCATTTAGTCTTTCCTGTGTTCTTATGTACAGAAAACCTGAATAATCCGTATTGTTTGGGAAAGAGCTTAGACTGATTTCCTCTTTGTGCGCTGAATACATAGTAGCGTCACTGGATACGCGCGCGCGTTCCAGCGCTGCCGTTGCTGTGTCAACCCTTTGCAGCCGACCAGTAATGCCTGTGTGCGCTGCCTTTCGGAAAGGCACCCTGAGGGCCAACGAATCTCGAATCAAGGAATACAAATGAGTGAAAAAAAAATATATGTTATTTACTTTCACCAAAACAACCAAAGCCTAACCTGGGGGCGAATATGCCAGTGTTTAAAATGGGAAATAAAAACCCCATCAGCTACAGCGATCATATCTGCTTATAGCAGTACTAAACCCATAAAAAAGTCACCATAGCTCTTCACTCCAACCAATAAAGTTGCATTTCCCATTCCAAGGTGGGTGTTTAAATACAGCTAGCCCATAGCTTTAATCAACCCACACCACTGCCCGCCTGTTCTTTCAACACAGACTTTATCTGCAATTACTGGCTACAGTCACTTCAAAAGGGGGCACCAAGCAGTTCAAAGTGGACCTACTACCTTTGTGCTGTGTTAGTTGAATTGGAGGGAGTGTACACTCTTAGCAAAAGGTTTCTTGGGATGCTAACCATGCAGGCTTAAAAGAACCCTTAGGAGTTCCTTTGATGAACTCATCAACATGGTTTAAAGAAACATTTAGGGGTGCTATATATGAAGCATGCAATAGAACCATTTTTGGCTCTACTGTATATAGCACCAACTGTAAGTTGGTGTGGTGGCAGAGACAGTGCCACTTGAGCACCTGGCAAGGGAGCAAAGCCTAACGTGCTGTCACCTAGTTTTGAACTTTAGAACCTTTGACACTTAAAACTTTTATTTTGAACGTAATCAATAGGTATCTGTGAAAGTGTTGCGCTTCTGAGGCTCCTTGTTTCTGCACTTAACTAAAGGGAGGAACAATGTGGTGCCTTTAGGGTGGTATGTTGCTGTAGCACAGCCACAGTTTCAGTCATGTTTCTGTCCTCATATTGCTGGCACAGTATATGAAAGGACAGGGTGTCACATGACAGAGATGAAGCCCTAGACCTGCTGAACCCCTGCTCTTCCTCAGGGAGCGACGAATCGATAGAAGCACAGCGTGCTTTTTTCACCAGGCGTACGACACGTTTGATGGGGGAAGTAATGTCAGGTCTGATTGTTGCAGTGCGGTCGCGTGACTGCGTCGTGTGAGACTGTGACACTCCGGTGAAAAGTTAAACGATCTCACAGGAGACGGGAGCCTCTCCCACCAGAGAAAAGAAATGAACTGTTTAATGAGATTCAGCCAGGATTCGCTCTCATTACAGAAATTTGCATCAGAAACGATTTCTGTCAGTCATGGCCGCTTTAGTTTAATCCTCGGCAGTGGTATTTTACAGTAACACATTTTACAACCTTCCCTGGTAAAAATACCTTTTTTTGTGAAACATTGCCGTTTTTGCTTAGCTTTTCTGTTCAGATGGTAAAGGCTACAGGACCGGCGTCCTTCACAAGACCATTTTGTGGCGTTTGTATGAGCTCAACCCACTGAGATACAAACCCTGCCAGTATGTTAAGAGTCGATTGCATTTGTCGCTTGGGTGCGACGAGATCTATGCACTGTGTCCCACAGTGAATATATGTATCCATCTGTTTGCTGAACTGTTGCTACCATATGCTGTAAAATATTGTAACGATCATTAGCTTGCAGTGGTCTGAATTAGAGCGCCAGAGAGAGTGTTTCGCAGCCGTGCAGTGACACGGACTGTGCTTTGATGTATTTTATATAAGCAGAATAAACAGTGGGGCGTTTCTGATGACTCCGCGGACTTGGCTGGGGTCTCGGTCGTTAGGCCATATCAGTGGCACTCCACTGACTGATTGCTGTCTGTAGCTATTCCGAAAGGACTGTCAAGATAGTCGTCTGAGCCATCTCAGTTAAAGCAGGGAGGAGGGAATGAGAGAGAGAGAGAGAGAGAGAGAGAAAGAGAGAGAGAGAGAGAGAGAGAGAGAAAAAGAGAGGCAAACAGACAGACAGAGAGAAAAAAAATGAAGCCCCCCGCCAGCTGTCACGGGAGTCTATCTGAGGACTAATGCAGCTGATAAGAGAAAATGACACCCTTAATGAAAGCCAAGCTTCCAGGGGCATGCCTTATATGCATCAATGTGTCTGTGAGTATGTGTGTGTGTGTGAGAAAGAGAGAGAGAGAGAGAGAGAGAGAGAGAGAGAGAGAGAGAGAGAGAGAGAGAGAGAGAGAGGGGGAGAGAGAGCATGAGCACAAGTAATTGTTTGAAAGTGTGTGTACAGTATGTGTGTGTTTGTGTCGGTGTGTCGGTGTGTCGGTGTGTGTGAAAGCAGAAGTGTGAGGAGGAGACATCAGAGCTGAAGAGTCGTCTGGTTTCAGGTGCTGAGCTGGCTGGAAGTGTAGCCGAACCCAACCCAACCCAACCCCACCCCCTTCTCCCCCCCCAACCTCTCTCACACTCTCCAGAGCTTACTGCTGCATGTTGGGTTCGATTGTTGAAACCCTTCCTCTCCTCTCTCTCTCCCCCTTTCTCTCTCAGTGCTCCCCCACCACTCCACCCAACACCACCACCCTCCCCCAAAAAAGCCTCTAGGACTTTTGGGGCAAGGACAATGGGAGGCTTAAGATGGCTTTAGAAAAGAACCTACATGGGGAAGCGGAGTAGATCACTCAGCGCTGGCAGCTTCCTGGCCAGAGTCTAATGGAAGAATTTCAATCCCCTCTGGGAAGAGCACAGAGGTAGTATGTCAATAACCGACAAAGCCTGTCTGTGTCAATCAGACGGCAGTGTAGCTGCTTATGGCCTCTTGAGTAAAGTGCAGACTCGACAGCGAAGCCCCCCGTCACTGACAAGGCACCTGATCTATAGGCAGTAATTATTCTGAAAAAACCCGGTCTCCGACTAGGAGTTTTACAGGTTTGTGGAGTGTGGATCCATCTGCCATGTAATTGGGTGGCTCCTTGGAGATAAACCTCCGTGTGAGGAGAGAAAAAGGGCTTGGCTTGGTGGAGGAAGGGGATTGTAGTTCTTACATCACCTCAGGTAGCAGCATGTCTAAATTGAATACAGCATGTCTAAAGCGTGCGATTTCTTTTTTCTCCATCAAGGCTCTGGCCATATCTGCAGATGTAGTTTTTGGCGGTATGCTTTTTTTTTTTTTTTATTCAATGAAAGCGGGACTATATCTTCTCTATTGATTTCCAGCGACAATGCTGCGTAACTCAATAGAGGGTGAAGTGTAGAAAATGAAATCGCTCTAAAACGGTGTGACCGCTTAGACCGAGCTGGGCCCTAATCTCAACAGAGGAAGAAGAAGAAGCTTGCGAGGCTTTTTGCCATTTCACTTCAAAACTCGCACAATGACTTTTTGGGTGTTAGCGTAGGACGAGTCTGGAGTCATTGCTTGTTACAGTTGCAATCTGGGGGCCTGTGATGGCGATAATGAGAAGCGCATAATCTGTGGTATCCATAAACGGCACCGCGAGGCTTACTGCCTAGCTGCTGTTTACTCACATTATTAATAAATCAAAGTGTGCAGATAATTGGGGTGGGGTGGGTTTTGGGGGGGATAGTTTCGCTGTGTGGATGATACGATTTGGAGTCGCCGCTGCTATGTGATCAGAAAGCACGTGAATGTGTGCAGTCTGTTTTCTGAACCCTTTCTCGGCTCACTTTTGAATTGAAACATACAGTATGCCGTAGATTGAAATCTGTACAACATTTTTTTTTTTACTATTCATATACTGTACATGAGGGACATTATCCCCATACTGTATATATATATATATATATATATATATATATTTCCTCACAAACTGTTTAAACTGCAGTGATTTGTTTTTTTGAAATATTTCTACTTTTCTTTTTAAGAGATCGTCAAGACGACTTAGGCCATGTAATATTTACTTGCATCCATTTTTTAAATGACGGAGCTGTCAAATAATAAAACCCCTCTCAGCGCTTGATTTCTGTTCAATCAGTCCTTTGTTTTGGAAATAATGACCTCATATTTCTGTTTTATTCAAAGCCAGCGTCTGGTGCCTAGTATTATCTGAGAATGCCTCTAGCTGTGCCCGCAGGCTTTGAAACTATTATTGCTTTAGTGGTTAAGAAAATATCACCCCGTGGCGGATGTGGGCTGGATTATTATTCAGTGGCAAATAATGGCACATTTAGTTTGCTTTGGAAAGTGCTCCGAGTTACCTCAAACCTTAAACATCGTCCGCCAGTGACGCAGAGCCAAGTCGTATGCGAGGCACAAATCATTGAAGAAGTCACAGTACAATATGCTTCTCCTGCATCTTTGATGCTCTTGCATGCCTTAGTATTTGATGCACGTGGACATGCTAGCCTACCATAATACCTTATTGTCTGTGCCCCCATGGTTTGTGTGTATTTTTGAATATGCGGGCACAAACGTGTGTGTGCACGCGTGTGTGTGTGAGTGTGTGTGTGTGTCTATATGCGAAAAAAAAAAGTGTGCGGGCGTCGGTGAGTTCTCCTCGCTGCGTTGCCCCTGCAGAGTTCACGCGGAGGTCTCGAAGAGAAATGGAGAGTGCAGACGAGCGCGGCTGCACGCCCCGGCTCCCAGCTAGTCCTCTCACCTCAGCGGCGGGATTAGCCTGACATTTCCTGACATCGCAGCTTTCAAACGAAGCCCGGGCCTGATGAAATCCAAGCGGGCGCTCGCCATGTAAAGCCCCCCTCCGCTCTCTCTCTCTCCCTCTCACCGTGCGCTGTGTGCGCTCCCCTTCTTCGCCTCTCCTCCATCTGTCTCAGCACTGAAACTCAACTCGGGAAACAGGGGAGGGGAGGGAGGGAGGAGGGGAAAAAAATATAAAATAAAATAAAAAATAAAGCCCCCCTGAGAAGTCCCCCGGGATATGATGGGTGTGAGAATAAAGCGGGCGGTTTAAAGGACTTTGTGTTTTGAGCCGTGGTGAAATAGTGCCGAGTAACCGAAAAAGGACAGTGGCTGTTGCTGGATAAGGAGCTAAGTGTCATCTTCTCCCTGTTGCCCATTTTCGTTGCTGTCCATTACCTTTGATTGGGGTAAACTGATAAAAACGGCATTGCTGACAGTCAGGGTTGCTGTGGCACTCTGTCAGAAGAACCAGGCTCGAAGTAAAACATCTGAGAACATGCCTGTGAACCCTCCCCACAGCCCCTCTTGCTGTAGATGCTGATGGTGTTCCCTTGCAAGAAAAAACAAAGTATATCACAGTGGGATGATGTGTCAGTATGCCACATAAAGGCTTTTTCTGTGCACCAAAGCAACAACTTTCCCAATGCACACTCACCACCCTTGAAAACCCGTTCCCTTAAAAATAAAATAAAAAAATGAATTTCAATGATTTTTTTTATATATGTTTGCACAAGTCAATTCACTACTCGCTATGTAGTCTCTCTCTTTCAACAGCCGCTCAAAGCCTTTTGCCATTTCAGTTACCCTTTCCTCAACCCAAATATAGATATACTTTACCACGTCCGCCGCTGCAGACAAGATAAGAGGAGATGATTGACGATTGGTGCTCTGCCCTGGGGCCCAGCACCCTCCCACTTAAGCACAGGGCAGGGGTTGGTGTGATCCTTTACCCTTCGGAGGGCCACCCAGTGCTTTTGGTTTAGGGAGGAGGCATCAGGCAGGGTTGACTTGTGGCCACCAGGACTATTAGCATGCTTTGTAAAATTAGGAGGCGTAATGGGCATTTAAGTGACTTATTGGCAGTGCGTTCATTGGATTCATTAAGCCCCATATTTATGGGCATCTATCATGAGAGACGGCAAAAAAGAGGTGGGGGGTTGAGCGGGGTGGGCTAAGGGGCGGCCGGGTTTATGGAGCGTGGATTGTCACCTTGTTCCAATTATCAATTACCTTTGACTGCAGCGAGTGTATCGGCATTATGGAATTGTCTTTAATGAGCTTGTTGGCGACGGTTCGGGAACGTGAACTCCAGTTCCAATCAAAAAAGTATCTTGTCTATTAGTGGAAGACCACCCATGCTCTTGTAATTCATTAAGCATCCTTCTGGATTATGCCTTGGTTAGAATACTGCTGTTCGTGTCAGGCTGTTGTGTTGTGTCAAGTGGCAACTGTTTTTTTTTTGGCTGGGTATTTTTGTGTTTTTAAAAATGGTGGTGACACACCGGGGAAAACTCGCATCAGTGGAGACCAAGTCTTGTCAGAGCCTTTATATTCCTGTATCTGAGTGCGGCGGTTACCAAAGAGCACACCTTAAAAGGGTATTTAAACCCATCACATTGTTCCTGTGCCTGAATGCGGTGACATATGGCAGCTAAAATTACCCCCTAATTTTCAGTTGCAGGGACTTAAGCTGGGTGATGAAACATGAATAATTTCCACAGGTTACCGACCCCTAGTGTTTCATCTTCGGCGCCTATCATGTCAAAAGTAATATTTGGCGAGTGGGACTTTTCACCTTATCCCTACGTGACTTCTCTTCTCTGTTCATTCCACCCCTCCAGTCATTCCCACTCCCTTTCTTTAACGAGTTGTTACCTCGGATGATGCTGTGACAGATACATTGTGAGACAACAGCTTAAAAAGTCCACGGTTTCATTGGCTGGTTTATGGATGGCGGATGATTGCAGGCAGGAGGCCACACCAGGTTTGTGAGGGTTGTGAATGGTGCAGTGCATTTGTTAGCACCTGAGAAGTGTGCCGTGGCCCGTGCTAAAGCTAACAGTGCACCGAACATGAGGGCCGCTTGACAAAACACTGTACTGAGCAACGTAATGGGTTTCATTTTTAATGTTTAATAACCACCTTTGGTTTTACAGTATCATTTATGGGAAAAGATTTCTCTCAAATGCATAGTTATAATCAAAGCCATTTAACAATCAATTGTCATTCATTTTCAAAGGGATTTAGTGCCTTAATTATCTCCTCATTGTGTTCTCAATGACTATGTATATAGTCTTCGATATTTACAGTACTGTGCAGAAGTCGTAGGGACCTCACATGTTTTGCTTTATTAATGCCTTAAAGACCATATTGTTTACTTCTCACTCTCACTTTTAATTAGAATATGAATAGAGAACACAGGAAATATATACACAGTGTTTACATACACATAAAATGTAGCTTATGTTCTGATACGAGTCCTCAGTCCAGTTTCAGTCTCAAGCTGCCATTGGATGTGTTGTTTTAGCAGTGTTACAATGACCAGCTACCAAAGGGGGAAGCTCTTGCCGGAGCTGTCGTTCCCCACCCAGGCCACTGATGGGTACGTCTGTCCTGCCAGAACCAGCTGGTAGATGCAGCTACGATGGGGTTCTTGAGATCAGCTGCTGACTTGACTGTATTGTAGCTCACCTTAAAACTGATACTGCTGTGTCAAGTGCATTTTGGCAAGACACAAAGTAGAGGAACCACCTGAATCATACTGTATATGTCCGGTCACCCTCTTCATTGTATCATTGCCTGGTCTTGGAATAGAAATTTTTGGCCATGCTTTTTCCACTTTAGGTGAGCAATGAACTCTTCCAGCTGTATCTTTTCAATGAGATCTTCAATCTGTCACCTCGTTCCCTCTTCTGACACCAATGTGTCAGAGCTAGAACCAGTACCAGTTCCAACTGGCTTCAGCTTTCCCCCTTGTGAGAAATAAATCTTTTGTAGAACCTTTACCTTGATTCGTTGGCTGGCTCTGCAGATTAGAAGTAAATGTGTTTTAAAAGCACAGCACACAACATGTGCAAATGCCTGAGAACATAATATGTTGCCCGTATGTTTTTGTGCTCATGTCTCCTGTGCTGTACGTGTTCGCTCAATTATTATACCCATTTAACATGATACAAAATGTGGGAGTCGGAGGAGAAGAGCTGGTCAATTCGATTTGCGGTGGACAAAATTGGATTTGATGGTTGGCTATAATGACTTTCATGGGTTTTCTCTGCAGATCTGTGTGGCTTAGCCATATCAAACACTTTACAGAGAGCTTGATGGGCCTGAGCATTATTCTCCCATGAATCCCCAGAAAGAAGGGACTAGTCTCTTCCTCCGCCTTATTTATCAGAAACCCTACGACGGGCCGCAGTGGTTTCCCCACAGCTTTAGCCGGAGCAATGATATATCCTCTTCTGATGTCCTAGGTATTAACTTTTAAATGAGGCAACGCCGTTGTTGGCAGTAGCGGTGTAAGGGACTACTACGCGGGGGGAAGAAAACAGTTCATTTTGCACTTAGGCTGAGAAAGTCCCTGCACCTATGGTGCCGACAACTCGGAGATGTGCGCGTCGGATTAAATTGCGACTGTGATGAGATGTATTTACAGCCCCAGCCACGGCGCAACCCTGGCACTTCACACAAACACATTTCATTCATGTGCAATTCGCTCTGATTTATTTTGATCCACATGCGGAAAAACACTGTAATCTTCCAGGCACATTCTTCAGTCTCTGAAGATTTTCCAGAAAAGTGTCATTTTCTTAACCCCGGAAAAACTGCAAAAAGGGAAAACAAGGGGCCTCCAAATTATGGCATGTTTCCAAACGTTAGATGATGGAATGGCTTTTCCTCGTGATGTTTGCCCTCAACAACCATAATTGAGATCCTCCTTCGTATCCATACCGCAGTGTGGATTGCAGCAACATCTCATTTCAGAGTCCACAAGTCAGCCATTGCCGAGCAACGGTTCCGACTGACTTCCCGTACGTTGTTTGTTTGTTTTTTTTTCCCAGCAGTCTCGGGTGATGCCAGCCCAGATGCCCAGAGCACGTTGCCCCACTTCCTGATGGAGCCGGAGGATGCCTACATCATCAAGAGCAACCCGGTGAAGCTGAAGTGCCGGGCGACGCCCGCCCTGCAGATCTTCTTCAAGTGCAATGGGGAGTGGGTGCATCAGAGCCAGCACTCATCCCAGGAGTACATGGATGAGAGCACAGGTGAGGGATTGGTATGCCGAGTTAGTCAGAGGCTGCATAAAATCACACGCAGACACACACACCCACGCGCACACACACACACACACACACACTCTCACACATACACATACACACACACACACACACACACACACACACACACACACACACACACACACACACACACACACACAAACGCATACAACCAGGAGGAAAGTGTGTAGAAAGAATAGAGAATGTGTGTTTGTATCTCCCTCTATCTCCTGTGTGTGTGTGTGTGTGTGTGTGTGTTTCTGTCTGTATCTCTGAGTGTGTATAACCCTCAATTGATGATGCTTTCAGGCCATGCTATGGAACAAGCAGATGTGAATTCAAATAGGAGCACCATTTTCATTCAGCTCATAGCAACATCAGCACAAAAAAAAAAGAATCCCACCAGCTCCAGCGTTCTGCAGACCACACACAGCTGGGTGGAGATTCAATTGACTCTGTGATTGAATTCTGAGCATGATCCAAGCAAATTCCAAGGAGAAGCTCCATGTGTGTCGAGTTGATTTTGTGTGCATTAAAACCACATTGAGAGTCTCAGATGAATTGTTATCTCTCCGAGCCACGAACAAAAGGTGTTCCTGCCTAATCAAATCCAGTCCTGTTGAGGAGATGTCAAAGCATGGAGAGCAGCGCACTGATTAGAAGATTTTGGGCCCATTTCCTGTAGGGATTTCCAGGAAGGAAAAAAAAGAAATCGGAAATAATAAATAAATAAAGCGTGTAGGCCTAATCCAACACCTCGTCTAAAATGTGCTCTGATTAGGCAGCCTGGGAAAGCTGCTCTTTCTTGTATTCAGGAAGACTCCTCGGTAGGAAAGGGTGCTTAATTGCTTCGGGAAGTTCATTATTTTGTGATTGCTGTGCTGTGAAATTGTTTTCTGACTGATAATGTGGAAATGAAAAGTCACAACTTTGATTATTTCGGCACTGTGTGGGGGGTGAAAATGTGTGAGAGAGCCAGTCTTGAACTAGCCTCCCGCTATTCATTTATTTATTTTTCACCCCTAGTCAAATTGTCCATTGTTTGCTGGCTATTTCAATTCTATTGCAACCGGTGACCAACTGCACCAATGCTTCCTGCTGTTTACCAGCCAATGTTCTGTACCAGCAATGGACTCATCAAAAATCTATATACCGGTATGTTTTTAAAGCAGACGTTACCAACCTCTATAGAGCTATTCACAGGCAATCTCATTAGACAGGTGACCCACTGTGAGCCAGTGTCCCACCGGAGCAAATCTAACTTTTGGCCTCAATACTCGCATTCGTAGTTCCGCTGCTTTTCTCTCACCACGTTAACAGCACGAGTGAGCTCTAAATCTCTTCATTAGGGCCACCGATGTAAAAAAAATACATCCCTCATCCCTCATCAAGAATCTAAAGCAACATGAACAAAATAGACACAAGGTTTAGCTAAATCAAAGTTAAAGTAACATTTAATGAAAGTAGCATTTGAGCCATGGTAATTTCAGCAAATTCAAGTCTCTTTGAGGGGTTGGCGTGGTAATTAAATGCTCTTGTACTTCAAAACCTTTGGAACATGTTTTCATTAAACATGGGAAACAAATTTTAATTTCAGTTTCATTAAATATGACTTCTCTACCTGCTTCACCGTTCTTTCTGACACTTCCACATGTTTTAT
Source organism: Sardina pilchardus (assembly GCF_963854185.1). Taxonomy (NCBI): domain Eukaryota; kingdom Metazoa; phylum Chordata; class Actinopteri; order Clupeiformes; family Clupeidae; genus Sardina; species Sardina pilchardus. The sequence goes on along the minus strand of NC_085001.1, from coordinate 20,354,037 downwards.
ATTTATTCATTTAGTTCAGATAAGGCTTTCTCTCTGCCAACTTTGATCACTTGTATTCTCCCCACCTAATCAGTTTTCAGCAGCAATCAGTTTTCAGCTCCAAAAAAACCCCCAGAAAGTAGTGGCAGTGACTTTTTGATGCCAAACAGGACAATCAAACTGGTTGTAGATCCCGAGTTTAGTCCCTTAAGCGCCATACTTGCTGGTTACACTGTGGCGTCTCTAATTGGCATTTTCACTGATTACACCTGCTGTTGCCACCAGCTGCCTCGCCTCTCAAAACACAGCCTCTCCGTTTACGTCGGCGAACCGGTGGGCTTTCTCCTCTCTCAAAACACACAGCCCCACGGTTTACGTATGCGAGCCACTGGGTTTTCGGCTCTCAAAACAAAAGCCCCTCGGTTTTACGCCTGCGAGACACTGTTGTTTCGTCTCTCAAAACACAGCCCCAGGTTCACGTCAGGGAGGCGCTGGACATTTGGGCTGGACATTTGGGCTGTCCTTAGCCAGATTTTGCAGCCTCGAACTCTCACGTGATTTCTCAAGACTTTCTCTCTGTTGTGTTGTCAAGGCGATGGCGATATTTGGAGGCCTAGGCTCCAGCGTAATTAAAAGAGGCAGAGAGAGTGTCCTCACTTTGCCGGCCACATAACCGATTTCATATCAGCATCAGACTCATAACCACAGATAAATCTATGCTTCGTCGTAGGCCAGTAATGGACAGGCGAATTGTATATTGGATTAGAGGAGGCTAATCGGGTGCAGGGATCTATGAAGAATTGGATTTTATTGATTAGGACATTGGCCCTCAATGCCATGCTGAGCATCTGATAGGATCTCTTATTTACTGGCCTGGCAGATGAATCACAATCCACAGATAAGCTCTGCAATGCCCTTGAATTTGTCAACAGAGCAAGGATAGGAGTCTATTCAATGGCTAGTGACCACTACTTTTTCTTTTTTCTTCTTCTTCTTTAGGTTAGTCACGTTTTGCCAATCAAGCACATTGCACTTCTTTGTTAGTTAGATCGCTCATTAACATCTCTCATTTCATGCATAGACTGTCCTCATTTCTTATTTTCAATCTTTGTTTGAAGGTGTTTTGGACTATGAGCATTAGATTTGCTGACACACTCTCCAGAGTTTTACAGTGGTGGAAGCAAATCAGTGTTGACAAAGCCTCAGAAATCCATGTCGCCTTCATCCGGCTTTGATCTGGGACCGTCTCTCCCACTGGAAATTTCAGGACCACTGGTGACTGAACAACTGAGAGGTGCCATCGATGGTAATAGCTGACAGATTAGCAGATGGTTCAGGGATAAGCCTTAATCACATGTGTCTGTCAATAATGCTAATTTCAGGATGCATCAATAGATTCATCCATAATTGAACAAGAGATTTCCAATCCAAAGGCTTGGTGACAGCAAGAGAGGCCTAATGTTAGCCGACAGCATCATGATGGTTCCGGAGCAGCGGTAATTTCTTTTCAATTGTGAAGTAATCAAGATGAGTCTGGGGTATTGGACGTGTCTTCCATTTGCAAGGCACGGAGTTCAGTGACCCTCATTCACCTTTCACCCCTAATATGTCAGTGGACACATTTGGAGAAAGAACAATCTTTTCATGCAATAGTAGTAGTGAGAAGATTTGCCCAGTAGCTGTACAGAAAGTAATAAAGATGGCTGAACATCTGCTGCCTGCTGCTTGCACTACACTAGTAAAGCTGGTGTGCACACAAATCCCTACAGTTTGTTCCTCTGTAATTTGGAAACATTGTGGGGAAGATTTTCATGTCAGGAGTGATCAACCTATAACAGACTGTGCCAGTTTCAATCTGCGCATTTACATTTATAACAGTAAGGGGATGTGAATTATGCTGATTAACAGTATCCAAAATGAATTCTTGATATGTTTGATCATCTTTTATCTCAGCTCCACTTCACTACTTGGAGGATAGCTCACCCCCACACTTACACAAAGATACACCTCTTCCGCAAGATACTGTAGGCTGTGAGATCGCTTCGCACAGGCAGCTGTAATCTATGCTGAGATCTGTTCTCCCAACCAGGCCCCTGATAAAGACAATTTGCCACATTATGGAGGAATTCAATTAAAATGGACCTGGGTTCCCTACCTGCGATAACACCTAAGTGTTAAAAGCACTGAAAAATGTAAGTGCTATAAGTAATTGAAAAACTTGTAAGACACAAATTTTAAGACATCAAAAGGCCACTCGGAGTCCTATAATCTTTGAGGTGTAGCACCAGGCAATATTTTAAAGGGAGGTGCGGCTCGAGATTAAAGCCACGGTGGAGAGGCATGGTGCAGACCAATTTAATGATAACAGAATGGCATGTCATCTGAATTTGGGGGAGAGTGCATCGACCAGCGGCACCTAGGCTGGAGCATTTGGCCCTCTCGCCATAATAACATTTTCTAGCCTGCAAGTCTTAGCCATCAAGGTTATAGATCACCCAGAGTTAAGAGGCGTATGAATTACGTAGCTCTGCCCCTGGCATTGACACTTCTTGAACTTTACGACAAGCAAACTGAAACCTCTTTAGGGCAGACACTTCTAAACTTTGAGCAAAGTATCTCATTGTAGAAGCTTTATACCTTTTAGTGGCAGTGCACTGAGGCCATTTTGCCACTTTTTTATCAGGGATTTTGAAATCCTTGTCATCCAGTGATCTAAATGATTTCACTGAGGTATACCTTTAGGGTGGGGTTACGTCGGATCAAAGAGTGCAAAAAGATCGGACGGATGTGGAATGCATATCAAACAGGTACTGCTTCAGAGCAGAAAAATGTAATTATGTAATATCTGAAAGCATGTATGTCACGCTTGTAAAAATATTGGACATGTGTGATGTGAATCCTCATTTTTGTAGACTTCAAAAGATGCATTATGAAAACATTGGTTAGCTCATGTATACTGTGATTATTGCACATGGTTAAAGCCTTCTTAAGAATTATAACCCTATTAAAGAGACCAGGGATTAAGTGCTCATTAAATAATCAACAGACAACTCCGTAGGCCTGTGGTCTGCAATTCTTTTTTGGCAACCGTCCAGATTTCAGACCGAATCCTAATGCTACGGTCATCCCTGTGAAATATTTTTGTCTTTGTTCTCAGTCGACTGCAGGCCTCGCCAAAGCTACACCTTTTTGCTCTGCTCTGTAGCCACAGTCATTTGTAAGCGCTGTGGTAACCAAGGAGTTAGCCTTGCTGACTGCCAAGTTGCAACAGTAGGGTACTGAAACCACCACAGGCACTGCAAAACAAGGGCAAGGATGGCAGAGGAGAGTCTGCATGGCTCAAGGTCATTTATGGCATCAAATAGTTGAGAGTGTTATGTCTCAAAACAACCTGTGAGTGAAAATAAGAGCTTAACAGCATCTAAAACTGTTGTTTTGTCTAGTGTGTATTCATTTCATCAAGAGAACAGAGGGGTATTCCACGAACGGAGGTTTAACAAACACAGAGTTAACGCTGAACTCTAGGTTGATTGACCCTGAGCCGACTAAAACAGAGTTGTCGGTTCCACCGCGCCGGTTATGAATTAGTTTAATCAACACAGGGTTGGTTAACACTGGGTTGTGCGCGTACACGCCAAACCTATAAAGACGTGATGTATGGAGCATGGAAATCCTGATCAAAAGGGCGAAACAGGCTAGCTGCCGCTAGGGGCGTCTAGATTTCTAGGCGAAACGGGCCGCATGTTTCTCAGAACTCGAACGCAGGCTGTAATAAATTAGAAAAAGTTTTAAAAAGTAGCACCAAAGCAACTGCCATTCAGAGAAACCCTGGTAGCGGATCGCTGACAGCGTGAATGCATAGCCTACAAAAGCACGTTCTTAAATATTTGAACTATGAATCTATTCATATCTCAGTTAAGTTTTCTTAGCATTCCTACCACATAACCTGTTATTTTATAAAGATGTAGGCTACGATGGGCCCAAGCGATCACCTGATCAAGAAAAGATAAAATATTACGATTCATGGTAGTAATTATTATTTTCCACATACATTTCTACATCTCTTTGCGCGGAATGGCTATAGTGTGGAGGACGGCGCATGCAACAATTACGCAAGCCCGTTCGGACACACTCTTATACTACGTAGGCATTGCAATTTGGACTTCAATATCCCAAATGTGTTTTCAATCGCGGGTTCTGTTGTGTGCCAGGTTAAATGTTGCATGTGGTCCGGGAGCGGGATTAGGGTACAGGGTGATGAGCGTCGGGAGGCATGGATACCCTCGATCCCCAAGAAGCTACCCATCGCGCTGCGACCAAATACAAACTTTGAGCTATCTTGCACAAGCACATCAATTATATAAGGTCTATGATATGTTCATAATGCAACGCAGTCTGTTGAAATGTAGGCTATAGCTCAAATTACATCCTGGCATCGTAGACCGAACCAGGCAATTTTGCCTCCACATAAGTATAATCATGTGCGAAGCATCATATCATCTAATGATAAAATCGACAGCGATTAACAAACTATCTTGAAGATATTGGAAATGGCCAATATAGGCTGCGTATACCTACCTAAACATTTATACTGTAATATCCTTTCCTGTTCACATAATCGGCCTCATATGGCTGGAGCACTTGTGCCATCAATGCACCCAATGACATAATATTGTAACCGAATGGTATCCCATATGAAAAGTCAACAGCAAGGATAATTTCCGTGCCACTTGGGGACACGTAAAGCATTAGTGACCTGTGAGACGAGTTGGTGTAACTCCATTTTAATGACCCTCGTGAGTTGTGGCCTGGAAAGAGGATGAAGTCGCGCACTAACCGCTCCAGCGCAAGACAGACTTTACGCACTGATTGGCAGACCGTAGCTTTCCCTATGATCAGCATCTCAAATACTGTACAGAAAATTACACTTCGCAAATAAATGGAGAGCTATGCAAATAGTTTGCAGTGAACTGAGGCAGGTTGACGATTGGTAACGTAGGGCTGGAGAAGGCTATTTAAATATATTAAAGTTTAACGTGAAAAACGATATCGCTTCAGCCAAAATTTATCAAAATGTCGAGCCGTGGTCTTATCAATCTCTCTCGGTGAATTGCTCGAATTATTTGCGCTCCGATGTCAATAGGCCTCTCAGCATGCCATTGAACACGAGAAAGCTGCGGAAACGCGGGTTTAAATAGGCTACCCTGAGCAAAACCGGGTTATCTTTCAAACTTAACCTGTGCAAAACCTGCTCCGACCAGGTTAGGTTCAGAGCATATGTTTCTATAGTAACTAACATACCGTGTTCATTTTGGAACGGAAAACCTAGAGTTACCGCAAACCCTGGGTTAACTTACCCGGTTTTGTGATAAAACCGGCTTTGTGGAATACCCCTCAGCTCAATAGTAGTGTTTTTGTTGTTGTTGTTGTTGTTGTTTTAATTTATTAATGTTGCTTTCCCTGAATGTACTCCATTTCCAACAAAATGAAAGCACATAAGTGATGCTTTGTAAGCACATTAACTGACGGTAAGGATTTTTAAGTGATTGCTCAGCCCAGTCTGTTTGGATGTACCCTAGAGAAAGAGTCTGTTGATGATATCAGTTCTTTGTGGTAGAATCCTACAGAAGGTTCCTCAGATACAATGCTGCATTTTCAACAGGCAGAGTATCTGGCCAGGACAATTGCAGCATATCGTGCTACAGCTCTGTAGGGGGAAAATGGCAGCTTACCTCCTGGGTCAGCTCCCCGGTGTTCACTGTCAAACAACTTTATATAGCAGGCCTGTGCTGGGCGACTTCCCGCGGCGCTAGATAAAACGGTGAAAGTCCTGTATCCACGCTCGCATTGTAGAAGTTGTGAGATTTTCCTCATGCTCTCTAAAAGGATAGATGATCAATTATGCAGCATGAGGATCCTGCCATCTTCCAATTAGCTACCCATATTGCCACTCACAGATCGCTTTCACAGCAGTGTATTGAATGTCATTTGAGATAGATTACACTGATTTAGTGTACTGTAATACATTAACTCCCAGTATTTATGCCTGCGATTCCGATGCAGGGGGGAGGAAAGCCATCCCTAATCTCATTTGCCTTTTTTCAACGCATGCACGCCGTCAACAAACTGGAAACTCGCAGCACCACCAGGTGCTCTCCCAGGGACGGCCACCGCTCCCTGCTAGGCTTTTTACACACCCACCCATATGTCTCCGGCTCGTGGACCATCTCGGCAACGGGCGGAATGGGAGGGCTTGCACGGCCACTTCCTGAGTATTGGAAAAGAAATTCATTACATTAGTGGTGGAGAGGCAGGTATGAGGAGGAAACCATTTATCATGGTTTGAGGTTTTTTTTTTTCTCCCCCTTTCCAGCCCCCGAAAAAAGAACCATGGTATAATAGAAGGAAATGGCTTTTTCCTGGAGGGATACGCCGCCGGTCCCTTTTCTCCTGTGGGCACACATTGACTTATGTGCTTTTTATTTCTCTAATTGTCTGTCGCAGATAAATTAAGGGCTGAAGTTTCTCTTCTTCTTTCAGCCTCCCCCCCTGTCTTCCCTCCTCCCTCCTCCTCTCCCTTCCCCTCCTCTTCTTTCTTCCCCTTCTTCCTCTTCTTTTTTTTGTGTGGCTGCTCACAAATAAGCCCGCAGAGTTTCTGTGCACTTCATTAAAACCTAATGCCCACTGAGTGGAGCAGAAATCCTTGATCATTAGAGTCGGCACGGCGGTGAATGTTATCGTGGGTGAGCAGCATGCAGACAAAGCCGGCGTCTCTCCCCCTTCATATAGATTAGAGGCAAATGGAGAGTGGCAGGTTCAGGCGGGCTCCGAAGCGGCGGGGGAGCCGAAATCCTGACCGCGGCAGATAAACACCGCTTCCTCGCGCTCACCTGTCAGGAGAGCCCGGGGAGGCCCCCCCCTCCCCACACACACACACACACACACTCCCCCACAGGCCCCAGCCCCCTGCCGAGATGGCCGACCTCGGTACGTGGGACAAAAGCAGCGGTGACAGGACAGGATCTTCATCCGCACCCCAGCTAGCCCGCCATTACGCCTCGTGCCCAAGGTTGGCAGTGAGCATTGCAGTGGAAAATGTTTGGCTGAAGCCTCTGTGTGATCTTTACGGAGAGCAGTTAGCAGGTTCCGTTTTTGTTTGAATGCGGTGAGACGAGATATCAAATGTGCAGTACATCTTTGACAGGAACATTGTTTTCTTTCTCTCTCCCCCCCCCCCCCCCCCCCCCCCTCTCTCTCTCTCTCTCTCTCTCTCTCTCTCTCTCTCTCTCTCTATCTCTCTCTCTCTGTCTCTCTCACTGTCAAATGAAAATATCCATAACAACCATGAAAGAATATTAGCTAATTCTGCTCTTAGCCATGTTATTAGGAGTATTAATGCCAATTAAACCGCCAGTGTAAATACACCAACACAGGCCTAAAGCTTACTCCATGCAGGCGAGCTTGTTGAAAAGGAGGCGCGGGGCTTGGAAAGGTGAAGGAGATGGAGACGGAGGGGAGTGCTTTCTCCTTGTGTCTGGTGGCTTTCAGAGTGCCTCCCCGGTTCCGCTCCCTCACCCCTGCTGTCCATTAGTCTAAGGCCATTGCCGCGGTCAGATGACTCAATCCACTCCTCTATCAAAAGACCCAGCTGGTCAAAACAAGGAGGTTTTTGACATCTGTCGGCGGCAACTTGTCACATGGAGTTGACATTTCGTACCTAGCAGTCATCCAGCAAAAGCATTTCCCCCAGCGGACCTTTGAGGCCACCGCTGACGTGTGACATGGACTGGACTGAAGGCACAAGTTGTGTTTGCACGGAAATCACAGTGTAGCGGAAGAAATGTGATTTTTTTCCTTTTCATGTCTTTTTTGACATCTACTGGGTTATGAAGGGTATTAATAAATACAGCTTTTTTTTTGGTGTGTGTTTTTGTTTTCTTTCAAAAGTTCACCTCAGCTGCACATAACTCCAGCACTCCAACTCTAACTGTGTGCTAGCAGTCTGGTGCAGATTTTTTCGCTTCAATTCAGTTGCAGTTGTCTGCCAAGGATTGGCGAAACGCAGTGGCTGAATTTGTGATAACCCCAAAAGTGCACAAATATACTAACCAGCCCGAGGAGCAGAATTTAATGGAAATGCCGCTGGTCTTTCACATTTCCTGCAAATATTGGCAGTGTTGACATTAACGTTCGAAAAGTATCACATCCGTCGCACATAGTGGCAGCAATTCGCCAGGCCAGACATGTTTTCCCTCTCGACTCAGGCGTATTTGATATTACTTGATGGCACTCTGTAGTCTGAAGGCAAATTATTTATTTGCGGCCTGTGAATGTGAAATTAATATTGAAACTGAGTCAGTAGTTGACATCCATTCTCTCTGGAATAATATCCACAGCTGCCTAAACAAAACAACCCCTCGAAATGGTGGTGTATGTGTTTTTTTTTCCCTCTGTGGCACTCAAACAGACACAAAAAACAACCTGCGTTTCTGGGAAAACGTCTGTGCCCCGCCATTTTGTAATGTGCTGTAGATGGCTCTGACAACTCTTTAAAAAAAAAAAAAAAAAAAAAAAGCACCAGGACACTGATTTAAAAAGAGGTGGATGTTGAGACAGGTCTAGCAGACCTTCTTTTACCATCACACTGTGCGAAGGCAGACCTGCGGGAACTTCCACGCCACAAAGAGCCTGTCCTTGGCACAAAAGGCATGCTGAGCGGAGCAGGAGGGGTGGGGGTAGTGGGTATGGGTCCCAGCTGAGGTGCTGAGTTCCCACTGCCTGTCTTCAGAGAGAGAGCTTAACGCCATGAGCCTCCTTGTTAAAATGTACTTCACAGCTTCCACTACAACACTCCCTTTTTCCTCTTCTCCTTTCCCGCTCCTCTCCCAGCCTCTCCTCTTCACGACCTGCTCAAAGATGGTGTCACCCCTCCTTTTGTGCCATCTCAGACATGAGGCACAGTCACCGATTTCAAATCTGTGGAGATGTGTATGGCGATGTTGAATGGGTTGTGGGGGGGGGAGGCTTTCACAGAAGTCGGCCGAGTCCTTTGTCAGCATCTTTTTATCGACTCTGGTGAAAAACTGATCCACGTGGATCAAGGTGGATCTAAACGGCACATGAGTATGCAAATATTGACCGAAAAATAGATCATCTACATACGAGAACATGCCCCTCGGACACGTTTGTCTTGATCAGTGTGCCGCCTGTTAATGCGTGTGGGCTATTTTGTCACATCTGGAAAAAGCCATACATATATTTACAGAAAAAAAAAGAAAGCACAAATAAAACGCATGGGCTGATGATAAGCACTCCAGGGATTAGTACTGGTCCTTCCAGACTTGCATTCCCGATAATCCTTGGCTTGAAGTGTGGCAGGAACATCCGTTGCTCAGCAGATCAAAGCTCCTGTATCTCCAGCCTCCCCACATGCTCTTATTTCTGTCCAGCTTAATAAGCCATGTCATGGCACAGCGACAGACCAAAGCTGGGAGGTGGAGGGGGTGGAGTAGTGTTGGAGAGGGGATGTGGATGGGGATGAGGGTGGTGGTGGTGGTGATGGTGGTGTGTGGAGGGGGGGTGGGGGGGCCCAGATTAGCCATGCATTGTCCCCCCAGCCAAGCTCAGAGGAACTTGGCCTCCGGTTTTAGCGTTTTTAAGTCCGCGTGTAGACACTTCTTAATTGGGTGATTCTCCCGGCAAATCTGCTCTTTCGGTTGGCCTTTCTGATCTCGAGCCGCACGGAAGCCTGTGCCGAGAGAGAAGACAGGGACAGAGACAGAGAGAGAGAGGGAAAGAGAACGAGAGCGAGAGAGAGAGAGGAGAAAAACAGAGAGAGAGGCGAGTAAGGAAGGAATCATGAAGATCCTGAATAATAAGCACCGTCAGCGGCGCTCTGCCTCTAAACAAATAAGGGTGACAGATGACAAAGTGGCACAGCTCCGGCCTGTCGGAGTGCCACACCACCTGTCGTAGACGGTTAGTCCTCAAGGATGTATTCCCAGCCCTTTAAAAAAAAAAAAACACCCCAAGCCGGGATAGAAGAGACCATCTCTCGTTAACATATGGCTTGGATTTCCGTTTTGGGAGGATCATGTGCAGTCATTAGTCATGATTTCGCTCGCTGCCTCTTCCACGCGCTCGCCGTCAATGCCATGTGTCTGCA
>NC_085001.1:20323893-20331393 GCF_963854185.1 Sardina pilchardus | reverse complement strand
GGCATCTCCATACTGTGTGATCTGGATAGAAAAACACCATGGTTAATTGACACAGGGATGGACTTTAATCACATCTCTCTCTCTCTCTCTCTCTCTCTCTCTCTCTCTCTCTCTTTCTCTCTCTCTTACTCTCTCTCACTCACTCATATCCTGTCTCTTTCTCTCTCTCTCTCTGTCTCTCTCTCTCTCTCTCTTACTCTCTCTCACTCACTCATATCCTCTCTCACTCTCTCTCTCTCTTTCTGTCTCATTCTGTCTCTGTTTCTGCAGATCGAAAGCTGCTGCATGATGTAAAACCTCAAAGTGAGTGTGTTTCTTGACGCATTCTGTTCCATGGTGCAATATTAATGTTACCATATCCATCCCTCAGAAGATTGCTTCTCGTTCCAGTGTGTGATGGCCCGTCTTTACTATATTATATGCAGGAAAAAGACAGGCGCGGAGAGAATGAGCGAGGGAGAGAGGGAGAGAGAGGGGGGGGGGGGGAGAGAGAGACTCGTCTCAAATAGATCCGAGCTCATTTTTTTTCCTCCGGAGCGAATCAGAGCTCCTCTTAATTTGTCATTAAAATATCTGTCAGTTCGGGATCAGACTCCATTTCATTTTCCCGTCCGTGCAATGTTCAGGTACCAATATTTCCCCCCAGAAATGACTGCCGATTTTTCCGGCTTCGCTGAAACTGCCAGTCATGCCAGATTGTCTCTCCACAGATTAAGTGGGGTGACTGATTAGATGTGGCAACTGAACATGTGCTGCATTTTGTTGAATTAATGGGATGTAATTATTGCATATTAGCCCATTTAAGTAGTTGCTGTGTGTGTCCTGCCTCCCCCTCCACACCCCAATATATTTCAGGGATCTTTCAGATGGTGGCGGTGTGACACTCTCAAATGACAGTCAGGTGCAGGCCCTAACACTGTGCCCATTTCGCCGGGATTTTATTAGACTGACACGTTCCGCTGATGTGTCTCGTCTCGTTGCGTGGCGGGCGGCGTGCGGTTCTCCACTGCTGCCGCTGATTACATTTAAAGTGCTCCAAATCGAATCTAAGCCCTTAACTTAGTGGTCACGCCGTGCGGGGGCCGGGAGACTCCATAAATTTGCGCCGTGCCAACTTTTTCCAACCCCGGGCCCACACACGCAAAAACCCGCGGCGGCGGCAAAGTTACTTTTGGTTCGAGGTGGGTCGTTTGGGGGATGGAGGGGCTGTTATGTGTTTGCCAACAGCCCCCGGCGCTTTGGGGGAAGTGGGCAGTGGCAGTGACCTCGGCGCCGTTTGAATTTGCTCTGGAAAATGCCCTTTGGTGTCCTCTGCGAGCTGGCAGGGCGGCCCCGCGGCTGCGCCCGCTCATCACGGAGGTGAACGGGGGTAACGGATCGGGGTGCCAGATGAACAGATGTTCCTTGGCGTGCCCGCTCGCTGGCGCGCTGTGGCGCCGGTGATTAAAGTTGTGAGAGTTTTGGACCCCTCTCCTCCCAGATGGGTCCCCCACCGCCAAGCGTATCTTAATACACAGCCAGAGATGTACATTAGCCGCATCTGTTTTATTTATCCGCTTTTTCTCTGAGAATTTTGCTCTCAGTTTGACGCCCGTGGTGGGATGGGAGGCTCATTATTAATGATCATTTAAGATGGAGCGCTATTTACGCTTTGTAGGAAGATTGAAAACAACAACAGATGAGAGTTTATTGCCACACTTTATCAGTCGGTGGCTGCTTCTTTTTTTATCTCGCTTGTCCTATTCAGGCAATTCCCTCCCATCAACTAATTGTTGCCTAGAACAGAGAGCATAATTGGTCAGACTTTCCTGCCAATCACCCTGCAGTGTTTCATAGCCTATCACATGACCATTCCCTCATTTCCCTTGCACTGTGAGTATGAATTGTGTGAAGTGGGTGTCAATCGGATACAGTTTTTTTGTCATAGCATTCTACTCAGAGCCATCCTGCTCTCTCTCCCTCTCTCCTTTTCTCTCTCTCTCTCTCACTTTTTCTGTCTTTCTCCCTCTTTCTCTCTCTCTCGCTCTCTCTCTCTCTCACTTTCTCTCTCTCTCCCCCTCTCTTTCTCCCTCTCTCTCTCTCTCTCTCTCTCTCTCTCTCTCTCTCTCTCTCTCTCTCTCTCTCTCTCTCTGTGTGTCACAGGCATGGACGGTACTAATGACGTGGCCCTATACTCCGGACTGGCAGCTGGGGTCATCGCGGTGGCCGTCCTTGTTGTGGCTGTCACGCTCTACAGGAAGAGCCAGAGCGAGTATGGGGTGGATGTCATCGATTCGTCCGCACTCACCGGAGGCTTTCAATCCTTCAACTTTAAGACCACCAGACAAGGTGAGTGGCCGGGGCTCTGTTGTGGAGGCACACAGGCACACAAGGCCGAGACGAAGAGCTGTCTCTCAGGCTGACAAACGGCCCTTATTTCATCGCTCCGACAAACTATTTGATTTCACTCGGCGGCAAAACACACTCCGACTTACAGTATGTGTCATTTACGGACTCGTAACTCACCGAGGAAGCCCATCGGAGCTCGGGCCACCCTATAGCTTGATCAATTTTTTGTTTTGAACGAGTGGGCCATTCGATATTGCTGCAGTAATCAATATTCAGTCTAAGCGTTTAATTCAATGGCTTTGTTTACTGCACACGGCCGTCTGATGACCGCTGCCTTTGTCTGGTAGCGCTGCTGAACGTGCAGTACCCTGCACTGCTGAACATACCCTCATGTACATTCTACTGTTAAAATATTGAAGGCATGGTACATGTACTCTTCGTTTGGTTCTTCTGTTCTGGCTCCATTGGTGTTGTGCACAGCAGTGGCTTGTCCAAAAAAAAAATGTGTCTAGGGGTCTTGTGTCCCAGACAGACTAGCTACAAGCTATCCATATTACTAACGCTGACACTTCTGGGTCAGCACAAGTGATGGCCAGTGTGGCACAGGGCGATCCATTCTGGCTTGGCCAACGACAGCGTAGAGAAAGGCTTTTCGCTGGAGCCTCACTCTGCCCCCCCAAACCCCCCCCCCCCCCCCCCCCAACCCTCTCCACCCCCATCCTCCACTCCTGCCCCCCCCATTTATGGCTCCCAAGGCCTGGGGAGTCACTCATGCCTCCCACTCAGAGTGCTGGGGGGTGGGAGGGGGCAGTTGAGGGGACTTAGCCAGGTCCTCGCCAGTCAGGTCATCAATTCTCATATAAATAGGCCAGCTTTTCAGGGCTGCCTGCTAGTCCCTCCCTTGCCTGCAATTATTCCATCCTGTACCATTCTGTCCCTTCCCATTATAATCTCTTCTCTGCCTCCACCTTACCTCATTGTCGCTTTTCTGTTTTTTTGTTGTTCTTATCGTGAAAAGGTTTATAACTGAAGGGGTAGGAGCACAAAGAGAGAGAGAGAGAGAGAGAGAGAGAGAGAGTGTGAGGGAGATTTGTTGTTATTGTTGAGTCATTTTTTCGAGGTATGGTAAAGGAACCAGAGGAGAGCGGCCCCTCGTGACTTCGTACCCTTTTCAGACGAGCGCCGTTGAATCATCGTTGAGCGCGAGGACAGCTGCAGCTATGCCACACAACACAGGAAAAAAAGAAAACAAAAAAATCAAAACAACGCTGTACCACAACAACAAAACAACAACGAACAGGTCATATCCAACAATGCTGGTTACCCCTGAAGGCACGACTGTTAGCACAATTACGCCTCCCCAAGGTGGAGAGGTTGATGAGTCAGCGGATCTGCCGAAAGTGCCCTCCACACCACCTATATCACCTCCCCACCCCCACCCCCACCCACTCTACCCCACCCTACCCCACCTCAACCGCCGCTCCTGGCTGCTGCTCCTCCGCGTCACTCCGTGATTGGTCCGCGGTGGCTTCCAGGGCCCGCGCTGCCCGCTGGGCGACATCTGTGCGGCGCCGGGGGTGTTGACTCGGGGGCCACGATCTCAAAGTCGCCGCGCGTCTACTCGGGGGAGGTCAGGGCCGGCGGGAACGGAAGCGGCAGTGGCTGGCGGGTCCTCGGGCGTATCATCGCCGCCCTCCGTTAGCGTCGGAAGGGGTTAGACAGCGCTGCGGGGGGAAGATCGGTGTCGCGGCATCTCGGAGAAACAGACGCCGCGCGGGAGGAGGCTCCTGCTCGCGGATGACATTTCGGAGCCTTCGCTTGTGCTTGTGTGGCGGAGATCTTCCCTCCCGCCCCCCCCCCCCCCCCTCTCTCCAAGGATCAGATGAAGGTTACGATAAGATGCCGGAACGGAGGATCGGGTTTCTTGCCGTCTGGCGAGAGATATACGCCCAGACCCAATGCGAGGAGAGAAGAGACCCTCCTTGGTTCGTGACAAAAATGTGTTTTGCTCAAACAGGAGCTATTTAAATACATCTTGTATTATGAATAAATGTAACCACGAAGACGGCATCGAGTGTTTGACAGCCAAACACAACATAGCTTACACAAAGTCAGTTCAACTAAACTTGTTGTCACATCAAAGAGACTGTGCAAACGCAAACGCAAACAAGAGATGTTTAATACATCACAGTGTTCATACATTTCTAATAATAATGTAATGTGTTTTGGGAATGCATCTCTATTCAGAGTCATGCTTCTTTGTCTTGTGGTTTGTCTGTGTGTCTGTGTGTGTGTGTGCGCGTGTGTGTCTGTGCATATGATTGGTGTTCTGACCACAGGGCATCGGTGGGAGGATAAAAGACAGACACTGACAAAACAGAATTTTGAACAGGAGGGAGAATCATGCGTGCTGCACCTTCGCCTTTGTTGTCTGTCTGCGTCCACTTAAACTTTCCGTCTGTGGAGTCGCTCAGGAGTCTCTTCTTAAAAAGACGTGAATTCAAAGAAATTATGCAACATGGTCGATAGTCGAGATCACTCTGCTTTTGAGAGGATTTATGAAAGGATGTCTGTCGTCACGTTGGTGTGAAAGAGCTACAGTACACACACAGCTACACACACACACACACACACACACACACACACGAAAATGCAAAAATATGATGCAACTCTGTCTAAATGCTTTTCTATGCTTTAATGTTTCCATGAATATAAAATGCATAGCTGAACTTTACTCCACTAAATTGGCCATTATTTGTTTTACGTAAGTTTTTGTGCAGTATTTATTATGCCTGGCTCTGCCACTTTTTTTGTTGCTTGTTTTATTAAATTTTTAAATCATTTAATATATTACTTCCTGAGCTGTAATAAGCTAGGAAGGGAGGAATTACAACAGCGTGTGTGCATATGCATAATTTAAGCAAATGGGCCCGGCGCAAACCAAACTATCATCGTAAGTAATGGTGCCTCATATTTATCCCCTAATTTAGATGAACTTCTCACCTGTTTCAAGCGATCACCAGCTTTACCCGCAAACGTGTGGATTTTCCGGTGTTCCCACTAATAGAAGATCAGTAGCCGCTTCACTCCATGTAATTAATTTGAAAACCCTTAAATGCTTCAGCAAGCCCTCGCTGCAGCAGAAAATGGTATAAGCCAAGATCACTAAAGAGGTTTTAGACCTCTGCCCTGTCTCTCTGCATTAGCACTTCTGCTTGTGAAATCTGAGCCTCAGAGTGATTTTTAATCAGAAGCTTAATTCCAAAGCTTTCCCTCAAGGTATCTGTGGAGGTCCATTTTATTAACTTTGTTCGTACCACTTCTGCATTACCTGTTTTTTTTTTTTCCCCCTTGCGCTCCAACATCTGAAAGATATGCTCTCCTCCAAGGGTGATCAGATTTTCTTCCTACGAAGGAGCTGAGGAGAGAGGGAGAGAAAAAAAAAACATCTCAGAGCTTATTGGGTGTCAGTGCGAGTGCTGGTGAAGTCGGTGAAAATGTAATTGCGGAGCACTGAGTGAACGTCCACTTCTAGTCCAGGAGCACTAGCACTTTTAAAAAGCACTTCCTTTCCAGAGTAAGTTTAGCTGTCAGCCGATAGACAGCAAATTATTGCAAATGCGGGCATTTTGCCTCGTATTTTAGTAAAGCAGGGGAACATAGGCATAAACATAATCTCATAATCTCTAAATGGTGTTGGCAGAAGTAATTGCATTCATCAAAGAACACCCAGAACTCTCAGAGTGAGAGAAAAAAAACTAAAAAAACAGGCGAGAATAAAATAAGATCCTTAGCATTTGTTGCTGATCAACCTGTGAGGTAATTAACGATATAACTTCCCCCACACACACACACCCAGCCCACCCCCCAGTAATAATAAAACAACATTAGCCTTCCACCTTCCACCCCACGCTGGGCGACAGCTGGGCAGCAAGGACTCAGCGACTCCAGCCTTGGCATGAGGGCGGCACGGACACGGAGGCTCGGGTGTCTGGAGGCGGCAGGCTAGCAGCCACTGCACGGATCTCTCTCTTTCCCTCCCTCCCTCCCTCCCTCCCTCCCTTCATCTCTCCTTCCCTCCCTCCCTCGCTCGCTCTTCCCACTTGGCAGCTCGGGGAGCCTGATGGCCAGAGCCGAGGATCCCCTCAGCCCTTGGCTCCACTCGCGTCCGCTCTGGGGGCTCCGGAGGCGAGGGGATGGGAGAGGGGGAGAGAGAGAAATAGAGAGATAGAAAGAGAGAGAGAGAGAGAGAGAGAGAGAAGTGGAGGAGAAGGAACGGTGGGGGGTTGGAAACTGAAGGACTCTGGGCCCTCGTTTACAGGAAGGTCACCCAAACTGCTTCAGCTCAAGTGTTCCCACACACATGGCGAAAGAGAGTCGGGAAGAGTGTGTCTGTGTGTGTGTGTGTGTATGTGCCTGTGTGTGTGTGTCTGTGTGTGTTTGATTGATTAGAGAGGAGGTGTTTTGTGAGTGTGTATGTGTGCGTGTGTGTTTGAGTGTGCATTTGATAGATTAGGGAAAGAGTGAAGGAGTCTGTGTGTGTCTCGGAGTTGTGTGTGTGTGTGTGTGTGTGTGTGTGTGTGTGTAGGTGTGTGAGCAAGAGAGAGTAACAATTGCAGTGGGTGTCCAAAGAGTGATTTTCCTCGGGTGCTACTGTGCTTGTGTCTGCTTTCAATCAGGCTAAGGGCACTGAGAGGAGAATGACTTGTTTCTGATGGCAGAAGTGTTGAAATCACGCCGCTCGCCTTGAGTAATTAAATGACTCTGAACATCATAGGAGGTCTTTCGAGATGTGGGGGGATTTTATTTTATTTCAAAATCACACATTTCCTTCCCATATACCTTTATTCTCAGTGTACATTTCCTTTGTAGTTTTTTAGACCAACAGTTATAAAGCAGCTGCCAGTGCTTCTTTTTTCTCTTCGGTTTATGTCATACACCTGATCCATGAAGCTATTATTTTTGTGCCGTTATTTTTTATAGCGCACTATATCAAAAGTATTTTGCCCCCGTTCGAACTTCTGCATTCTCCCCCACCCCACCCCCTCCCTGAGAGCCAGTGGAAATAGACTCTAATTAGTGGATGTTTACACTGTTGCCTGTCTTTTTATCTCCATAGGCAACCCTCTCCTACTGAATTCCTCAATGCAGCCCGATATAACAGTGGGCCAG
>NC_085001.1:20213893-20321393 GCF_963854185.1 Sardina pilchardus | reverse complement strand
TATTGTTTTAAAATGCTGTTAGTGAAAGAGAGAGGCATTGGCCAACATCAGTCTCTTGCTGGGGAGCAAGTTGAATACACGTAAAGTATGCAGTGCCTATACAATTATCCGTGGATTAACATGGATTGACAATCTGCAATCCGTAAAAAATAATGCGTTTTTGACAAACAACTAGTATCTTGAACGTTAGGCAGAAAGCATCTCCTTTTTTTTCCCCCAGTCGAGACTGCGCTGTAACCAGAAAAAGCGAGAATGTGACCTAGTATTTTTTCCTTTTTTAGAACATCCATTTCCCCATTTATTCTCCGACACATTCCCGTTATGAATGAATAATAGCGCCGTAACAGATGAAATATGCCGACTGGGGAAATGGCGCATGGCGGGGCGGGAACGGGCGCGGGCGCGTTTTTTTGCGGGGCACGTGTGTTATACGTCCTTGGCTGCCCTCGAAAACACTGGATTAACACATACGACGTGCAAGTATCCATCCCACCCACCGCCGTGGAATGACTCCCGGTCTTGCGGCGACTCGGACAGATGGGGCCCAGCAAGATCCCCCAGCCCATCCTGCCTCTCGGCGGGGATCCTTTAAGTGTCAGGAATCGGGGGCTGATCATTCGTCCCGCTGCCTGGCGGGTGGCATTACACGCTTGATCTCTCAGGTGCAAGGCAAGAGCACGAGTCCTCACTAAAGCAACCGTAAGAACCTCATTTCCAAGGTGGCTTTAATTGACTGGAATTACTTTGCGTTGAGGAAGAGGCGGGGGGAGAGCTGTCCGTTTGTTCCTTTTTCTCTCTTCCTCACTCTCTCGCTCGCTCTCCCTCTCTTTCTTTTTTGACAGGTCTGAGTGTCACTGTTCACTGTTTCATTTAATTGGCTTAGCTGGTCTGAAAGTTCCCCATTTCCTTTTAAACAGAGCTGAAAGGTTTTTTCTCAGTTTTTCGCTCAGCCTCTCTCATTTCCCTGATCATTTTAGGCATGATACTGTGGCAAATGCCTCCTCCAATCCCCCATGAAACTTCTTGCCTGTAAATCTTTTGAGGACTTTTCATGTTGACACGACACATTATGCATGCATGTCCAGCGATGACCCCATTGACCCCCTGATGGGCCAGACTAGCCTTCGAAGGATGATGTGACTTCCTCATTCCGCATAAAATTGGCTCCTCAGATTCTCAATCTCTCATGATTAGGGAACGCAGCATAAAATATTCCAGCCGTCATTACGGACCGTTTCCAATTAGATACCCTGTGGCATTATGATGTGGGAAGGATGCCAGCGTCGTATAAATAGCATGCAGTGGAGAATAGCACGTTTTGTTCCTTTATGGTTTATTAGCGAATCTGACTGGCGTTCTCTCTTTTGTACAGGAGAGATCAAAAGAAATGTGTAGCAAAAAATGAGTCAGGATATCGCGGGGTATAAACAATTTGTGAGACGCCTCCATTTGTTTTTTGTTGTTTTTTTTTTCTTACATTTCTTTTTTGAACTGCTTCTCCACCCCTGTGCAAGTAAATATGTTTACTGCCAAGCTGTGGCCCAGGGGACTCTGGGGCTGTCATCCTGAGAACTGTCACTCACTGTCTGTTCCCTGCAGCCAGAGGGGTCTGCAGAGAATTGAATCCTTTCTTCTCGCTCAGCCAAACAAACCACATTGAAATCTCCTCTCCACACTATAATAGAAATCTATTACTTCTCAAAAACGCAAGTCGATCAATCCGTCAACCTGAAGGTGTCTGGATATTCCGGAGCACCTTGGAGAAAGAAAAAAAAAAAAAGAATCACCATGATATTTAAAATCCATTAGCTGTGGTTTTCATTTAAGGATATAGAGTTGTGCGGGGGAGGGACTGCTTTGAATTTGTATTAGGGGTTTAGAGCATTCAGGAAATGCGCTGACCCTGAGCCACACTTCCTCCAGCTGCAAGAGGAGCCTGGCTGCATCCTCGCTTCTGCACATCGTGTCTCGCACAGCATTGCACAAACTAGCCAGTTCAGTCTCTTAGGGGCTGGCTAAGCCAATGTAGCATGTAGCATCAGTTACCCAGATTGTCGGGTAGAGATATCTGAACCGGACATGACATATACGCGCTTCTGTCAGATAACCCACGGAAAATCTGCTAGCAGGTGAAGCTTGAAAAAGTCAACACCATGCCCAACCCCACACCACCCACACTTGCCCCCCCCCCCACACACACACCCTCTCCCAGATCCTGGGCCCTGATGGCTGAGCAGCTGCCCTGGCTGCTTCGTAGCCGAGGGAAAGCATCAGTGCACATCACAGGATGACCCCTTTTTTTCCAACACAAGAAGTGCAGGGCAATACCTATGTAATATTCAGTCTTGTGAGTCAGAAAAGCTTTTCTGGAGGGGAAGTCCTGCCTCGGGCTGCAATTTCAACAAAGTGCTTTTGAGTCACAGTAGAGAGGTTGCTGTAAGAAAGGGGAAAATGGAGAAAGCAAGAAAGAAAGCAACAGAGAGAGAGAGAAAGTGAGAGAGAGAGAGAGCGAGAGAGAGAGAGAGAGGAGGTGCAGTCAAAAGGCGCATTTTCTGAAAGGTTACAATCACTGGCTTTTATTTGCATCATAACCACAGGCACTCATCACATTAATCCACGATTGCAGTTTTAAAGGTGGGAATTTGATTAAACTAAACCTTAGGTGCTGCAGGCCATATGGTTGTTATGCATTCAGCATTACCTCGGGGTCTCTTTTTTTTCCCCGTCGAGACACTTGTCGAGGTGGCGGAGCAACAAACATCACCCCGGGGTCAGGCTAGCTCTCCTGGTGGCATCGGCCGTGCGGCGCAGCCATGCTCGCTACGACAGACCAGCCTGGCATCATGTTGTAAAAAAATAAATAAATAAAATAGTGCCCCCTCCCTCCCTACAATCCCCTGTCAGAGCAGCTGTGAGGGAAAACGGGCATACAAGCAAATGGAAGTCAAGGCCAATGGAGCACGGTAATGTGTGCATTTATTAAGTTTGCTCGCCACTCACCGCGGTCCTGGCGTGCCTCGCCGGGCCGTTTCTCAGCCTCGCGCGGGTGAGTCATAATTCACTTTGAATAATGCACCTCGTTAAAGGGCAGAGAGCCGGCTGGATAGGACCCTTGACGATGATGAGGAGACGGGGAGGAGAGGGAGTGGGCCGGGGGTGGGCCGGGGGTGGGGGTGGTGTGGCGCGGCGCGGCGCGGCGTACTGCTGAAGCACTCAAGGAGCCTGCCTGTATTCTGCAGCGTTGTGCCGCTAGTTAAAGAACCTGAGCAAATGTGCTCCTCTCGCCTTCTGTTATTGAATAAGAAACACGTCCAGGAAAGAAATATAGTTATTACATGAAGCGCCTCGAGATGTTGTGCTATTTTATTTCAGCTTCTGATGCACAGTCAGGGTTTGTTGTTAGAACCGGTTGTTTCAGCTGACATTCTGTTTTGGGCAGCAACATGCTGGTGGAGAGCTTTGTACTGCAAAATAGCACGGATCATTATGTGGCACGTAGCATGTTTATCATACATTTCTCCCATAGTTTAGTCCAAAATAACCACAGATAGTGTAGTGTAGCTGTCCTTAATGGTCACAATAACAAGACTGGAATAATCATACCTTATGTTGCGCACACGACTGCATAAAGACAAATACCATACCTGTCACAGAGGCTCCTGTCAACGGTTTGAAAGCAGCTTTTCAGTAAGCCTAGATGTTATGATGGACATTTCATATTTTGCTGAGATTTTTTTCATTTTAATCACACAGGAGTTGAGTTTATAGTGGCTTAAAAAAAAGCGTATCAGTAAAATATGCAATAAGTGAGAGGCAACATGAAGTAGGCGCACTCTGTGTAAAGAGGTCTTTTGTCTGTGTTCCTCTCCTTGTGGAGTGGTGTGGAAATTATTTCTAAATTGCTCTCATATTTAGTGCTCTTATGTACCAATGACTCCTGTTTCTGCGCCATGGTTACCTCTGTTTCCTTCATTTCTCACACTCTTGATGGAAGGTCTGTTCCACAACCGAAAGAGCCGAGAGATTGTACTACGAATTGCACATATTTCTGATCATTCTCTCCCCTCTACCAGACACCTCAGCAGTGGAATCCCTCTGGCAGTGCTATGTATTGTCAACCTTGTTTTTTTAATGATCCCAAATCCAATTTGCCTCTAAATCTTTATCCCGACTTCATGACTCTACGGCGATTGTGGAAAGCAAACACCTGCAGGCGGCTGTTTGGCTGTTTTTGAATTTGCATGACAGAATAGCAACCCCCCCCCCCCCCCACCCCCCCCCCCCCCCACCTCCTCAACCCCCTTCATTAGCTTTTCCTCATTAATTGCTTTTATTTCATGCCGCACGGCCACAAGCAACGATTGAAAGAAAAGATAATGGCCCTAAGATTATACATGGCGGCTGATGAATATGCAAGAGCTGCCAGTAACAACAGACACACTCTGTTTCCCGGCTGGAGAGAATCGGCGACTTAGCCATAGGAAATTCTCTCTGGAGGTGTGGCGAATCATCCATTCAGTATCTTATTGTGGTATCTTCTTAGAGTGAAATTAGACATGTATTGGATTTCAAAGGCCTTTCTTGAAAAGTTTTATTTATGTTTTGAAGGTGAGGTCTGCACTTTTGATTTTGTCATCTGCCTGTTGTGTCCTGTCACTGTTTGCACTTGGGTGGTCATACAGTACACAGCCCTGGCTATGTATAGGGGACATAGTAGACCATAGTGGACCATAGTGGACCGAACTAAAGACAGTCCTAGTCAATTAACATGCTACTTCATCTGAAGTAGAGGCATGTCATTTGATTGGATGTTCAAATATCCTTCTGTGAAACCAAAACTGAGTCATAATTGCATTATCACACTTAACCATATTTCATGTCACCATGAAACCTTTGTATTATTGCCAAATGTGCTTCACAGCAGGTTTGCGCGTCTGTGGTCTTGTTGTTGTTGTTGTTGTTGTTATTGTTGTTGTTGTCATCACACTTCCCTATTCAATTAAACTTGGATTATTTCACTTCTCCTCCTCCTCCCCCTCCCCCTCCTGTTTTAGCGTGAAGGCAGCAGAGGGCTATGAGATTCTCCTGGCGCCAGAGGTGACATACGGTCCCCCAGGGCTTGACCTCTCCTTCCCCATCGCAATGACAATTGCCCACTGTGCCGAGGTTAACGCTGCAAACTGGAACATCCAGCTCAAGAGACAAGCAAAGGACAACAAGTGGGAGGTAAGGGCAAAGGAGGGCAACAGTCCCACCGCCACTGTCACTACTCGTGGCGTATGCGGCATGCTATGTGCCGCCGTTGAAACGGTGCGGCTTTTGTTCCGTTTGCACACAGTGATCACTTTTTTGAAGTTGAAGCTCATTATGAATATTTGATGGACGCCATGAATACTGTAAAACTCCTACATGCGACATCCTAAGGATCAAGAGCCTCGAGACACGAGCGGGGGTGGGGGAGGGCGGGGTGGGGTGGGGAGGGGGTGGAAGTGATTGATCAGAGAAGCGTGGCGGGGGATCTTCGGGGCGAGGACATCAGACGCACAGAGGGGGGAAAAACGGCGCCCTCCCCGGAAAGAGAAGAAGAAGAAAAAAAAAAGACAGACAGAAAAAAAAAGAAAAGCACCGGAGGAGAAAACAATTACGGCGTGTAATAGTGCAGGACACACGTGGTGTTTGTCACTTACAGGGGTTGTAGCGGCGCGGGATACCAGGGCCGGCCCTGCAATGGCCGGCAGGGATGTATGTGTGTGTGTGTGTGTGTGTGTGTGTGTAACCAGGGGGGGGGGGGGGGCTTGTTGGTATCGATCTAGCCGTGGTGGATGGACGTCGCGGAATGGTGTCGGCTTTAAGCAATCAGGGGAAGTGTCAGGGAAATGACCCCACCACTGACCTAGCCTCGCCGGCCACAATGAATGTGAAACGAGCAGTCAGGCCGGCTCACGGCGAGATCCTCTCCCAAGAATCCTTAGGCAGAGCAGATAGCACTCTTTAAATAAAATCAAAATGGCGTCTCTCTTTTTTTTCTCCCTGGTCCTCGTAAAGGACACGTGTGTACACAGCATGAAATTGAGACCGGATGAGCATGCTAATTTTTAGTGACAGAGGGTAATGTTGAGGGCAGGGTTTTCTTCAAGGTAGGGTCAGTGGCTTTAGTCCAGAACTCCGCTTCTCTTAACGTTGGACAAATTTCCCCCACAGCCCAGCAGCTATCAATAAAGCATAGGCAGCGTAGTCGAAGGAGGAGAAAATGGAGGTTTTGCGGGAAAGGGCACCAAAAGGAAGTGATGTATTTGTGAGGCTTTAAGTGCTGTATAATTGTAGGTGTATGCTTATAATTGGCAACAGGTCGGGATGGGGGGGGGGGGGGGGGGGGTGTTGTGTAATGTCTGTTCAGTGAGCCCTTGTTTATGACATCAACACCGTCACTCATCAAAGTGTTTTAAATGGAGTACCTAAGCAATGCTGTCGTCATGAATGACAGTATAATTGCAGAGGGAAAAATGTAATAGCACCAGTTAGACTAAATGGGTGTCAGTGCATTGTATTTGGACCCAAAGCTATTATTAGGGGCCATTGTGAAGAGTGCTTACTGGGAAAAAAATAATTGAGTTTGCTTCGCCACAGACCCTGTGTCTTAAACGGCATTGTTGTAAGAAATTGAGCTGTAATGGAGGCCTTAGAAAGGCAATTTTTGAAAGTGCTGTGTTTGTATGGATGTTTCAGTGCCTGACCCCTGGGCTGAGAAGAAATGAAAGACACAAATCTATCTGCTTAAAAAGCCTCTCCTTGACCTTACTATCAATAAATTCACTGCTCTTCTACCCCCAGTACACTTTCTCTGCCACCAGTACCCCCCCCCCCCTACACACACACACACACAACACACACATACACATGCACACAACACACACACACACACACACACACACACACACACACACACTCGTCTTACATACACACACTTCGGCCATTTCGGCATACAAATCCTGCCATTGACAAAGAGGTCATTGGAGGAGATTTATTTCTCTTTGAAGTCTGGTGGGCATGGTCAATGCGGATGGGAATAAGAGTGTCTGTTTTGTGGTAATGTGTCCGCACTTGTCTGCTGTTTGCTTAGATTTGTAATAGACCCGCTGGTGTCCTATTCAAAAGCCAAATTACCTGATGATCAGGCCAAGAGGGGAACAGAAATTTAAAGGAAATGCAATCTGAGCAAAATGTCAATGCTCTGAAAAGAATAGGTGACAAGGATCCCATTAAGACCCAAATAATGGTATGAAATTGCTCTTGAAAGAGCAGTTTTTCCTGGCCACCAGGTGTATGAAAAGTTCTGAACACTGAGGCTTATTGACTTACTGAGAGCTGACTATTCTGCACACTTCTCATGAGAACGTCTGGTAATGGATTTCCTGGGCCACGGTTATTGTGTTCTTTGTGAATCGTTTCTCCCCGTGATTAGCCACAATTTGCCCTCATTATTTGGAATCAGCAGATTTTTAGTTTTTTTGGACTGTTTGTGTATTCCGTCACCATGGAGAAGTGGGGCCAGAATTGGATGTTCTCGACTGCCGGACTGAGTGTCTCAAACAAAATGTCCTACGGTGGTCATGTAAAGGGGAGAGGATTATGTCCGCCCCCCTCTCCACGAACTCATTCTTGAAGTCCGATTCCTGTCATTGGGATTCAATTGTGTTACCTGGGTGAACCTGATTTCTTCAAGTAGCCGTTGTTCCAGGGACAACACCCCTAAAGTTGTTCCAGGTCCAACAACTCTGTTAACCAATCACTGCAATGTGATGTCATCAATGTGCGACTTCACCCCCGTTCAAAATTTCCCTCCCGAAATCAACATCTTTTCAGCTCCGTGTAGGTAAGTCATTGCACTGTTTCTTCTGTTTCCCATGTAAAATAAGAGACTCAATGTGCATTTTCAAAATTATTTATTGTAACAATAATGTTAAATAATGTAAACTATGTTGTTTTGGTGCCAGTTTAGTAAGGAGTTTTCGAGTTCAATTCACCTTTTCGTTATAGCCCATATCTAAAGATATCAGTTAGCTGCTAATGGTAAGCATAGTTTTCAGTCAAATTCAGGCAACATTGTAATGACATGTATGTTTACTCCTCAATAGCTGTTAGAATAGCTGTTTTAGCATGAGCTTGTTAATAGCAATTTGTAAACTACCACAAGCTCTTATTTTAACCTTTCAGTATGTTTGAATTTGCAATGTCATGTAGATTTAGTCAGTTATGCTACTTGGCTAGAAGCACAGATTTTGGACTACTATTCTCCGATTGTCTCTTATTAGTGGGCTAAAATCTTTATTTAGTGTACATTAAGAGTTTATACTTCTTTTGATCTGCGGAGGGTGCTATTGAGGCAATGTTAGTACAGGTTCATCATTGATCAACCTGGACCAACATCACTACATTGATCCTGGGCCGTCATTACCATGTTGACCCAGGAGCAACATTTTCTCATTGACCCTGGGCTAACGTTACCATGTTGACTCATTTTCTTGTTGAGCCTGGGCTAACGTTACCATGTTGACCCAGGAGCAACATTTTCTCATTGACCCTGGGCTAACATTACCATGTTGACCCAGGAGCAACATTTTCTCGTTGAGCCTGGGCTAACATTACAATGTTGACCCAGGAGCAACATTTTATCATTAACTATTTGTGCCAGTTTATTTGCTTATATGCGTTGGACTAAACATTGATAGTAAAGAGTTAGCCTTTAGAAGAACAATGTTTTCTTGTTGACCCTTTGCTTGGACTAGACTTCAATATGTATACCCTGTCAGAGTATTCAATTAATTGGCCGCAATCCCGGTGTGAATGGGATCTTATATCAATATAGTAAAGTGCTCCAAGAAAACATTTCTTGCCCTACCTTTAAGTTAGCGTACTCAGTAACTGACAGTGGTATTTGTGTGTTGTGTGCATTTCAGAGATGGAGGATATAATCAAGGAAGCAGTTTTTAAAGAAGAAAAAAAGAGGGAAAGAAGGAAAAACACCAAGCTTCATATCCATTTTCTGAAAGAAGTTGATGAACAGGCACATATTAGAAAGATTAATAATGAAGAAAACACAGCATCTTTCAGGAAAACATGCTATTCCAGTTTCAGTGACCAAAAAAGGTGATGCTACAGTATTTGTTTCACTGTGCAAGGTCTGGTCCTGTGTCTGTAAAAAGCCAAAGAGTCACTGGATGCAAAGCGTACGTTTCATTCAAAGTCAGAAATGATCATAAAGGTTTGAAAGTGGTTGTGCAGAGAACGTGCAACGATCACAGTGGGCACAACCCACTTTTAAAAGAGGATGGCCACTGCCATCGTATTCATCCAGACCTATTCTGAAGATTGAAAAGTGGATCACTCTTGGACTTAAACCAGACATCATACTCCTCCAAGCCAATTAATGGTCACGAAAGCAAGGGAAAACCTATATAGAGATGTTGTCATGCCTCCTTTTTGGGGATTTTTTTTATTTCATAAAAAATTAAAATGTATTTAATACCCTGGAATACATGCTTTTAAGGAGAATGTATCTGTTGTTGAAACTAGCCTTTTTTTCTTTCACCCGATTGTGTCCTAGATCTTTTTATCTACACCATATGCATCCCACCCTGTTAATGCCACACTGGAAATTGCTTTGACTGTGGTGAGATCCAGGGCAAAAGCTGTGCTCAGATCAGTAATCAAATAATTGGTAATTGTTGAATGATTGTGCTGTAAGCGTATCTTACACTGATACCTACACTTAGTTGAGTCAAATTGTTTATAATTGGGGCATATCTGTCATACGCTAGCTATTTGTTTATCCAGCACATAGCGACGTCCACAGACAAGGTGGAGTATGTTGCATGATTTTATGTATTGAAGCAAGTCAAATTTGTAGTTTCTTATGTCTCATTTCATCAAACTACAAATACGCTGCCCGATCTGGTAAAGTTACATAGTGCGGTTATAGCCAATAGAGGGACGCAGAGTGAAAGCAGAAGTGCCGTTCACCCTGTTACGAGTTGATGAACCGCTGAAATGATTTTGGAAACATTATTTTAACATTTGGGAGATCCGGGGCCTTTTCACGCACTTTGAGGCAGTCAGCTATACCTTGAGATTTTTAAATATTTAATCTAACTAAAAACATCTAATGCAAAAGTGGCACATATGGTTATATTCTAGAGGTCCTCCACAATAATTATATGAGAGTAAAGTGGAAACTAGTTGATTTAAAGTTTCTGATGGCGTCACTTATAAATTATGTTTCTAGGACAAAAACTAGCAGAGATTGAGATGTAAGTTTGGAACAGTTTTTCAAATCCCCAGGGGGGGATTTAGACTCGGGTTAAGGTACAAAAAACTCTTTGGTGTTGTTTTAAAAATAACCTTCACCACGGCACCAGATAGACATGTAATTGAGAGATGAGGAACAGGCCTACTCTTTCTTCTTACAGCCCGTTGGCCCATGATTCTTCAAACCTAAAATTCCCTAGACCTCTACTTTTACCTCAGCTTTACCCATTAAGGTATGGTAAGGTATGTAATAAGGTAATGTTAATTTCAGGGTTACTTTGGTGTTCCAGCATTTTCAATTTAAGATATTGAATGTTATCAATCACTTTGTGATAGACCTTAAAAAATGCTCTGATGAATAATGTTGTAGTGTAGTGATTTTGGCCTATACAGGCCTCACTGAACCAAGCCTATTTGAAGTTTGCCACAGGAAGCAAAGAGAGAAAGTGTTTTTATGTCTGTGTAAGTGCACATCTGATCAGCTGATCTGTAGGTAAAACTATATGTGCCTGGAATCAAATTTAGTTAAGTATGTTTAAGTTGTTTTTTAACAGAAGACCATAGGTGTCACAAAGTCAAATGAAATACCCCAAATGTTATGAAAATATTCATGAAAAATTGTCTTTCATTGATTCAGATGTCCTGTATGAACAAAGACAAAAAGCCCAATTACATCTAATTATATGACATTTAATTAGACTGAAACACAACTGGGGGTTTTAAGACAAAAAACAATGTGGCTTTACAACAAAATACACAACTAAAAGGACAACTAGTGCCTTTCATTTGCCAACCCTGTCCAGCTTGTCAATAAGAAAAGACATAGTAGCATCCAAAGCTGGAGATCCAAATTGATGATTCCGTCAAGGCTGCTTTCAGGTTGCTTTGTAATTTCTGAAGTGTCTTCCTGTAATGAGGATACGCAAATGTTACGTAAGAATATGAAAAATAAGACTTTGAAGAACAAGAGTGCATTTTGTCTCATTACAAAAGACAACTTTGGATAACACTAGACAGTAACAGTAGTTTTCATGAACTCTAACAGGAAGACTTCAAAGAACAGTGCATTGCATTTTCATGCAATAAAGAATAAGGCATAAGTATAAAACAGTAGTGTGGGTCAGTGTAACTGGAAAATGGAAAGTGTAGTGTTAGTCTAGGATGGAAGAACACTTTAGTTACAGTACATCAGCACATGCAGCATCCACTCCGTCACAGACTGTGTCAGCAGTAACATCCAATGCCAGTCTAGTGGCGAAACCATTGGCCAGCTCCTTTGCTTCCTGCTCTGACAGGGCGCTGAATATTGTTGTCCTTGTTTTTTTCTTTTTGGGTAAAGCTTTTACGATAGCAGGCACACTCTTTTTTGCGTCCCTGAAAAGAACAGTAATTGTGCAATGTTAGGAAAATGTTGCTCCTGGGTCAACATGGTAACGTTAGCCCAGGCTCAACAAAAAAATGTTGCTCCTGGGTCAACATGGTAACGTTAGCCCAGGCTCTACAAGAAAGTGTTGCTCCTGGGTCGACATGGTAGGCTAACGTTAGCTCAGGGTCAATGAGAAAATGTTGCTCCTGGGTCAACATGGTAATGACGGCCCAGGATCAATGTTGGTCCGGGTTGATCAATGATGAACCTGTACTAACATTGCCTCAATAGCACCCTCCGCAGATCAAAAGAAGTATCAACTCTTAATGTACACTAAATAAAGATTTTAGCCCACTAATACTGTAAGAGACTAATCGGAGAATAGT
Organism: Sardina pilchardus; assembly: GCF_963854185.1. Lineage (NCBI taxonomy): Eukaryota > Metazoa > Chordata > Actinopteri > Clupeiformes > Clupeidae > Sardina > Sardina pilchardus. The sequence continues at coordinate 20,309,336 of NC_085001.1, read as the reverse complement.
AGTCCAAAATCTGTGCTTCTAGCCAAGTAGCCTAACTGACTAAATCTACATGACATTGCAAATTCAAACATATTGAAAGGTTAAAATAAAAGCTTGTGGTAGCCTAGTTTACAAATTGCTATTAACAAGCTCATGCTAAAATTTCTAACAGCTATTGAGGAGTATACATCATTACAATATTGCCTGAATTTGACTGAACACTATGCTTACCATTAGCAGCTAAAGGATATCTTTAGATATGGGCTATAACGAAAAGGTGAATTGAACTCAAAAACTCCTTACTAAACTGGCACCAAAACAACATTCTTACAATAAATAATTTTGAAAATGCACATTGAGTCACTTATTTTACATGGGAAATTGTTGAGAAGAAACAGTGCAATGACTTACCTACACAGAGCTGGAAAGATGTTGATTTCGGGAGGGAAATTTTGAACAGGGGGTGAAGTCGCACATTGATGACATCACATAGCAGCGATTGGTTAACAGAGTTGTTGGACCTGGAACAACTTTAGGCAGTTGTCCCTGGAACAACGGCTACTTGAAGAAATCAGGTTCACCGTGTTACCTGCAGCCTTTTTTTCACCTGCTACAGGCTTTTATTAGATGATAAACAGTTTACTAAGCTTAACAGTAGGGGAGACCGGGGCTGGTTGGCACAGGGGCAGGTTGGCACACGCTTATTCTCCAGGCCCCTAGAGGGTCCAGCTACAAAATTCAAACACTGGCATGATGCCCATTTTGAGTATAGTTAGTCCACTTAAGTAATAAGTTTGAAAGTCATTAACTCTTGAGGTGAGGGAAACTTTTTGATTTTGTGACGTCAAAACTAAGAATATGCACCTCCCACTAAATTCATTCTAGAAAGGTGATAGTTAGGGACAGAAAAAATATAAATATTGCAATTGATAGATAGGGGATCTAGCTATAATTTGATATTAAGTTTGAAATCCTGTGATGTTTGATGCTAACAGACTAACATGATTTGTGTCAAAAGTTCTGTGCTAATGTGGGCGGGGCAGGTTGGCACACTTATTTCGGGGTTGGTTGGCACATGTATTGAAGCTTATTATTATTATATTATTAATAATATTATATAATTAAGACATATTCTACATATAATACTAACTAATAATAACAATAATACTAATATAAACATTATTATTATTATTATTACTACTATTTAGTAGTAGCCTAGGCTAGTAGGTAGTAGGCCTATAGTAGTTATTATGCAGCCTATTAGAATTACCACAAAAGTTGTTGATACAGGCTTATTTTATATCAGGCTTAGCCTATGTGTCATTATATGATCAATATATAGATCAATAATAGAAAATAGATTGTATTTCATTCTTTTACTTGTTAAATGTGTGTTATGTAGCCTATATGAATAGACATATAATAATAAATATAACAATATGATACAATTTACTCCCTTTTGACTATAAAATTAGAATTTTCCCTTATCCTACAGTAAATCATATTTGAAAGATTCAGTATTCAGTTATTATTGAGTAGCCTATGTGTTCTTTGATACTATATCCTACAGAACACAGCAGTTTAAATGTGTGCCAACCAACCCCACCTACATGTGCCAACCAACCCCGTGCTGGGGCAGGTTGGCACAACTGCGCAACGCCCTTTTAATCATATATAAATGAAAGCAAGGGATAATTAACCAACAGTGCATGTGCCTGATTTTTAACTGAGATCTAAACCTTTCATTGTATCATAGTTTCGGAGTTTTAAAGCAATGTATGACAGAGAAATATGACTAAGAGTAAAAAGTGTGCCAACCAGCCCCGGTCTCCCCTAACATTTCCGCTTAGTCATGCTGGGTTAAAGGGCCTATGAATGCACATAGTCAGTAAATATGTTTTTTAAGATATACTAGAATCACAGGGGAAATTTGGGGGAATTTAAATTCAATTTTCAACGTATTGTGAAGTGTATTACTTCCTTAAATTATAAAACTTCATTAAATGGCTGCACAGTCCCAGGAGATGGTTTATCTCGCCAGTGCAGTTAATGGGAATAAAGATTGTCTCCTGGCACAAGTTGCTCCATGCATCTTCACACTACATCATTTTAAAATCTTTTTATCTGGTTAAGTAGACCCAAATTGCAGGAAAATTTCCAGTAAATTACTCCTGTCTTTTCCACTAACTGGCTTTTTTTACATGCTCCTTTGCACTCCCCCTCCCCATATCCCCTTCTCTCTCTCTCTCTCTCTCTCTCTCTCTCTGGATTCTGAGGATTTATCCAATGATTTATGAGTGAATCTCATTTGCACAACTTGAATGAATAGATACATATGTATTAAAAAGAGGCCCATTCTCCGAACTGTAGCCCCAGGAACCATTTACTGAACTCAGCCAGAGTTAAATTTTTAATCAGTCACCTTGAGATCTATACTTCCCAGGCAACACAGAAATCCTATATATATTGCTTGTGTAGGAGGCATACTATAGATCTGAGCAACATCAGCATCAACAATGTTCAATTCCGAAAGGATCATAAATGCTGCTGCAATGTGCGCTTACATAACCCATATACGTAACCGCTACTGTACATAATCCCCCAATGTCCAATTTCAGGAAGTGATGTCAGTGGAGGATGAGTCAACGTCCTGTTACTGTCTAATGGAGGCCAACTGCTGCCACGTGCTGTTGGACCAGCCCGGTTCGTACGCCCTGGTGGGCGAAGCGCTCACCGAGGAGGCCGTGAAGAGGATGAAGCTGGCCGTCTTCGGCAGCGCGGAGCCCAACTCCACGGACTACAGCCTCCGCGTGTATTGCGTGGACGACACGCCATATGCCTTTCAGGTGAGACAAGGGGAAGGACTTGAGCAGCGTTTGAGAGAACAGAAGAAAGGTAACAGAAAGCATTCCACCGTCTGATCACAGGGGCCTAGAACACACTCTCACCTTAGTCATTATGTGTTATGGTTGTCTTGTCAGTTGATGGGATGCATTCATTATTTATTTGTCTGGAGGATGACAGGCTGACAGGTGATTTTGATTTTTTTCCCCCCAAACGTGCATGTTTTTCAGAAGCTCACATTTGTTTGATCAGAGCAGCAGCAAGGAGAGAAGAAGAAGCAAAAGTAATACCACTTCAGTGATGGCACTGCACGTTATTCAAAAACATCACTGTGGCATCCACCCTCACTCTTGGGGTGTCCATTTCGGCTCCACTTATTTCCTTATTTGCGTATAATCGTGATTGAAATGGGCTGGAATAGAAAAACCCACCGGTGTCGGAAATCAAAGGGGCTTCTTTTTTTTGCACATGGAAATGACTTCTGATGAATGGTTGTGGAAGGACTGATGCCTCGGCCAATATATCATCTCAAGCAGAGGGGCAGTGCCAGGGTCTATTGAGTTGCGAAAGTCTCAATCTATTGTCTTGTCACGCCATGTGAGTTATGCATCCCACTGAGTCTTTCATTCCACCGCACGGAGATGCGAGGTGTGTAAATAATGTGCTTTAATATTTTCTTTCCCCAGTCTCACGTCGCCTCTCTCTCTCTCTCTCTCTCTCTCTCTCTCTCTCTCTCTCTCTCTCTCTCTCTCTCTCTCTCTCTCGCTCTCTCTCTCTCTCTCTATTTCACTCGCTCTCTCTATTTCTCTCTCTCTTTCTCGCTCACCCTTTCTAACTCTCTATCCGTCTCTTTCTCTCCCTGTCCTGCTCTTGCTCTGATTATTCCTTTTGCTCTCCCTTTCTCTCTCTCTCTCTCTCTCTCTCTCTCTCTCTGGCTTACTATCTATCTCTCTTTCTCTCCCTGTCTTGTTCTTGCTCTGATTATTCCTTTTGCTCTCTTTCTCTCTCTCTCTCTCTCTCTCTTTTTCTCTCTCACACACAGACACACAGGCACACACACACACACACACACACACACTGTCTGTCTCTTCTTCTCTCTCAAGGGAATGCAGCATGTTTCATATTTCTTTTAAAAATGAGCCTGTACTAAATACTCTGCTTTCCTTTTCTCCCCCTCCCCTCCCCTTCCCTCCCCTCTTTCTCTCTCTCTCTCCATTTCGCCTCCCACTCCCTCCTTCCTGTCTCCCCTTTGCATCTCCTGTGTTATCTCTCTCCCTTTTCTCTCTCTTCATTCTGCTCTTTATCTGCCTTTCGTCTCCCTTTGTCTTTGATGACAAAGGGAGTGGTTACCACGGAGACAAGCAAAGGTGGACAGCTTCTGGAGGAGCCCAAGATTCTGCTCTTTAAAGGGAACTCGCTCAGTCTGCAGGTGTCCATCCAGGACCTCCCCCACTTTTTATGGGATATCAAACCCTTCACTACCTGTCAGGTATCTTCAAGCACTCTCTGTTTTTCTTTTTTCTTCCTCTGTTATTCTGAAGGCTATTGTATTATATTCTTCTCTCCTGTGTTATGTAATCTGCAGGGAATATTATATTCTCATGCACTCATTTGTTCGATGGTTTTGGCCAAAGTGACCTACAAAGAGGGATAACATTCAAGATACAGTGGAATGGGAGACTGTAGCTCAACAATAAATACCAACTCTGCATACCACACAAAATAATTGTATTCATCTCTCCTCTGTCTTGTTTTCTGAGGGGAAATGTCCAGGGTTGTGTCAGGACTGTGCAACTGTGATGCAATTAGAGGCAAGCTGTAATGAAATTAGGTCGTTATGAAGCAGGTCATTATCAGCGGCCCCTAATAGAATCTTTGTCGAACGCCATGGTAACCTGAGTTCAGTTTGTTCAACCTTTGTGCTGCTGGAGCCCTTTGTGTAGTTCTAGTTCACCTGAAGGGAGTCAGGTCATCTCACCTTGTTCCTTTAGCACAGCGCACCAGAGAGCCTAAAAACGCGAGAGGGTTTGATCACAGGATAATGAGATAGCAACAGAATGCCTAATTTGCCCTACATTGGGTGGCTTTAATTTTGTCTCTCTGGCTTTTCGCAAAAGAATGTGGCAACCGAGCGGGCGACATTTCCTCTGGTCTAGTGTCCCAGTAGGTTTCATCTACGTGACAAATCCTGCCCTGTCGGAGTGACCATCCCTTTCAGAAATATCCATGCCCGCGTTGTCAGTGCATGCAGGTGGCAAGCAAAAAAGGTTTGGACACCTGAGTCCTCGCCAGGCCTGTTCCCGGCCGCTACCTTTATTTATAAGCGGTAGTGAGAGGAGACAGCCTGTCTTAACCTCTCCATCTCACAGAGCAGGTGTGGAGTAATGGCTCCAGCCCTCTCCATACATCAAGTCAGCTTTTACCGCTAAGGAGAATCTGGCCAGCCAGCTCCATAACTCTCCCCCCATAGTTTCATTATACGCTGCATCCTGCACAGGAGAGGATCAAAGCCAGAGGAATGGGGGGGTGTATGTGTGCACGGTGTGTGTGTATGTGTATGTGTATGTGTGTGTGCAATATGCGTGTGTGTGTGTGTGTGTGTGTGTGTGCAAGGTGTATGTCTGAGTGTGTGTTGGATGGGATGGTGTGTGTGTGTGTGTGTGTGTGTGTGTCAGGGGGGGGGGGGTATAAGAGTCCTCTGAGGACAAGTCAGGGCCCCTGTGCTTTTATTCATGGCCCCTCTCCCTGTGCCCGGTGTCGTGAGTGAGTCGGCTGCAGGTCATCTTAATATGCAGGGGGAGAGGAAGGGGAGTGCAGGGAGGTCAAGGACGCTGCCCACAGATGTGCCATTCAGCCAAATTAATTATGCATCAAAGACCACATCATTTTCACACCAACCCATTTTCACAGAACCCCAGCACCACCACTCCATCCAGATAACACTTCCAATTCTCAGGTTGTAAGTGAGTTCCATTAATAGAGTTTCACCGTGATTGAAGCGGAGGGCGGTTTTTTTTCTCTCCTCTCGTGCTTGTCACCAGAGAACCCACCAAGATACCTTTTTCAAAAAGAGGCCATATCGGTGTGCTGTGTGATGAGAGAAATTCCGCCATCTTGCATATCTCGTGTACATTTTCTACCCTTTCTTTCTTTTTCTTTCCCTCTCTCTTTCTCTTTCTCCATCTCTCCCTCTCTCTCTCTCTCTCTCTCTCTCTCTCTCTCTCTGATGAACACTTCAAAGACCCGCCGGCGCGTTTCATGTTGATGTGTTATTTTGCTACGCGCTCGGTCCTTTGCAAGGGCAGAGACTGACTCATCTTGTCAGGGAGGGCAGGAGACATTTGCAGACGGGAGGGTCTTCGTCTAGGCATTCCTCCCGGCCTCCCCCTTCCCCCTTTAACCTCACTCTCTCTCTCCCTATCTCTCTCTCTCTCTCTCTTGCTCTCTCTCTTCCCTCAGGAATTCTCCTTCTCCCAAGTGTGGTGCAGCAACCAGCAACCCTTGCACTGTGCCTTCCTACTGGAGAGATATAGTTCGGCCAACACCCAGCTGTCCTGCAAGATCAGCGTGCGGCAGGTCAAGGGCCACGAGCAGATTCTGCAGGTCTACACTTCGGTCATCGAGGTCAGTGCAGAAAAACCTCCACGCCGATAAATATCTTGGCTAGCTCCTCCTCGTTACGCTCCTCTTAACCACCCCAAGTCATCAATATATATAAGCATTATAGTGGAATTTTAATGCAATGCTGTGTGACGACCCAAGTCTGAAGGGGTAAAAAAAAAAAAAGAGAGAGAAAGGTCTTTGGGGGTTTGGAGTCAGTTGAAGTAGCTCGAGTGCTCATCCTTCAGGCATTCCAAAATGTCAGACACTGTTGTGACTCTCCGGCGCTCCGCCTGTTCTGCTTGTCTCCTCCACAGAGTGAAAAACAGACGGTTCCATATTTTATGCAGGCAGACTGCACAGTCACCTCGCACACGGGGGCCAAAGCCTTCAAAATACCACTGTCAATCCGACAGAGGATCTGCGCCACTTTTGACACTGCCAATGCTAAAGGCAAGGACTGGCAGCTCTTAGCACAGAAGCTCCACATAGAGAGGTAAGGCTCCGCAGTTCAAAAGATGAAGATAAAGCACCTCCGGCTCTATCCGAGGCTACAGAGTTAATTGAAAACCTAGCTGTGGTCATCCACGCTTATCAGTTTCTCTCTTTTTTTTTAAATACATCTCCTGTGGCTCATGTAGCCAGGGTAGCTTGCTCTCACATTGGTGATAATTTGGTTGATTGGTTCCCTATCTGCTAAAGGGAATGTTTTTGAAGGTGGTGCTGAAGCTTAATCATGTATTTGCGTACAGGGGGGCGAGGGGGGGGGGGCACCTGCCCATACATGTATAGGCTGAAGGGGGGTTTGTACTAGGAATCGTAAAATGGTTCATAGGTCATTGTGTTAACACAGTGCCCCCTAGTGGATTTTCATTGACCTGTGTGTATAGTTTAGGTTCTGGGAAATGCAGTCTCCAAAAAAAAGATCTGGACAATTCTGTGAAATTACACCCTCAGATGCGATATGGTACGGCTGATCTGTGCATATGCAACGCTTCAGTGAAGCAGTGATGTCTTAGGCTTAGATCTCCAGTCTGATACTAACATGCTGAAGATATCCCAATCTAGCTTGCACTTGCTTAAAAAAAAAATTGAATTATTTTGCATTTCATGTTTGAAGTTCAAGCACTCTCATTTTCACTGATGTCTGTGCCACCAGGAACTTGTCCTATTTTGCGAAGCAGAGGAGTCCCTCCGCAGTCATCCTGAGCCTGTGGGAGGCTCAGAACCAGGACAATGGCGACCTTGACTCGCTAGCCAGCGCCTTGGAGGAAATAGGCAAGATCAACTCCAAGCACCAGCTCAAGAGCCCGGAGGAGCCACGCCAAGACTACAACCAATGAGGAACAATTTCGGTCTTATTATGGAAGAAAAAGAAAAAAACACGAGCAAAACAAAATGAAACAAACTTTTTCAAAAAATGGTCTATTATAATCAATATTCTGGCGAATCAGTGTGCGGTAGGAGAATGCAAACTCAATCCCTGCATCTCCAGGGTTAGTCACAGGGGAGGGCTGGTCAAAGCAAAAGTCCACAGCAACGTATCAATTACCTAAAAAGCAAACTGTTCAAGTGCTTTGTACGAGCAAAATGTCATCTGTCAGATCTTGCTTGCAGATCAAAGGCACTGTATTCTGTACTATATGTGTGTGCGTGTGTGCGTGCGTGGTGGTAATTTTTTACCATAGAATGAATATAGAATGAATAAAGGAACTTGGTACCAGTCTACTGCAGCCAAAAGAAAGTTTAACCTCTTCTTTCAAGTCCATTTTCTTCATGTCATATTTTTTCGAGGTTTATGGAGGCTTTACTCTTGATATGTGGTTGTTAAGTGTGACTTCTGTTACACACACGTGCGTGTATCTACCTTTGAATTATGTCCTGCTTGTACTCCTTTTACTGAAGTTTGCCTTCAGAAAAGGACTGCATTGCACTTTGACGTGTTTGTTTGATTGTTTTTCCGTTGCGATCTGTGTTTTGTTTACCCTGAAGAACCCGTGAACTCCAATAGAAGCTCCAAGTTCACTCCATAACTGCTAAACACTTTCTCACAGTACCAAACTCACAAAGTAGCATTTTTTTTCTCTGACCATGATAAGTACAGTCTCTATGTTTGTACTAATCCCTTTCCTCTCCCAGCCTTGGTCTATGGTGTTTGATCTTATTTGCATATATATTGACTCTTACATTTTCACATCTGTACCAAATAGCAGAGGAGAATTTAAAATGCTACACTAGGGACTGTGTTGATTTTTCCGCTTTCTCCATCCAGATATATACCACTGTGCTGAAGAAAAAGGGATTCGGCGGGATAGTGCTTCTTCGTGAAACTGTTGGCGCTTGGATGGGAATGTATTGAGCCAGTAGAGTCCTATTTTTTTGCTGCAAAGGAACCTCCTAAGATCAACTCACCCTTTACCTTTATCAGGTCTCTAAAAATATCAGTACTAATATCACGCCACATAAATCACACCAGCAGAAGGCCCTGGGAAGGGACTCTATCTCTGGAGGCTTAGCTTTTTTCCCCTCTCATGAGCATATCTTTAACTATTATTTACAAGTGAAAAATGTTTCATGTTGATTTGCTGTTTGAGTTTTGATATCAGATTATCAAGATGGACTCACTTTTTGAGTGTTTAGTTTGTTCAACATTCCTATGACCTAAACATGAATATTTTGCTCAGGTTCAGACATTATGCAAGGTTAGCAGGTCCACAAAAATATGCATAACCGCTGGACATACCACTTCACCTGTGGTAAGTGTGTGTGCCATTATTGTTATTCTATGGCACAGTGGATGGGCCTGCCGTTAACCTCGTAACTTTACTGACAAAATACACAGTATTTGATGTTATTCTCACTATAAAACACAACAACTTCATTCCATTCAAGTAGTATGTGTTGACTGCTCCCAAAGGCATTTGTTCTGTCAGTGTATGCACTGTTGAAACATCGCAACAACGTTATGAAAGATTGAGGGCTGCAATGACAAAACTAAAGATTAGGGGCTTGCTGTTGTGGTGTCTTTCCCTCCTAGCTTGCTTCTAATAAGCCATGCTACTCTGTCCTGTGCCATGCAGAGCTTAGGTTGTCTTACCATATGCTTTGGCAGACGAGAGCTGATCTATGCCATGCCATGAATCGCAGCCCTGCTTCAGAACCTGATCAAAGCGCGCCAGCCAATCCCCGCCCTCGACCATGTGGGGTTCCAACATGGAGTTCCTGACGAGTAGCTGAAACATGTCATCAAACAGCTGCGGGAGAAACTGAGTGCAGCGGATATGTTATTTAGAAAGCCTTGGCAAAATCACAGCATAAACAAACAGGTTTTCCGCTGTTAGTGGGAGGAGGAATGCAACAAAGGAGGCATTACCACGGATGTCTTGGCATAGTGGAAAGCCAGCTGTACACAGGTATTCATTGGCAGTGCATGGTTCTGACGAGGGGAGTGAGAGAGTCTGTCATTCAGGATAGTGTCCCAATTGGTGGAAGTGTCGGACAACTGTGAGGAGGGAGAGATTCAAAATGGTTTCCTTTAGATACTGGCAGGTTGAGTCTGAGAAATGTCACCAGAGTAATCAGTTTTCTCCTGTGCCATCACCGTAATGGAGAGATACTGTACAACTCCCCCTGAGCATGGATCTTGTCATGGCTCAGCACAGTCTTAAAGGGTGTGCAAAAAATGGCTGCAGTTGCTGAAAGGTGACTGATATTCTGCCAAGAAATCATTTGATGTCTCACCAACAAGTCCTTCTCCACTCTGCCAACCAGTCTTGCAAATATTCTAACATTAATTTATTCAAATATTGGAGGTCTGAAAAATGTTGTCTACCGCATTTAAAAAAAAAATAAAGTATATAAAGGCTACAGTATGGTGAGGTATGTTTTGCTTTGAGGCTAATTTTGTGTTTTCTTTGTTTTTATTCTTTTTTTATTTTAGAGTTTTTTCCCTTTCTTTTTTTCGTAAATGCAAGCTTTGTAATGGCATTTTAAAGGGTTATATATTACACATGTAGTACCACAAGCTTCTATCTTGCAATTCTACTTTTAAAAAAAAAGAATACAGTATTGTTTTCATGAGATGTTTTGTGTGTGATTCAAAGTTTCATTAATCCTCATGATTTTGCCATCTGTGTTATATGTGTGCACTCTTACGTGTGTTGTTTAAACAAAAGCGATTCTCTCTTCCGTGCAGTGTTGTCAGAGAAACTGAGAGAAAAGTACTTTCCTTTCATTGTTTTTTTTCATACAGAAAATGTTGCTTTCAGTTCTACAGTAGGCCCACATCTCTTTGTCTAGTCTGTCAGCCCACTAATTTCATTTCTCTAGAACCTTTGCTTGTCAAGCCATCTTCATCACATCTTCCCAAAAGGAGGCAGCAGGCATACTCTTGTTTTTCAGGGTCATATACCTATTTCTATTTTGTTATGCACTTTTAGACACTAAAATCGTTACGATCATCTAAGAGATTTGGTACCTGTCTGCCATATGTGAGTCTCAGTTGCACTCCATCAGAATTTCCATATTGATCAATTTCACATTTTTCTTTGCTGGATTTGGAATTGATTAAAAAGAGTAACACATTTGGGACCCCTTTCCGACTCATCAGTGTTCCAGTTTCCTATCTTACCTAATTCAGAAACTATTTTTGTACTTCCTTATTTCTCGGCCATTTTCATTGATTTGGTCCATTTGGATGTTCTAGGTCAAATCTGTTCACTGACGTCTCAGTTGGTTCAAGCGTTCCGGCCCCTACATCTAGTTCAACTGCTCTCTCTTTCTCTCTCTCTCTCCCTCTCTCTCTCTTTCTTTCTCTCTCTCTCTCTCTCTCTCTCTCTCTCTCTCTCTCTCTCACACACACACACACACACACACATAAACATGCATTCAGTTGCTCTGCTCTCCCCTCAACCCACACATAGCATCTGCTTCACCGAGCTCAGCTCAGTCTATGTGCAGTATTACGTTTCCAAGTTTGTTTGTCTGAGATTGAATATGAATATCAGTGTATATGTGTGATTCACTTCAAAGAGAGCTTGTCTTTTTCTTTTTTCTTTGCAGATACATTTGGACACTTATATGGAAATGTCTGGTTGGTTCTTGTCATCACATTCATTTAGGATGCAGCTCTCTCTCTCTCTCTCTCTCTCTCCCGCTCTCTGTCCATATCACGCATGGCCTTCCGCATCATTTTCACTATTCTTGTGCCTTGTTTATCTACTGTAAATGGTGAATGTTGTAAAGTACAGGCAGGGCTGAAAAACAAAAAACATAGTACATTACATCAAATGGTATATATGAGTACACTAATGGGTAGGCAGCAAGAGCTTTTTTTCTAGTGTGAAACATCCATGTTTGGTATTGCCGGGGCAGCTTGTGGTATAATGTATCTATAATTATGAACATTTTGGATGTTTTCTGTACAGTAGAATTTGCAGATGTATATGCAGCCTTTTGGAAATAAATGTACAGTTGAAATTAAGCTTGCTTGTCATGTAAGTGGATACTTTAACTTTCTCCACCAAGTGAAGTGTTCACGGAAAGGACGCGGCTGAAAAACTGCATGTGACCTTTCTTTGTTTATTAAGACTAATTTTCTCAGAGAAGATACATTTGTTCATGTACTCTTGAGATTTGCTTTGACGTACTGTACACCGGTGTTTGTCTGTAGATAAAAACAGTGGTTTGATCATAGAATCATCTGCAGGCTGCAGATTCATGTGGGATTTCATTAATTAGCATTATGTTACAATGCCATCTAGTGGCTTCACCCCCCCTACACTTCTATTTGTGTGTCCCCATAGCATTGTTGCTCCAGGCAGCCAGCTCTTGCTGTACTCTCTAGTACCACTAGGTGAAAACCTACACATACTGTACCGATGCAATTCCATACCCTTGACAAATGTAAGCAAAAACAATGATCAGTGAGCCAACTCAGTCGAGAGACTCAATCCCCCCTTTAAGGTTCCATGCAAATGATGGGTCTCACAGAAGGATCATATCACATCAAATAAAATAGAATGTAGGAGTGTTCACAGGAAGATAATGTACTTATTTATATCAGTATGTAAAATATGTCTACAACTACTTGATTTGAACAGTGGAACAGTGCTGACATCAGGAAGAAAGTAATTCTGTGTGATCCATTGAGATTAGTCTGAAACTCTGAGCTCACACTGTTTAGAAATACAAGCTGAGAATTCCAACCCGAATATCTGCTGTCTCTGAGCCATCCGAATATACTTTTCTATTACAACTGCAGCTTTTTGAATATTGAATTTAAAACGCCTAGTCTCACAGATAAGCCCTTAAATAGTCTAGCTGCTACATCCAGCATAGCAAAGACCTTCCTTATCACAGACTCTTCCTTAACGCAGCACGGGGTATCTTGTAAATCCGAGCACAGTAAAGAAGTAGTGCTGGTGTCAGCCTAGTGCTTTAACAGGCCTCTTTCCTGCTCTTTTTGTACTCACACGTAAATTAAGTCCTATCATGGGAAGACTGGTGGACAGCACTGACACTCACTGTAATGACCATAGTGATTCTATGACCCCCAGTGTCTGCTTAACTGTTGAGCTGCGTTGGACTAAGGGCTTGATAAGGTACTTATCACACCGGGGCAATTTCCTCATGGATTTCACATGTGCCAAGACTTCTACAGAGAACTCCATTCCTTGGGTCAATATAACAGTTTAAAGGCCATAGGGAGAACAGAGAGGCTACTGTATGGGAGAAAATAACCTTGGTGAGTGGAGACAATAAATGCCTTCTCACTGACACGGCCTACGCTATAAAACTCCACCATTTTGACATGTTTAAAGTGACCATGGTTTATCTACCTCAAGGAGGAGCATACGTATTGTGTGTGTGTGTGTGTGTGTGTGTGTGTGTGTGTGTGTGTGTGTGTGTGTGTGTGTGTGTGTGTGTGTGTGTGTGTGTGTGTGAGAGAGAGAAAGAGAGAGAGCGAGAGAGAGTTGAAATTGCTATTCCAAAAACAGTTTGACAGAATGAAGACAAAACTCTGTCCCAAGACACCTTTATTGACTGGGAAAGGGGGATATCATTACCGTCGCAGACACAACAAAACCAAGGAGATAAATCCACTGGTTGAGGAAGGGAGGAGTCTGTTGAGCGGTTCTAATCTTCAAAATTGTTCAGAGAGACAGTTTAACTTGCACTGGATTTGTCAGAGGCAAACAACTTGACTTGACTCCATTTCGTCTCTTATCTCTAAATGAGCAGTCGTTGGGAAAAGGCCTCCTCGCCTTGTGCCTTATCGTGTCAAAAAGGGTCACAGTAACTCAGAAAGGAAAACATAAACATACACATCTGCTGTCTCACAGTCGGAATAATGGTAGTGTCTGCTTATGCTTTTTATTTAAATCAACAGAGAAACAAAGTATGAAAAAGCATGAACAAAGTATGAAAAAGCAGCAACTCTTAAGGTCGAACATTACTACACATCAGTAGTCCAATTAAGAGAATATACATAATATATATAAATATGAGTCTACTGTAACCTACCAGTTACTAAGTGTCAACAGTTATTAAATGTCAAGTTCCTCATTAACTTACAGTGCTAAGCGCTGAGTCAGAGTTGAATGATGTACGCCCGCCTGTCGTCATTCACTAGCCTGTTGTTCGGCTTTCAGAAGAATTCTACAAACCGCAGACTTAGATAAACATGTCAAGCTTTATTCCACGTCACAGCGTATGCCGTATGTACACATTTTAGTCTGATGAATTCAATAACTACGGTATCTAAATGAATAACCACAGAAATGTTTGGAAACTGTTGGACTCAGTTACTTACCCTCATCAAAGTGGTCAGAGCAAACAACATGATGAAGTGCCACTTTTTCTGGCATTCTTTCACACTGGTATGAAATTCCCCTTTGCCTTGGTGAATGTTTCCCCAGTAGATCCTAGTAAGCTGTTTCCTTTTCTGCCATTACACTGATGGGGCTTGCCAGCAGAATATCACAGCAGCCCAGGCAGCTACTCTGAAGATAGTGTCAACCACACGTCTCTGTGTGTAGGCCTCGGCATACCGGCTTGAGGGTGATAATAGCTGAAGACCAACACATGCCAAGTTATACAGAAAGGGGAAAAAATCCCAAATTAGTGTAAATAAGGTTTTGTCAGTAAGATATAAATTGCATTTTATATACTGCATTAATAGAAAATGATTAAATGTAAAAGTGTCCAGAGTGCATGCAAGCTTATTAATATCCAGAAGAGAGATTATTGTGAAACCCAGACTTTTCCTTAATGTTAACTGCACCGTTGTCCTCATCAGTGGTGAGATCTAACATTGAATTATTCAGCTGGGTAATATGAATATCACCTGACCTGACATAGCCTATTTCATTTCCATTATGCTCCTAGTTCCCACTAAACGCTAATGTGTGATAAGAATGTGCTTCTGTGTGCGAGTGTCTTCTCCTGTTTCTTCTTTGGCCTAGTTTTTTTTCTTTCTTTTCTCCAACTGGCCTCACCTACTGTGACGCACTGATAAGTTTGCGGGGCGGATGCATTGACTTGTCCCAGACCTTCTCCGGAAGTTTATGAATGTCAGGCTATGCGCCAGTGGCTGAACCGACTGGAACGCGCTGTAATCGTAGAAAATATAACCTAAAGTTTTGTCAAGTAAAGTTCTTCTTCTTTTTCTACAATGTCAGTAAGAGGACGACATCGACGTTAAGCATGAAGCGAGTAAGCGGCCAGGTAGGTTGTAGCCTACAAGACAAGCAAAACAAGAGCTTTCAAAGCTCTAAGTTAATAGCCTACTTCACGAGACTGTAGCCGTAGCCTGCGACACGATAAGCGTCAATGGGCCTATGGAAAACTATACATTGGCTATTAGATAAGCTTTTGACGGCAATGTGATTAGCTGAAGTAGACGCGGGCTATCTCATTAATGAAGGCGACAGTAACAGCAAGTTATGTGTCTTTTCTTATAACAATAACAGGATACATCGAACACGCATGTAGCCGAATAAATGCAAAGTTTGAGTAGTGAATGCTGCCGAACCCGAACTATCATAACAAACTTGTGTGCATTGCGTGCCAACAACTCAAATGTAGCCTATTGTGTTCTTGATTATAGATTGCATTTATCTTTAATTCGATTTAGAACGATCTCCGTTTAAGACTTTTTCTAATTGGTTACGAATTATTTTGTGGTCTGTTTCAGATTGTAACTTTGTTATGGCTCATTCACCTGGCCGCTGCTGGGACACTTTGGGAACTTGAAGAAGATGTCAGAAAGAATCGGACTTTACGCGACATTTCTTGCAAAGCAGGGACATATCCACACGAAGGCATCTGCTGTTTAAAATGCCCAGCCGGTGAGTAGGCAAGAAGAATTACTTTAAGGATCACACTTTATTTGGTTTATCCCAGGTCTTGACTAAGTCATTGTTTGAGATCAGGTTTGGTCAAGGTGATGTTCAGTAAACAATTATAGAGTTACAGGGAATTATAGAATTACAGGGGGGGTGTTATTGATCCTCTGAAATGTAACATCTCATATGTTCCATTTGTCTCATCAGGCAATTATGTTAAGGCACATTGCACTGAAACATTGAAGGAGGGGAGCTGTGAAACATGTGATTATGACACATACACTGAGCATGAGAATGGACTAAGTCAGTGTTTATCATGCACCAAGTGTCCTCCAGGTAAGAATCACTAATCAACCTTAGACTTGGAGACCCTAGTCAATACACTGAATTAATTACAAATGACTAGTGGCCTACTGCCTACTTACTTAAATTATTAAATTGCAACCTCTTAGAGTTCATAATAGTTATTTTTCAAAAATACTTTTTTCACTGTAGAAGGTAGACACCAACATATTCTTTCACACAAACTTTTGTCACAGACCACTTGGATTTTTGGTTGATTTGACCATCAGTTAACTTCGAAACAGGCACTTTGGATGGACAATACTGTAGCAATACATCATAGCAGTGATTAAAGTAAAGCTTAAAGTAAGCCAACTTTTCACACCTCCGATATGTTTAGTGTTCTAAAGGTTTGACATATTTGGTTACAGACAGTTACCAAAATGAAGAGCAAAACTGCCTGCTATACACGGCTATAAAATTGGTGCTTTCATCCGTACTTTCTCAACTATACATTGATTTTGCAAAAAATTCTTCAGCTATGAGGTTAATACATGGGGGCAGTTAATATGGTATTTATATGGTTTTGTTTCTTCTTATGGTTATGGCTATTTGGCAAACGCCTTTATCCAAAGCGACATACAAGTAAAAACTTTTGAAAGTTATGACTTGCATAAAACACTGTCCTGCGGCTACAGTAAATACACAATGTGGCTAATACACAGGAAATTACTAACTAAACACAATAAAATACTTTCATAGCCCTTGAGCCAGATCCTTACCATGTCATCTCAATGGCAATGCAGCATTTGTACCTCCAACAGCATAGCGTACCTGGTTACTCCACAAAACACCCTCAATGTGTCAAAAGCGTCAGCACATTTTACATATATCACAGCAGCCTGCTTAGATAAAACACGTTTTCTTGTGGCTGTGGTATTTAGCGTCAATTGTTTTGATGCTGACCTCCCAAGTTGTAGGGATTGCTTTGTTTGGGGAGTTAATCAGTTCAGTGGCTTCAACATGCTTCTGAATCATTTCCTCCATCTTAAGTATGTTGCTTTGGAGATACATGTAGAATTGGTCTGGTTAAAGGTTATGATTTGCAAATTAAAATTTGTTCTTGAGATGTAAAGGAAGCTTTTGTTTTGACATTAATCACATTTGAGAATGAAAAATGAAAAAAACATGTCAGTGTTCCTGTGGAACTGTCCTGTGAGGCTGTGGCTAAATGACTGCCCAAACAAACAAGCATCAGAGTGTACTACAGTTTATAAACAACCAAGGGAATAGTCTATTTAAGTACATAGGGAGTGCACAATCTGAGAGGAAGTGGAACAGAGACAGGGGCATGTTTAAACTATTGTGACACTGCACTTAGGCTTATAAAGCTGGTTCAAATGCACTGCCTTGGCGAATACAGTCCTCAGCATCAGAATGACTGGGTCTGTGGCAGAGGGGGAATGCATACCGCCAGTGTGGTCAGGCATCAGTGTCGCCGCTCAGCAGGTGCAAATAGGCTGCCACTAAAATGGGCATCAGACTGACTGGTTGTCCCTATCCCTGAGACAAACAGACAGTTTAATAGGCTTCAGGAGCAGTGTGAAGATGTCCCCCCCATTGCTGGTGAAACCAGTGTTGAGCTGGTAGATAGTGTTAAAAGCAACAGTGTTTTTTTTGTTTGTTTTTCAATCAGAGGCTCAGCCAGTAAACCCTTGCATTTCCACGATTTTGATGGATAGAGAATTGCTGTGATCAATGATGTCCTGAGTTGTCTTGAGTCCTAATTCAGCCAAAATGGACTGAGGCACAGGTTAGAAAGCACACAGCAGGTTTTTGAATAATGACCTGCCATAAAGAAAAATAGTTTTGGGCATTTATATCTGAAAAATATAGCCTCAATTCCAAAAACAAGACAGTACCAAAGTCCATAGAGTACATCTATTTTTTTTATTATTAATATTTATTGGGCAGTGTGAATGTTAAATGTTTGGCTGTATACGTGTGTGTCAGCTTGGCGATCCCAGAAAGAGCCTGTCTTACCTGGCAGCCTGCTTTGCTTCCTCTGCCAAGTGGCTTTGTTCCAGGTTGGCTTGCTTTGGCCGACCCTGGCATTGGCTCAGCGCTGTGTTAAATTTTTAGTTTGTTTTGCTTGTTGGTGGTCAATAACCAATACAAACATTGCAGTCCAAACAAATCCTAATATGCCACAGTTTGGCTGCTCTCGCCAGTAGCAAAGATGAATAAATCTCAACAACACCAGCCAAGTATTAGTACTAGGCACAAGGAAAGGGGCTAAATTGTTGTGAAGAAACCAACAGGTTGCATCACCTTGGGGCTGCCTGTTTGTCCCTCTCTGCTTCTATTAACTCTGCAACACCACATAATATCTTTTGTGATCTTCCAACTGTTGGTGAATGTAGACTCATGAAATATACATCACAACATGCACTGAACTGGTGATCAAGTGATCAAGAGCAAAGTGTTGTCTTTTGTGTTAGTAAGTGTGTGTGTGTGTGTCTTTTTTGCAGATCAGAAGGCCACAAAAGCATGCACGCCCGTCAGCGACACTGAGTGCCAGTGCAAACCAGGCTCCTTCTGTCTTCCTCACCATGCATGTGAAGTGTGCAAGAGATGTTCTAAGTATGCTGCGGTTTCCCTCCTTTTTGCAGTAGGAACTTGTATTATTAATCAGAGAAAAGCAGAATTTCTTAAGAGGAGTGTACCAAGAGGAAATCAAAAGGAATTCATTCCTGCATGCTGCACTACACTATGATACAGATCAAATAGAATTTGAACTTCATGTGCTGATTGGATATGCCCGTTATGTACTGTAGCATGCTGCCAGATGTTGTGCAGTAAAATGCTTGAGCTACGGTGAAGCATGAGGCGAGGCAATGGGCTTTGAGCAGTTTTGTTTGCAGTGTAGTTTGTGTATTTACTTACTGTGCCGACATTGTTTTATTTATTTATTTTGTTGCCAGATGTAAAGAGGGTGAGTTCGAAAAGAAGCAATGCACCCCCACCTCAAACACCATCTGTGAGAAGAAAAAAGCTGTGAACACCACAGGTGCTGTTCCTTAGCGTTTTGCAGACGGAAAGATGATGTTATCATTGATTGTTTTGTGATGTTGTGATGTGCAGGACCACCGACCTTCCTGTCTAAGTGCACTGCTTCAGGAGTAACAGCAGTAATCTGTAAGATTTCATTTAGGTTAATGACCATTTTTCTTTCTTTTTGTAGTGATTGTTGTGATTGTTGTAATCACCGTACTGATATTAGTGCTTGGAGCCTTCGTCTTTTGGAAGACTTTGCCACATAAATTGAGAGGTAAGGACACAATACAAATCTTTATACTAAAGTTATTTCATCCTATTTGCACTCAAGGTAAGCACAGTTACTGTCAGACTTGTAGACGGAGAGGCAATGATTATATGCTGCCTTTTAAAAATAACTATTTCTGACACAAAGAATATTTTCAGAAATCATATCAGAATATAAAGCTATCCAACACATTTGTGCATGTCGGTTAACATTTATAGGGACAGTATTACCTCCAAGAAGATTTTAAAGCAACACAATGCAATTATTTTAAATAAAGTCAGGTAATTCAGTCGGTGTTGGACTAAATGGTTACTGTATTAGTGATGAAAGGTGTTGAATATTGATGCAAAGTGGCATATCCATGAAGTTTCTTCAAGGATCATTATTGCCCCAAACAAAGCTTAGAATGTACACTTTCATCTGTGATCCACTCCAACACAAAGTGTTGTGTATTGTGGAATGTGGACTGTGGAAACACGTGGCTATCAAACATTTATTTTTGAACTGGGATGGATTTTCTGGGAATCACAGAGACTATTTCAGGTAAAGTACCACATAATTCAGGTGGATAGGGATTAAAGTTTTAAGCAACAGCTACTTTTTCTCCTTACACCACCCATCGGCGAGGCCTTCTGATAAGCACTTGGCAACTCTACAGATCAAACAAGAAGCAACTAACAAGAATGCTGTGGCACTAAAAAAAAATCTGCCCCACCTAGTTAAAACGTAGGTGGTATGTGCCCAGACACCTCCCGTGGAATGATGACAACAACAAGGACATTACAGTCGATCATCTGCTCCAAATTCCCCGGGATCAAATTGAAGACGGCCGCACGCAGTAGTGAACGACACTTGGAGAACAGCAGCTACCTTCATCACCTACCAAGGCCATGGACGGGCTATCTTACATGGAGCGCTATGTTTTGTTTTGGCCCAGTCGGGGAGCTATAGGGAGATACACCAACCTCCACCCCCAATGTTTTTGACTCCCTGTCACCATCCCCATCCAATGGTCTGAATGTTTTTGCAAATTAAGGAGAGCTATGTTTTTCCAGCCTGAGATCAAATCCCAAGGATCCAAATAATATGGCATAGACTTCTATTTATCTTTTTTAGGATGCAATTGACTAACTTGCTGTTAGTCACAGACTTGACTTTAAATCACCACCACTGCTTATCTTGAAAATTACAGTTTGTTCATGACTATATTGCTTTATGTTTTCATTCGTATTACAGATGCTCTGAGAAGGAAAGATACCCACCAGAGAAACTTGGTAAATATGTGTCTAATAATAATTAATATCATAATCACAACATGCAATTATCACATCCTTGAAACTGAAGTGTTTTCAGAGCTCCCACTGAATTCCCAGCATGGACTTTTGCAAATGTGGCCTGAATGTTATTTGCATTCAATGTTGCTGCAATGCTTAATTGGAATTCCTGCACAATGTTTGCTATATTCTCAAAATACAATTAATGGTGACAGCTTCTCATCAATCACTCCAAGCCACTTACGGCCTTACTTTAATAGAAGGGTAGAGGATATCCTTAATTATTTTCCTATTAGTAAATCATTATGTCACACTGTGGTCTTAACATTATTGATGCGTTTTTTAATGTCCCACAAGGAGAGGAATGTTCGGGTGGTTGAAGACAGACCCGCGACGAAGGAGCCGATACACCGTGCCGTGAAGCAGTTGGTGGGTTCCGCGGCGCCGGAAGACGAGGACACGGGCCTGGGAGAGAGCCTCCCTAACACGGCCAGCTCCTCGCAAGCCAGTTTGTCTGCGCTCCCACCGCCTCCCTCCCACACCCCCCTCTCCTGCAGCAGCAGCAGCAGTGGCAACAGCAGCTCCACGCCTCCCAACCCGCTGACACAGCCTCTCCTTCGGGTGAGAGTGTTCTCGCTGAGCGCGCTTTTGCTTTCTGTCCGTCTTGCGTGTGTCCATGTCGTCCGAACGGGGCAGGCAGTCTTGTCCACAAAGGCCCGGTGTAACTAGCGGAGGTCTCCAGTGCAGCCAAGCTCAGGTGTATACATCACACAGCTGGTCAGCTGTCTGGAGATCGAGATTAGTTGATAAAAATGGCTAGAAGGGCTACTGCATCAGTTAGAATGAAGAAGTGCTGCCACTCTGTGCCTTTGTTTATAAGATTGCCCAGCTCTGATTTAATCTCGCTGTCCTTTTCCAAGGATTTGTGCCAGGGACAGATACTGCATAACTGATCTTCCAGCAGCTCCAATACTTTATATTCTTAACATTTGATGAGTATTGTTTGGTACTTTTATTTGTTGTTTTTGTAGCATACAGAGCTACACTTGTGAGAGAATTCTCTTCCAACAATTTGGATTGAGATGTTTCTAACATTTGGAATCATTAACATTGATATATTTTGGTCATTAAGTATGAAGTTATTTTTATACAGATGCTGCGTCAAGTTGCTGTTATTTGCTGCAGTTTGCTAACTAACTGCTATTGTATCCCACACAAATAGATATTTCAGTTACCAACATTATGTTTTCTATTTTAGGTGACAGAACAAACTCCAGGTATTCCAAGACTCGTTCCTCTAAATGGTAAGAAAACATGGACATACACATTCAACATTTTACCATGTTTGGTTCCTTTAAATACAAATTGAATATAAAATAAAAACAAATTATATAAACCGCAGAATCGTGAACTAAATGAAACGCAGATGTTTCACTCATTTTCTCATTTTCACTCATGTTTCAAACACTTGAGTCATCTGTAGTGACCTGTATTTAAGGTTGTTATTTATTTATTCAGGAGACGATTCGCTGAGGAAATCGTTCGACCTCTTTGAAGAGGTTGATGTGCTGTTTCATAAGAGATTCTTCCGGCATTTAGGACTCACTGATAATGACATCAGAGGCGTGGAGAATAATTGCTCAGACGACAAAATATATGCACTTCTCAGAATATGGATGGAAAGAGAAGGAATGAAAGCCAGTATTAATAACCTCATAGACGCCTTGCTGTTCCTGGACCAGAGGTTCTCCGCTGAAAACATCATTGAGAAAGCGGTAGAGGGTGGTTTTTATAAGTATGAGGCTGCTTGATGTATGATTAAAGCCATGCTAACGGAGTTGACATGGCCTTTGCATATTTGTTTGGAAATGAACTTGAATTTTTTTTTTTACATTTTTTTTTTTTTTTAAATAAGTCAGTTGCACTGGCATTTATGGTTAATTGTACATGTGTATGTTTTGTTTAGGTACAGTATGTTAACCATAAAATGGAGCGTAAAATCAGGCTGTGAATTAATTTAATGTAAAAATGTAATATTGTATACCCATAAAGTTCTGTGCAATTTGCCTTATTTATTTTGAAAAAAGTATGAAGAAATAGTGCCAGAGTACAAAGTAAATTATTTCATTGGGATAAATCATCAATATTTCGATTTAATATCAGTTTCAAGTGTTTCCATCAAACAAAATGACACCGTCCTGTTATTTTCTTCCAGCCAAAGGTTTGCTACAAGTTGTGTCCCGCTCCTATAGCCGGCTTGAACATCAGTCATATTTAGTAATTGTATGTTAACATAGTTTAAGAATTCATGTGTTCCTTGTGTGAAGTTTGAAAAAGTTTTTCTTTTTTTTCTATCAAGAGACATTTTTGGTGTCATACTCATCCAGTATTGCTTTCATTGCAGTACATCTACGTACATAGTTTCTATTTGTTCACAGAAAATTCTGAATGTGTTGTAGTGAAGCAAGGTAATCAGTAATTGGATTTTGATGGGCAGATCCCATTGCAAACATTTAGACTTATCAACTGATGAGATTTTTGAATGTCGTCCATGTGTGGTATATATCACTGAAGAATAAACTATATGTTACTTTCAATATTTTGTATTTTTTAGGATTTTTACTTGTGTTATTTAGTAGCCCTGAAGGTGGATTTGACTGTATAGTTTTATATTTCCTGCCGCTGTAATTTCTGTTGTAAGAAAAGAGCAAAACAAACAAGCCTAGTTTTTTCCGTTATTTAGTGTATTATCTCAGGGTTTACTGTTGTGTTTTGTATCTTCTCCTTAGAGGTTGTCACAATGAAATGAAAAGTTATACATTCCCATGTGATAGGGCTTTCCTGTAAATGTAATAAAAAAAAAAGAATCATGTCATTTTGGATTATTTGTTTTATTTTTTTGGTTTGCTATGTAAGTGTCTCTTGGATCACATGTCAGGATACTGTAGTTTTGTAGACATGAATGTAGGGTTTAATTTTTGACCTTTACTTTTTACTGGTAGTCTGCAGGTGTTGACATAATTTCACTTCAGGGAAGCCTCCTCTGGTGGGATTTCACAGGTCTGTGTGACGTTTCAACAGATGTTGCCACATTGCTTCACCATCTCCATAGTAGATTAAGTCACGCTGGAGTTGAACACCAGAGAGTCCACATATGGCATGGCTGAAGATCTGAGTCAGATGTAAGTGTTGGTCGAAAGAACTCTGAGAAATTGTGGATGCAGGAATAAAACAATGTTCCAAGAGCTAAGTAATGAACGAAAGATCATTCCTCACATTTGTAGTAGACCTATTGTATAAAGTATCTTAGGCCTATAAGTAAAGACCGCACACCAATTCTAGAGCAATCAAAATGATCTTACAATTGCCTAACATCTTAACGTTTTATGTCTGCAATGTGCAAAACACATTGGGTCTGAGGGGTAAAAATTGAGGTTTCATAGAAAGTCCATTTGATGTTGTGTGATGAGGTCTTCACTCTTTCATAAAATTGGAAATATTCATAGCATCTGGTATGCCTTACTTTGCATATGTACAGTACATCTGATAGATAGATCCTGCTAAAGTTGAATTAAAGCATGTATTATTTTTGTTATTTTAAAAGCTTAGCAGTGGCCCTGCATGAACGTATGTGTCTGTAAACTTCCAGCAGTAATCTTCTGAATGCATGGTAATAGCGTGACAGAGGCCAAATCCCTTGTCTTTTTGAGCTTGTGAGGAGGATGCAAAGGAGAAGAAAAAAAAATCCATAAGAACTACTGTTGGGAAGTTACAGGGGGGGAAAGGATCACTTTGGGGTCAACAAAAAGACATGGCAGGTACAGTAAGCCTTTCCTGTCATTTAATTACAGATGTAAATGGCAGGAGTTACAGTAATACTGGAATCGTGGCCTATTCTCAGATAAAATGAAAATTGCGCTCTTTGACACGAAACACTCCAGGTGGGTTTGGCGTACATAAAAGAATGACTGAAATAACTCCATGCCTAATGGTAATTATGGTGGAGGGTCTGTGATACTGTGGGGCAGTTAAGTCTGTCTGCCAATGGCATTGGAAACCTCATTAGTGTGCATAGTATCAGGAAATCCAAGAAAACCTGAACGTTTTCAAAGAACATCCGTCAATCTCTGCCAAGACACTAAAAGTGGGTCATGATTGGATAATTCGACAGGTCAATGAGCCAAAACACATGTCCAAATCAAAACAAAAAACTTTACTGAGCACAAGATGAAGCTTCTGCCATCGCCATCTTAGTCCCCTGATCTCAACTCCGTAGAAAAACAGTAGAGTGAGGAGAATGCACATGTGAAGTGAGACCTACAGTAGGACCTCAAAACCAGATGTGGAGGTTTTGTAGAGGAATGGTCTCATATCCTTTGCTTTGTATTCTTCAGCTTTATGGGGTGTCATCATAGGAGAAGAGTATGCCGATTGTGGAACTTTTCTTTTTTGTTAAAATTTAGATTTTCATGGTTTTCATTGAGACATCAAAATAAAAGGGCAAAACATGATTTTTACGTCTTTTTACGTCTTTTTACTCAACACAGCTGAAGATAGATAGATCAATAGATAGATAGATACTGTAGATATATCTACAGTAGCCTATCTGTAAGAGAGACAATTCCTTCAATGCTCACATGGTGTCAGCACAACACATTCTTTTCGCAGTAATTGCGCAGTGAAGTTTTCCAGAAAATTTTAATTATTGACAGACAGGCAGTGACTAACTAGAATTCTCAAAAAGCTTACTGGCTAAGTGAAATATTTAACAGAACTTTGATAGAATGATGATCTACTTTACATTTATATAACGACAACCATTTGGATAGAAAACGACATTTCCCATCGGTCACTTCGCGATGAACAAGGAAATGGACTGTCCTTTACGCAAACTTGGACAGACTCTCGCTTCCACTCTAACTGTAAAATATTGAGGGATTGCACCCTTGTACAGAGGAAAAGTGAACCCTTCATACGAGGGAAAGCATGGGCTAGTCGTTCTCGCTGTTCACGCGTAATTGTTGACTCTTTTTTTTACACCGCTCAAGATTGATTCAGCAAGATCATGTTACCAAACATACTCGACCTTGTTTGAACCCAGGTAGGCTATGTTGCTATGTGGTTATGGATTTCGCTGTCTGCACTTCCTGGTATGTTGATCAGCGCACAAATCTTTAATTGTCAGGCGTACTGTGTTTAATTAGCCTACCTTGTGTGTGTGTGTGTGTGTGTGTGTGTGTGTGTGTGTGTGTGTGTGTGTGTGTGTGTGTGTGTGTGTGTGTGTGTGTGTGTGTGTGTGTGTGTGTGTGTGTGTAAGAGAGAGAGAGAGAGAGAGAGAGAGAGAGAGAGGGGGAGGATGAGCCACCCCCGTGTCACATGATAAAGTTGGGAATGTATTTAGTTGCTTTCTTTGTTATTATTTTACTTACATAGCTTTCATTTTCTCGCCTGAAGATTTCAAGAGGATGGGCTCGCTTCAAAGAGATGCACCTACGTAAGAACAAACCCCCGAAGTGGAACATCCATCAAGCAAGAGGAACTGAAATTAAATCAAATATTCTAAAGTTCTATTGGGGGTGGTACAATGAAACCATCTCGGGACTTTCACAAGAAAGATTGGCAGTTGAACGTTTGGTCTACAATTGCAGCTGCTCCAATTGAGAAGTGAGAGGTGAGATGAATGATGTATCATATTGAGTCTATGTTCACAGAATCCATCTTGACATTATAGTCAGTTTGTAATGGAAAAGCAGAGTTGTGCCTTATATTGTTGAAGTGGCTGTTTGATTACTAATATTGCTTTATCCAGGTCTCACCTGGGAATTTTGTAAATGTATTAGTTTATTAACAAAGCTGTAGCCTACAAGAAGTGATGCATAATGTGTAAGGTTTCGTCATGGCATCTGAATTCACGGAATGTCATTGTCAACTTGAAATTCAGTAGGCCCTAGTTTAAAATGACATAGGCTGTGTCTCATTCTCAATTAATATATATCTGAATATATCTGATATGTGGGATTGAATTGACCCTTTTCTATCATTTGGACAGGGCATACCAGGATTTGGTCCATCATGTTCTTTTACCCTTCCTATTTGCTGTGCCTTTGCCTGGGAATTTTATGTGTGGTGTTTGTGTCCTACTGGAACGCTGTATGGCGTGGCGGCTTTGCATGGGATGGTTCGGGTAAACAGTTCAACTGGCACCCTGTTCTTATGGTGACTGGTTTGGTGGTGCTGTATGGTAATGGTGAGTAAAATTAAACAATGACACATTGTCTTACACTTCCATATTGATTCTCTCCCCCATTTGCATATCACATGTTTTTTTTTCTGTAAATGGCTGACCGCGATTAATCACACTTCCTCAGTTACTGTTACAGTTTCTGTACTGTCTAGGTACGGCATGATAATAAGATATTCCTCCTTTTTCTAACTACTGTAGCGGCGGTCGTGTATCGTGTGCCTCTAACATGGGGACAGAATAAGACACCATGGAAGCTGCTTCATGCTGGGATTCTTCTCCTAGCATTGATTCTGTCCATTGTGGGACTTTGTGCTGTGTTTGGTAATCACAATGCCCAACACATCCCCAATGTGTATTCGCTGCATAGCTGGATTGGCATTTGCACCGTGGCTCTCTTTGCCTCTCAGGTACTATGTGAAAACATACGGTTGACAAACAAAAGTTCACATGTTGGTTCCATAACTGCACTCCCATACTGTTTTAATGTGTGATTCCACTGCATATCAATGCTTACTGTCCAAGAGGGCACTGTCTACAATATACCCAGCTTTTACTGTATTTTTTTTTTCTTTCAATATTACTTTAATCCTGGTATAGATAAACTTAAAAAGAAGCTTGTACTTGAAGTTGTACTTTATTCGTAAAAGGGGAAGCTGATGGTATCTCTGCCTGTGGTTTTATTGTCAGTGGGTGGGTGGATTTGCTGCCTTCCTACTGCCATGTTCTCCAGTGGAGTTTCGCAAACTGATCAAACCTACTCATGTCTGGATGGGAGGAATCATCCTAGTTCTGAGCATAATTTCCTGCATATCTGGTATCAATGAAAAATTATTCTTTGCTCTGTAAGTATCAAGGTTTATTGGTATACACGTGTGCAGCAGCACATATCCATGTGTCAATGCATCTATCGGTGTACAGTATATCCTGTCAGTATGCATACTAAAAGCTGTGATCAACTGTCAATTGAATCTAGTAAAGGAAATGGGAATGGATCACAGCCTTACAAGGACTTGCCACCAGAGGCCCTCTTTGCTAACTTTCTCGGAGTTCTGATTGTGGCATTTGGATTAGTTGTGTTGTACATCCTGTCCAACCAGAAGTGGCAACGACCAGAGCCTACCCATGATGGAGAAGGCTATAGGGTAAGGCTTCGAGACATCACTTCATATTGTGCAAAATATGGTGTTAATAGTGTCAGTTAAGCTTAAAAAATGTGTAACTTGTTCTAAGAATAACAAAATATTCATCTCAAAGCATGAATATGAAAAGAAAAAATGAGAAATACTACCAGTGACCTAATTTTGTCTCTCCAGCCATTGCAGTGTGATGTTGAAAGTTGATGGCCACAAAACCACAGTTACCACAGCAACGTAAAGAAAGAATGAAGAACTTCACCTGCTTGGTGAAATAAACATACATGCTGGCCAGTACATATAATATGTTGAATTAATTTATTTTATTCATGATTACATGATTGAAATCTTTAATAAATGCTTTGCTTGTATAAATCTGTACTTGTGTGCTGCAGTTTGTCTCTAGAAGATTAATCGATTGTCGTGTCACTGCCTACTATGTACCGACACTGTATGTATACATGATTGTATACTTACTGAACATGCCAGACATTTCAGGAGCATAAAATCCAACACAACCATCTGGCAGTAGGCCTTGCCATCCATTTGCAGTGGCATGATCTCCAAACAGCCAACCTCTTCGCATGACTGTATACTTGCAAATTTGTAGAGTACAGCCTGCCGAAGAACCTGCAAAAAAAGCCTCCAACATGAGAGCAGATCATCAGCTGTAAAAACAGAAATTGTGTTGTTTATGGAAAATAATTCTCAAAAACATTCTCAATCAGTTGATACAGAGGCACATTTCCTACTGTGTTGCATCACCACTTCTTTTAACAACTGTCTCTAAACATCTGGAAACTGAGGGGACTGAGAAAAGCATAGTCCCTGCCAAGCATGTCCAAACAACATCCTCAATCCAAACCACAGTTGCAGGCCATCTCTAAAGGAGAGTCAAGTGTTGGCCATAACGGTGTTACTAGGGGTTGTTATAAATTGTTAATACATCTCTAAGTTAATTCAGTGGAAAATAGACAGTGACATTTTTGACAAGTCTTCCCTATGCACCAAGAATGTCAGTTTGTCAGGTAAGGTTTGCTGTTTGAGGTGCTGAAAAGTCAAGAAGCTCAAGGTCAATAAAACTATTGTCAAGGAAGCTGTCTCCAAAAAAACACCTTCACCTAAACTGGCTGTGAAGAAATCTTCTGTGATGAAGTCTCCCAAGACAGTCAAGAAGCAAGCACCTGCACCTGCCATGAAATCAGTGAAAAGTCCCAAGAAAGTAAAGAAGCCATCCATGAAGAAAGTTGTTAAGAGTCGTGAGAAGGTCAAAGCTGTGAAGCCAGTCATCTAAGGCAAATAAAGCACCAGCAAAGAAGTAAAGGATTTTTTTTTTTTCAAATACAAAATCCATGTGGCTCTCCTTAAAGTTAGCTCAGATTCAACAGGATTGCAAGTTATTGTTGAGATATGGGCCAAGGTTTTTCACATGCAAAAAGAGTACCGCACGCGCATCCAAGAAGATAAAACACTGGACAGATGAGCAAAAGTTAAAAGAACAGGAAGTCCGCACACCAGATAATGCTCCTTAGTGTTCTTTAATAGTCACCACGACATAACGTTTCGGGCCCCTAGCCCTTCATGTCTGATAAAGGGCTAGGGGCCCGAAACGTTACGTCGTGGTGACTATTAAAGAACACTAAGGAGCATTATCTGGTGTGCGGACTTCCTGTTCTTTTAACCAAGGTTTTTCACATGCATTGCCAAATAGATTATTATGATTACTATATTACAGTGCAAAATAGTGCAAATAAAAAAACTAACTGTTTTAGCTCTAGTTATATCCACTCCCAAGACATTATGTATCACATGGACTCAAACTTAAGACATTAACTGCTTTAAGTGCAATAATGACATTACCCCCACACGGTTTTTGTTCAATTTTTCTTTTTCACAAAATAGGCTAAAAATATATATTGTTCATAATCCGAGTATAGTCCCTCAGTGTCCGTTTCATAAGGCTTTGCTACACCCTAGAGCAGGGATCTGCAACCTTTTCTCTTCTTCTTTTACCAGAAATAAAAACGAAATATGTCTAGGGCCGCAAGGATATCGGAACTGTTAGATAGAAATCATTTTAAACATCTCCATCTTAATTAGCCTCAGGTATATGACATACTTGCCTGACTCTGCATATATGCTGTATTGTACAGTATAATATTTCCACCAACTGTTAATATTTTGGGACAGCTTGTAGCTTAACGGCTATATGAAATATTTTATAACTTCCATTATTAGAGAAAGCCAAGGAGCCACTAGAGTGGAGCTAAAGGGCTGTATGTGGCCCTTGGGCTGCAGCCTACCCCTGCCCTTCAGGATATAACTCATTAGAACTCAACTGCTAGTAGAACCACATATAGATGCAAGCTGCAACAACTCCAAGTAAGAAGTCCACTTAACCAGACAACCATGTCAAAGGTCATTTGACTTGGACATGCCATGAGAGCGTCTGATAATGGTCAGAACGGAGCTGTTCAAGTCAAGAAGAAGAACAGAGGCAAACAAGACCACAGTCAGAAACTTTAGTGAGGATATTTCCTGTATATTTCAAGTCACAACCCGGTGTCACAGGCCTACTGAAATCCATTACCTCTTAATAACGCAATGCAATCCGGAGACTCAAATGATGTCTTCCAGTTAACTAGTTAATAAGCACATGCGTTTTGTCTTTAGAACGACTTGTGAATTTCCTTCCACCTGGTGGCGATGTTCTCCTCACGTGCAGGTTCTATGCCAATAAGTGCACCGACGCGTTTAAGTTTTGTGTTGCCCACTGAAATATCGTGCCACTATATAAGCCACCCTGGCACTTATTTGCTACACAACTATAAACACATTATAATATCTGAGAATTCCCACAACGTCCAGATTGCTGTGCAAAGGGCAACGCTGTGTTCCATTGATAGACAATGCAATCAAGTTGCTTGAACGGATAAATTAGCTCTACGCGGTTAAAAAGGTCCCCGTGAGTCTTATAAAACATGAAACAAGTGGAGACGCAGAAAGTAAGAATGTAAGCTATTTTTCATCTAAATACAATCTACAACAGTGAGGTCATTTCAGTCGTGGGCGTAACGGGGCAGTTCTGCAAGGCGTGACTTTGTATGGGACCTCTCTCAAATTGCTTGAGTTATAAAGAAAGTTGGGAAAGGATTATAATAGCCAACCTTAATCCATCCACAGCTCTTTTTCTGCAACCAGAACGGTCTCCAAAAACACAGTAAGTGCCGACCTTTATGCACGTCAATAATAGGCTACATTCTTGAAATTATCTAAATGAAAGGATAAATAAGCTTTTCACTTCGATAGCATTATTGATTTCGTTCAGTCTCACAACTTTGCAAGACAACGGTGATGAAGGGGAATTGTCTGTCTAGCATAGGTTTGATGCAGTTGACAACTTAAATAGCCACATTGCTCAAGTAACAATTTAACTGTAACCACTCACATATCACTGTGGTTCATTTCTGTGAGGTTGCAAAGGTTGTTATGACAAGGGGAGGGGCCCAGATAGATTGCTAAAATAATTAATATTCCCTTGAAATTATAACCAGTAGATAGCCTGATACAGAAAATAAGCCTCATTTATGTTATGCTAGACCTAACTTTGTCAAGAAAGTATTCTTTGTTTATCCTGTAGTGACATGTAAAATATTTAGATGTTTAGACATTCCAATAGTTTAAGTCATTCGTAATGCTGAAAATACACACTCAAGTTTCTTTGTTGCCAACTAGAGGCACTTTCATTCTGGGTGTCACAAAAAGTAGCTATGTCCTCAAAATTGTCCAGGTTGCTGTGGGTCACCACTGCTCCTTTGCAATTACTTACATGTCTGACGACATGACCTCTGATGCCCTGCCAGATTCCCCTACCACGGTGGTCAGTGGAAACTATGTGTCTTGTCTTTGACGGGAACAAAAAAGCTGATTCTCTGAGACAGAGGTCTTTTCTTTTAGAGTGGCTAAGGCAGGGGACCAATATGGAGACAGAGGTTTCCGCTCTAAAGGCCATAAACTTACCTTGGGCTTTTGACATGATATCCATTCAGCCCTGTCCATTAACAAAGCATTTTGAAAGTTATTAATTCTGGTTGGTTTGGCTGGTGATGTGTATCTTTCTGAACCTGCTTCTGAACCTTTAACCAAAAAAAAAAAAACTGTCTCTGCATTCAATTAAATTGATCACACAGCTTTTGTAAAATTACACTAATTGCACTGTGATGGTAAACAGTGGGATGCATCATTCATATGAACACCTGAATACTTAATATTATAAGTGCCTATTCGGTGTTCATAGGCATCAGCATGGTGAATATTGAGAAAAGAGATGTCCAACTGTAAGGGCTGATAGATAATGTGGGTGGGGAAACAGGACCCTGACAGCATCCAGTCATTGCCAAGATTCATTTTGTAACACAGTCATTGTGTAACTTGTGTAACGACTGCCACATCACGGTACAAAATAAAAGCATGCTGTCGTTGAATGGAAAATTTCCATGAGTGGCTGGGCAATATGTTTTATTGTCAGCATATTTCCATACCCAGACCATATTTGATAAAATAGCACTTTAAAGACCATTTTTTGCATCTCTGATTTTATATTTATCCCAAAGTTCCCAAATTGGAAAAAGTTCATGACTCTTTGTCTTTGCGAAGAAAGCACTGGAAACTCTGATTAATGCCCTCAGACATCCTATACCCATCATAGACTGAAACATAGTGCTTTATTGTGTGTTTGAAGTGTGCTTGCACCTTATTCAGTTAGGTGTAGAGCTTTCATAATGCATCTTTTCAAGCCAAACCTGACAACCCATGTTACCTTGAGTCATTTAGACACAGCCCAGATTTAATTTTGCCACCGGTGCGCTTTCATTAGGATCATACTTGTGAGGAAATGTCTTGAGCACAAAATTCGTTTTGACACAGAAGAAATGGTTCATCCAACATTTCCTTGCTCGTTTCAGTTAAAAGGAGCCACCGCATCGCTGAGTTGTTGCCACTATGCCAGCTACCTGGTCACCACCCTGCTTCTTGGCCAAGTTGATGTGCTTATGGGGTCTCTGCCAGGCCCAGTACCTAGGCTACCCACCGGGTTACCCGGACCCCTACGTGGAGACCTACACTCCCCCAGAGCTCCCCGCCGACACCCCCAGGATACAGCTGCGCCTCGCCGGGGACAAACGCAAGCACAACGAGGGCCGCGTGGAGGTGTACTACGAAGGAGCGTGGGGGACTGTCTGCGACGACGACTTCACCATACATAATGCGCATGTGGTGTGCAAGGAGCTGGGCTATGTGGAGGCCGTTTCCTGGTCCCCATCGTCCAAGTACGGGAAGGGAGAAGGTCAGATTGATTTTATATACATAACAATCTATCCCTACATATTGCTCTGTTTGATATTCCACACCTCCACACCAATGACACTGAGAAAATTAGGTTGCCATTTTGAAGAATTGGCCATAAAATGAACATGATCGGCATTGTTTTACAATGATGAAAACAATGGTGAAGCTATGAATATGATAAATGTAAAACTGAATGTTTTTAAGCCAGAAGGTTTCAGATTTAGTTATTGTGTGCTACTTCAAAGACTTAAGGCAAGTCAGGTTTATTTATAAAGCACTTTTAAGACAACACCAGTTGACCAAAGTGCTATACAATAGAAAGGTTCAGAAGCCTTTTAGACAGGTAGACGTTTGTACAAACAGTCAGAACTTGAACAGAAGCACTTTTACTGAGTTGAAAGTTGTAAAGTAAGTTTTAAGGTGTGACTTAAAAACAAGCAAAGAGGGAGTTTTACTGTGTATGCAGTGGCAGCTCATTCCAGAGTTTAGGGCCGGTTACTGCAAAGGGCCAATGGTCTTTAAGCTTGACAGTGGGACTACCGGGCGGCATTGGTTAGCCAACCTAAGTGTCCCTGGATGATGGAGCATGTGGGTTTACACTAGCAGAAGACGGGCGATCGAAGAACAGCTAGCAGCTAGCGCCTGCATAGAGGCCTGGGCTTTTAGCTGTATTGTTAGCGCGCTCGACTCCTGATCCGAGGTGCTGCTGTTTCGCGGGTTTGAGTCCGGGCGTGTGCAGGGCTGGACCGTGGTGGTTCCACACAATGCAGGTTACATTTTTTTGATAAAAAAAAAGGGCTTGACCTTAGGTAACAGCCTTAAATGGAAGAAACTTGACTTTACTACAGAGCTCACAGTATTTGTTTCTCCATTTTAAAATCTGAAAGGTGACATCTAGATTTGTTGCTGACTTCTCGATGTAAGATTCTAGGGAGCACAAGTCTGCAGTATGTTGACCTCACAAACACTTTTTTTCATATGTAAAAAGTTTAGGGCCATGCAAACTTTGATGTTAAAAGAGTGGGAATCTTTTTGTTTTAGGCATGTAGATTTGAACATCGTCCGCATAGCAATGGAAGGAGATATGATATTTTCTGAGGATGGAACCTAAGGGTGGTATGTAAAGGGAGAATAGAATTGGCCCAAGAGGAGACGCCTGGTTTAAAGTGTGTTGACTAACTTCATCCCTTGATCCTCTGACAATCCCTTGTAAGCTGTTGTTTATGTCCAGTCCAGTCCTCATGTTGTGTATCTCGATGTCATGTGTATTTTCCAGGGCGTATCTGGTTTGACAATGTCCACTGCACTGGGAAGGAGAAGACCCTGGCGCAGTGTCCATCTAATGGCATCGGGGTGTCTGATTGCAAACACTCTGAGGACGTGGGGGTCGTGTGCAGTGACAAGAGGATCCCAGGATTCAAGTTTATCAACTCTTTGTCCAACAATATAGACGTAAGACTTTTACTGCCTCTTTTTGTGTCAGACATGTCCTGGTGTGCTCTCTCTCTCTCTCTCTCTCTCTCTCTCTCTCTCTCTCTCTCTCTCTCTCTCTACTTGGAGGCATTTGTTTTATCAGAGGCCCGGCTTGGCATAGCTGTGGCCTTGCAACATCTGCTTTTTGTCATCATGGTCACACATTAGCTGATGCAATTTAGGACAACCAGCACAGTTCCTTTATCTTCTCCAAAAGAACACAAACACAGTATTCCACTATATTTCACGCAGAGATGCCACGGTCTCTCATGACAGAATGCTTTTATGAATGCCATTAAAACCATTGCTTTGCACAGCACGAAAAAGCAAGAACTTCACTTTTTACATGTTGCATTGAAATCACTCTTTGCAATATACAGGACTCTGGTGCAGGCCCTTGCAGAATGCAGTGTTGCTCCAGCGTTTCTCGCTTGAATATTATGAGGTATTCTGGCAGCTCAAAGCATTTTTGTGCTGATCACCCAGCTGGTTCTGATGAGGGGCGACTGTTCGTGCCCCTGGGGAGTGCCGAAGAAGTGGGAGGCAGAGAGCCGGGGCTGTACATGGTTCTTATCGGCGCACACTTAATGGCCATAAAACAAACAGCCGTGACAACTTGGGTCTATCACGGTCAACAGGGATAGGGAGTGTAGGGATTAGGTTTTTTTTTTTTTTTTTTAGTTTCTGCCTTAAATTAAGAATCCCTGCAGAGGGATTCTCAAATGAGATATTATGGCTGGCATGCAGAATGAGAATATGATAAGAAAAGGGGGAGTTACATACAGTACTGTATAAGACAAAAATGAGTAAGAAGTGAATTAATTGAAGCTTTCTCAAGGTTTGGAAATTGCAGTTGAAATTGTGAGTACTAATCTGGGAGGGGACAGCCACAAAACATAGCCCTGAAAACATGGTTGAATCTTCAGTGGGTTTCGACCTGATCTTTGTTTTAAAAAAAAAAAAAACAGTAGCTTTTATGAGATTACAGTATATGAGTCAAGACTTCAGACCTGAAACCGTCTAGACGTCTCAGCTCAGCTCCTGTTGCACGTCTCCAGCTGTGCTATCCAGCGGGAACGCCAGACTCAGGTTTTCCATTCACCACCAGACCAAATGGGCTCCATGTAGATGCAGTAAAAAATGCGGAAAAAAAGTCCCTAGCGATGGCGGAACATCATCTGGGAATGCTCATGAGGTAACTGACCACAGGAGGGACCCTGAACCCGGGTGGGTGTTTAAGCCCACATGATAAGCAAGTAGCCTAGAGATGAGCTCTGGAATGAATAGAGAAGCCGGCATTTTCACCAGCCTCCGCACCCTGACTGACATCGTGTTTTTTTTGTCAGTTCGACAAAAGATTGTGATTGAGCATTCAAGATGCGGTGTGTGTGTGTGTGTGTGTGTACGTGTGATAGTCTGTTGTCTCTGCTCAGGTCACTCATCATATACTATGGAAAGTGTATATGAGTGTATACAAGACATACTTGACAAAACTTTTCTTCTTGAGTATTGAACTTAATCTGAATCACCTTGTTTTGGTTTATATCCAAATTGTGTGTATAACAGTATGTAAAATATATATCTGAATGCTTGTAAAACATAACTAGTTGTTTCAATCAAAGCTTTGTTGTAGTATATTTCATGGAGTTATATGTCACTTACACACACCGTAAACCCATATTCTCAATCAGAGGCTTTCGATGAAATTCATGCATTTCAATGACTAGTCTGTGATCAAGGGAATCTTTTTTTCTCCAACAAGACTAAACGCTTGGCAACAAACTGGGGTAAACAAGTCTTAGTCCTCTTTTGCATGTTTGTGGAGGAAATTGTTGGCAGCTTTCAGTTTCCAGGCTGTCGTCATATTTAAAATATTCAATGGTCTGATTCTTCCCAATGTACATGTAGACAGAGGAAGCCATTTTAGTTAGAGTAAACATAATTTCGTTGAGGCATTAGTCTAGGAATAAACTAGGAATAGAAAGTTATTTTGGAGAATGCATTTCTTTTTAATCAGTGACAGTTGCGAAAATGTGAAAAACACATTTCAAAGTGCAAAGTCCAATATTCGGCTTGGAATGCCACAGCTACAGTACTTTATGCTGTGATTATACTTGTATACGTACTTGTACAAGAGAATACATACAAAGATGAAACATTCTTGGGGCATCAGAGTATCCTTACGTCAGTCAGGCCTGATCTCAAAAGTACAATTCTATGATCAGATCTTGGTTACTGTACCTTGATGATGGAGGAGCAGTGAAGATATATGAAAGATAAAATAAAAACTGGCTATCGTCACTTTGAAAGACTCACAAACACAAACCAAAACTGTGCACTATATGAAAGAAGCCATATTTCTTCTTTTGCCATCGTGTCAAAGGTTAGGACATCCAATTTCCTAATGTGTTAGAGGTCAGCGCTGTGCCATAAACTACGGTGTCAAAAAAAAAGAAAAAAAAAAGCGTCAGGCAGTGAAAGTTTGACGGGTGTGTCCACACCAGCTGTGACGGGTCATGAGCGAGCATGTTGCTAAGTGCTATGACTTCACAGTTCTGTCAGCTGGTCTTGATGAAGCCAGTGAGGAAGCCTAGTCTTTCCAAGACACCATATTGAGCCTAGCACAGCAGGTGGCTTTTTAATAATGACTTTAAAGGAGAGTCGCTTGTGTTTGTAGTTGTGTGTCTGCCTTTGAGATTGGCCTCGGTTTTCTCATCTTTTGCATGTCTCCAAAACTTCATGTCATGCCTCCCCACAGAGATAGACTAACATGGGATGGCATGTCCTTCCACCAGTCTCTGAAGCTTAGCCTCTGAGGATAACCAATCTCTCATCTCTCAAGGCTGTGCCGGCAATACACAGTCCTATACTCAGACGCTTCTCTCCGGAGCCATGTCTTCGAAGATCTTCTTCTTCAAAGAGTTTCCTGTTTGTCTGTCAGGCCCTGCTTTTTTTCTTTAACTGCCTTTAATTGCGTGAGAACAAGTCTCTGTGCTCAGGGCCGCCTCATGTTCATTAAAGTTGGCTATTTGGGGAAGGAGGAGATCATTATTACCCATTTGTGTTGTGGGTGACCAAACAACAACACAGGCCTGGGCCCTGTCCAACACGTGCGAGCACTCAAACGCCTGCTGTGGCACTAGAGGAGGGCGTGGTGCCTGAACGGTCACTGTAACACTGATTAGCAAACGTTCACAAGAGGCACGCGGTGGGTTGCACAGACAACCAGTCGTAGACCATACTGAATATGTGGCATGTTTGTTATGGATTGAAATAAAGGAGAGCTTGATGGTGGATGTTATTGGTTTGTGATGTGGGTGGATTGAGCTGACCTGTCTTGTTCCAGTCCTTTGGGTATGTAAGTGAAAATACAAGCAACTTCTCAGGATTTTTTTTTTTTTGGATCTGATTGAGGGTCAGTGTGTTCATCGAAACCATATGTTGCTTGATCCGTGCACCATTGTTTTCACTGGCAAGAAATGCATTAGACTTCTTTGAGAATGTTTTATTCTCACCAGATGAGGGTAAGGAGGGGGAGGGGTAGTATTAGTTATGTGAGAACTAAACCCTTTAAACCTCAACCCACAGATATAATTAACAGCAAGAGACAATGCACTTGAACAATGAACTTAAGAGATATAGTAACTTATAGTATGTGATTTATGCAGCCTCTGAAGTCACATTTTCTATTCACATTCACATGCCTGTTCTGATTATGCAATGTAAAGAAGAAGAAGAAGATTATGCAATGGGATTTGGCATAGTAATGTAAAGACCTCGCCCATCTTGAGCGCTACGGCCGTTAACAACTCCAAACTGTTGACAAATGCAGGAGTAGTCAGCTGTTTGTTGTGTCTGTCTGTCATGACGCATACATAAATAAAAAATAAGCCATGCTGAGGTAAACTTCACATGATGCCTTGACCCGGGACCATCTGTTGGTTCACCACTTGAGCCTATGGCTCCTTCTTGTGTTTTGTAAGTTGTAGGAGGGCCCTGTTGAGTAAGAGCTTTTGCAAGTTTCCAGAGTGACGCTGCTTCCTCAGGAAAGTGTTCCCCCTAACAGATTGATACTCCAGCTGTCTTAACCCAACCCCCCCCCCCCCACACACACACACACACCACCATCCCTTTATTCACCACTGTCCATTTTCCTTGATGGATAAGCGTTATATTTCAGAAGGCATGTTTACCATGCTTCTGTAGCTTTGTCAGACACACGTGACGAGAGCCGTGAGCCATAATCAAGCCATACAACCTGAGAGGCTTCTGTCTGTCCAAATGTATGATTTCACTGGTGTCAGTGTCCAAGACATACTGTATACTTAGCCCACACATTGTCTGGATAAGATAAATAGAACAGAGTTCTCGTAGTCCCAGCAGGACTCCTCCCAGAACGAAAACAAATGTTGATTTTTGTATTCAGTACACAACCACAAAGTCAGATTTAGCCTTTCAGAACATTGCGCCTCTGGAAAGTTCACTCCAGTGCCTTGTCCTTCGTTTGACAGAATGTTTTGCAAGAATCACAAACAAGCCAAACATAGCCATGTTGGTAATTGTTGTTTGTCAGACATGCTTTCGGCATAGTTTTACATTCAATTAAAGTCACTTGG
The DNA here is from genome assembly GCF_963854185.1 of Sardina pilchardus. Taxonomy (NCBI): domain Eukaryota; kingdom Metazoa; phylum Chordata; class Actinopteri; order Clupeiformes; family Clupeidae; genus Sardina; species Sardina pilchardus. Next base: position 20,269,873 of record NC_085001.1, on the reverse strand, counting down.
CATGATAGAGAGTTCTAGTCCATCTCTATGTATGCAACTCTGTCTCTCTGAGTGAATACAGCCAGACTACAGCCTTTCTCCTACCACCCCAGCCCACGTTCTGCTGGATAGGGATGAGAGCCTTCAGCTTTTGTAGCATGCTGCACGCCCAGGCTGCCTTTTCTCCGCTGGGCCGGCTCTGTGTGGTGAGGACTGGGACTCATCGGTGGCTGTTCCGTCGTGGGTAGCATCCGCACATTCCTCTGGACTGATCCCACCATCAGGAAAACCATACATTTAATTATAAAGCAGGACAGACTCTCTCTCTCTCTCTCCCTCTTTAGTTACAGGGAAACCTGGAGGCAGACGGAGATGGTTATGGACCCCCCTTTTTTTTTCTTCTCGTTCTGCTGAGCCCAGCGAATTGCACTCAGACTCAGTCAGACATTTGCTCCATGGCTTGCTCCGTCACGTAGCACAGGAATGCGGTTTTGGTCTTTTGGGGGTGGGGATGGGGGGGTGTTGGGGGGGGGGAGTAGTTCATGTAAACCCAGAGACTCAACCGAGGGGAAGTCTTTCTTCACTCCGCTCTCTGTCTCGGGCCGTCAGAATCCAAAGGGCTTTTTTCGCGAGGCCGTGCCTGAGTAGGCACGCTGAACTTTGCAGAAGGCGGACTGCCTTCCAAGTGAGCTTGTCATTTTTGCCACAGAAACAGCCAAAGACTTTTAAGCGCTTTGTCTGATGTGTTTTTTGTGGCCTGCATACTTCTGGTGCTTTACTCACACATATGGTTTTAATGTGCAAAATATGTCAAAACACGGAGTCATGCACTGAATAATCCTTACCTTGGGATGATGAGCCAGTGAAATTGTCAGCGGTGCATATATGCCCATCACAACTGTGTTATGAGTAGACCAAAAACTGGGCCCAGGTTTCAATCTCTTCTCACTTTACATCTGAATGAACCCTCTATGATCTAATATGCAGCACTAAATGATTCTTAAGTACAGATATATATTGTATTCGCCGTTAGGATGCACAGTTATGTACAGTATAGAGGTATTCACACACATTTATTCATATTCCTAGGAGAGTGCTTACAATGGCCGCGTTTCCCAGATTCGTTAAGAAGCTCTTGAGTGCTCAGAACTTCTTAGGAGCATTCCTAAGAAGCTCTTAACGAATCTGGGAAACCCGGCCAATTTGCATACTGCAAACATGTTAACGTAAATGCACGTTCTGACTGCAGAGCTTAAACATCCACGTGGAGGACGTCCGCATCCGCGCCATCCTGTCCTCGCTGCGCAAGCGGACCCCGGTAACGGAGGGCTACGTGGAGATCAAGGATGGCGGCCGCTGGAGGCAGATTTGTGACGAGGAGTGGACGCAGGAAAACAGCCGTGTCATCTGTGGAATGTTCGGCTTTCCCGGGGAGAAGCGCTACAACACCAGAGTTTACAAGTGAGTGCTGACCGCCTGGACAGGGCAAACTGGACACAGGAAAGGGACATGTATCAGGCCCAGAGCTGGGGGAAGCCTTGCCATGTTATTGCAGTATACTTGAAAGAATAGTCTGTTATCTCACCTCATAGTTTAAGAATGCAGTGTAGGCTAAGGCACATTTGTAGGCATGACTCTATAATGTGGAGATAGGAGGCTTTTGCTTTATCAGTGTGTTTATTCTAGCAATAGTGTGTTCAGGTTATCACCAAAGCGCAGCCTTCCAGCACTCAGGGCTGCTTCCAGTCCTCCATCTGTATTTGTCGTCAAATCTCTTTTGAGGGACCCTTTTTCCGTGCTGCCAGTAAGCGGAATAGTAGATAACCTCCCCAAAATATACCCCAAGCCCCAGAGCCGACACTGTCGGGAGCGCTGTACAGTTGAACCCTGCTAAGACAGATCCGGAGGCCCCATCCCTCATAGCTTAACGCACCAGGTGCTCAATGTTTATTCTCTCCACATTGGAAATAAATCTGCTGTTTCATGTGATTCAGCTTAAAGTATGTGTTGCTACTTTGTGTTATATATGTCTTATGTTATGTTGTTTTATGCAGGGGGGGAGAAAATCTCTGTATCTGTATATTGAATGTATTGCCACGGCTGCCTGTAGATCGCTGATGCGTGTAAAGCAACCTAAATGTCAGTTTACCGGCTGAAATATGTACATGAAAAAGTGTGAAGTATAGCCTCTGGGGAGGTGGTCATCAGGTGTAAAATATTGCAATCTCGGCTACGAACCAACCCGAGGTGGCCTAAGGGGGGAGAGATAACTTTAAAGTCTTCGCCAGGCTCCTGCTACGTGCGGCCACTCACGCACATGTTTATGCCCGTGGAACGTGCTCTGTCTGGTTTTGTAAGCTGGCTTGGAGCTCCAGTGGCGGGGCTCCCTGCCAAGATTCTCCAGTTGTTTCATGCCGCACATAAAAACGTGGACCGTTGCATGATGATAGTCTCCTCCAGTCGCAGTGGCGGTCCGGTTTTATGCTAAAGAACCATTGACGCGCCATGTTGCAAAGATTCGTGATTTATTCGATTTCGATATTACCGGCTCCTTCGCAGGGAAAAAGTAGTCACTTTCACTGAGGATTTTGTTTTCTTCTCGTCCGAGGTGTGTGATGAAAAGAATATTTTTGGAGACGAGGAATGCGTCAGGGTCAAATAGTGTTAAACATCTGTTACTCAAATCAAGCAAGTGGGGAAGATGGGGTCGCTCCTGAATGTACTCTTTCTTCCTGCCATGTTTCCGAACCTGCATGTGTCCCTTGGCAGTTTGTTTTTGAGATTGATGCTGGTTGATTGCCAGCACGAGACATTTTTTTTTCTTTCTTCACTCCTGGTCCAAATTGAAAACAAATGTTGGGCTTCCTTTTTAATGTGGGTTTCCTCCTCCCTATACCTCAGACGGCAGACTGTTTGCGGTACATGCTGTACTGCTCACATCGCCTGTAAAATCTTGCCTGGAGGTCTCGAAGACCACGCTCAACCTTACTTGCACTCTGACACGTAATCAGGAAAAAAAGATCTAGTGCCTCATGCAAGCAAGCAAGCAAGCAAGCAACTTCCTGCACGAGTCACAGTCTCAAAAACAGTACCAGCTCAGAATTGATTACACTAACAGCCCCTAATGCACAGTAGTTTTTTTGTATAGTCCTTAAATGAAATCAAAGGAAGTCAATTAAAGGAAACTAACATGACCAAGCTGACAGAAACAAGGACATAATTGTAACTTGGTGAAACTGCATGGCCTCAGATTGTTTACTGTGGGTTTCCCCGTCCCTTCCCAGGATGTTTGCCCGCAGGAGGAAGCCAGCCTATTGGGACTACGCCGTCAACTGCACCGGGAATGAGGCCCACCTCTCGGGCTGCACCCTGGGTCAGGCCCTCGCCACCAAGGGCAACAACACGTGCGGACGGGGCCTCCCCGTGGTGGTGAGCTGCGTCCCCGGCCGCTCCTTCGCCCCGACTCCCATGACGGGCTTCAGGAAAGCCTTCAGACAGGAGGTAGGAATCCCACGACGATGCCACTTGTATTGCTCCAGCGAGTCTGCTACTCTCCCCCTCACACAGCCCACACACAGCCCACACACACACACACACACACACACACACACACACTTGAGGGGCAAATGATAAATAAATGATCTCATTAGTCCTTCCGCTGTTGCAGCTCTATGGTTGTCCTCCTCTGAGTTTGCCCAGATTGCGAGAGCCATGTGAGCATTCTTTAGATGTCTTATCCTGCCTTCACCAGGCAGACTTGTTCTAACGTCGTGACCCCAGTGAAATGGAAATTTAGAGAGTAAATTGTGCAAGATTAGCTTAGATGAAGATGTTTATGGCTCTCTGACCAGAACATTTGTGTGTGTGTGTGTGACTGTGTGTGTGTGTGTGTGTGTGTGTGACTGTGTGTGTGTGTGTGTGTGTGTGTGTGTGTGTGTGTGTGTGTGTGTGTGTGTGTGTGTGTGTGTCACTACACTGACAGGCTTTTTCCCCTTGTGGTGATCTCACTCTCTCCTCTGTGTAAATCATAAGTTCCAGTGCTGAAAGCACGGTGGCCACTTCACGGCTGCTAGCTGATAATGGCGGATAAACATACTCAGTGCCTCTCCTCACATTGTATAGACTCACTGGTTCCAGGTGCATCCTGCCCTGCTGATTTATTGTTGCTACTGAACTGAAGCCATGGTGAAAAGTGAAAGGTTAAACTCGAGCCGTAATTTTCTCTGAGGTTTGAATATATAGTGAAATGCCTCGTGAAAGGCATTTTGGGGAAGCAACCTCAAGCAGATATACCCCCTTCAGCCCCCTCACCCACCCACCCACACAGAGACACACACTTATGGACACACACACACACACACACACACACACACACACACACACACACACACACACACACACCTTCCCCCAACCTATGAGCCATGGCTCTGCTCAAGATTTTTTTATCCTGTCCTTGCTCGAGGAGCATAGAGTTCAAAATGGGCTCTGTAAGCTGCCTCAAGACATGTGCATGTGTATGGCACTAAATAAAACTGAATTGAATTGAGTACAGTGTTCTCATTAGATGGCGATTACAAACACTGATGTCAGTGTTTGCCCTTGGCAGCGCCAATTACGCGTCGTTACGTGCTCAACCTTGGTAATTGCCTGTAGGAGAAATTTACGATGTGGCCTGCATTTTTTCCCTAGTCAGGTTCGTTAGCAAACACTAAACATGGTCAAAAGTTTTATTCAAAGCCAAACGTGCCACCACAACCTGTCAACTCATTCCAAATGAAAAGCACATTTCCACATTGCATTTAAGTGTCACTAGATCTCACTGAACCTCTGAACAACTGTGTGATGCATGGCACTGACCACAATAAACAATTGACCTTGGAATTGACCAACACTTTGGAAAATTGCAAACAGGCGAATAATGATGACTACTGATAGATTAATAATGTGGTTGCTATTTGCCTTTTCTTGAGTGGTTACTTATGTGTTCTCCTGCAGCAATCCCTGGTGCGTCTGAGAGGTGGAGCGGTGGTCGGAGAGGGCCGTGTGGAGGTCCTGAGAACCGGTGAATGGGGCACCATCTGCGACGACAACTGGAACCTCATGGCCGCCACGGTCGTGTGCCGAGAGCTGGGCTTCGGCAGTGCCAAGGAGGCCCTCTCGGGCGGACGCCTTGGACAGGGTGAGTTGAGCTGACAAGAGGCCAGCGCTGGATTTACTCACTGCCCCGGCCGCCACACAGGCCTGAACCAGCCTGAGCTTGATTCAAGCTAAAGCTCAGAGATGTTTGTTCATACTGGAAGGAGAACATAAGGCTCACTCAGAAGTTTTCTCTGCTGCCGTGTCGTCCAAGATCCAATGTTCCTATTGTTCATGTTGCAAGATTGAGGCAAGCACAGACATGGACATTTTTCTTTGCCTGGAATAAGTCATGTTGATTGATGATATATTGGTATTTGCATGTTGTTTGTTTTCTTTGGAACCATGTTGATGCGCTGCATGTTAGTTGTTTAAAATATTAAAACTCGGATAAGCGGAGATGGTACGGTGTGCCCAGTGAAGGTCCTGTGTGTGTGTGTGTGTGTGTGTGTGTGTGTGTGTGTGTGCATTCAGTGCATTTTATGAAGTGTCAAACTGTCTCCTCAGGGGTCTTAGACCACCTCACAGCTTTCAGCAGTAATCATGGAAAGTGAGAAACTACAGCCTCAGCTGCTGAAATGGCATACTTTGATGATGATGTTGTCAGAGTGGACAGTTAGGCTGACAAGCCTTTTTTTGAGCGGTTATGAATTCCTCAGGAATTCTGTGCTTGCAAACAGAAGGTGAAATTTGAAGAAAATCTGTTGTTTCCGTGGGGAAAGCCAATTATTGTTTCCGGTGATTTACTTTCACACTGTTGTAAAGTGGGAGGGTACAGCTGTCAGTTGGAACCATGAAGTAGCATCCTTTGCATCGGTCATGCTATCATATGAATAAGGTGTATGTCATGCTATGTTGTTACTTGTCAGTTATGATTTCCCTAAAGGGTTTTGGGGACTTAATGGGGCAGAAAATAATGAGATATCGTATTGGGAGAAGATGGCTGAAATATTATGGAGCTTTATTGAATTGAGTTGGATGAGGAATGTCTCTTGAATACAGTCCTGGATATAAAGGAATTTCTGTCAATTTGTCGAAAGTCAAATGTATGTCTTAGATAGAAAGTACAACATGTTAAATTCTGACAGTAGCTAGCATCAACAGATGTCTTAGACTTGGATAAGAGGAGGCATAGGCTATATGCTAACTGGTATAACCCACTTCCAGTGAATTATGCTAAGCTAGGCTAAAGGCACCAGACTGGGCTAGTCACACACAGAAAAGAGAACTCTGGGGTTGACAGCAAATAAATGAATTTCCCAAAAAGTTGGTGTGTGCCTTTAACACTTCTGCATGGGAACTTCCAGAGTTGTCTGAGAGTTTAGTTTTCTTTGTGACAATTAAACAACAGCCTGCTGGTAGAAAGGCAGGCTCGATGTGTGTGGAGAGAGAGAGAGAGAGAGAGAGAGAGAAAAAAGAGAAAGGGATAGAGAGAGAGAAAGATAGTAGGAAGATAAGGTGAAGTTGGAGCAGCTGGATTTGGTGCAGTAGAGTTGGGTTTATTTTACTTGGGAGAAAGTGTGTGAGGAGTGAGAGTGAGGGTTTTGGGGCTTAGCTGGGCCCTGTGGATTGGGTCTTGGCCATTGACAGTGCCCTCTCCAGGGAACTTCAGATAATGGCATGGGGATGGTGTTAGAGAGCCGATGTCAAACTATGCCACGTCATGTGTCACATTTTGCCACTAGAGAAAGTAATGAAGCTAGTGGAAGTGGCTCATTCATCATTGTAGTTTGTCCAGTTCTCAAGTGTTTTTGACCCTAACAGAAGTGTGCACTCACTCTTTTCCAGGGATGGGCCCCGTTCACCTGAACGAGGTTGCTTGCACAGGCTTTGAGAAGTCCATCGTTGACTGCAAATTCACAATGGACAACGAGTCGGGATGCAGTCATGAGGAGGACGCAGGTGTACGGTGCAATGTCCCCGCCATGGGCTTTCAACAAAGGGTAAGTTAGCCGATACAGCATGCAGCATGCAACAGATACCGGAGCCTACTCTTCCAGGACTCTCATTCAAAACACCCTGCCTCAGAATCACCACTATTTGACTAAAAATGAAATAATGCTAAAGTCATTTGCTAGTTAAATAACTTGTAGAATGGCATAGACTGAAAATAACTTCAATGTGCAGTTTGAAACTTTAAAAAAAAGTGTCAAGGCTTCTAGTGATGCCTATCTGTAGTTTTCCATTACTACCAACCTCGTTCTGTTTCCCCTGCTCAGCTTCGCCTCAGTGGTGGTCGGAGCCCGTTTGAAGGCCGCGTGGAGGTGTTAATGGAGAAGAACGGCTCGCTGGTGTGGGGCACCGTGTGCAGCGAGGGCTGGGGCACCATGGAGGCCATGGTGGTGTGTCGGCAGCTGGGTCTGGGCTTTGCCAGCAGCGCCTTCCAGGTGAGCGGCCCGGAGATGTGAAGACTCCGAAGGGTTGAATCGTTTACTGATGTGCATGGCCATAAAAGCAGTTTATACTGGGCAGTAATTTTATCCCCTTTCCTCACTCTCTCGCAGCTTTTGAAGGCATCTTTAAACTTAGCGTCTCTATCATTGCTAAAGTGTCAAGAATGAACATATGTGCACATGCAAAATATACAAGGTTAATAATGATAATATTAAAAAACAGGCATAAACGTCTGGAGCCTTTAGAATACCTCATCCACTTGAAGTTGCTAATTATATTAGCACTTGAAAAACCACTAGAACGGGAGGCTGTTGCTCGGTTGAGGAAAGATCTGAAGCTGCTCACTGAGCCTCTCTATAAATGACCAGTGATGTAATTCACCAGATGGGCTGTGGTTTTCCAGCAGATGAAGGTCTAGGGGGGTGGTTGAACTGGCTGCTTTGTGCAGTGGAAAATAGTCACGTTACAGCCTTCAGGCGATTGACTACAGTGCCAGCATGAAGTCGGATCATTTCCCTCTTTGATTACCGTCCATATTAAGACTCCTCTGCTGCTCATTAAAGGACATTTAAACTCATTCAAACTCTTCTAGCCATTTTGGGTGTAATCGGTACGTTAGCTACATTTACCTGAAGCAGGATGTGCTACAAAGAAAGCCTGTTTTTCAAATCAGAAGTGTAGGGAGGACCGGTGGATATTTTTCCAGGTGTTGAAAAGTCAAAATAATACGACTGCTGCCTTGATATTTCCCTGTGGATTTGATTGGTATGAGTTTTGTTTTTACTGTAATGCAGAAAAATACGCAAAGTCATCCTGTCTGGACAGTCTGCTTGCAAAGTTCTGTTCCCAAATGATAAACATTCATAGTGTCACAGTTTTAAAGTTGTTTATTTTCTCAGAGCAGCGCTGAAAACAGCCTGTTTCCTAGAGGTCAGAGTGTTTACCCTTGTCTACTGCTTCAGCAGTAATGTGTGTGTGTGTGTGTGTGTGTGTGTGTGTGTGTGTGTGTGTGTGTGTGTGTGTGTGTGTTGTGTGAGTGTATGTGTATATGTATATGTGTGTGCGTACATGCTTGTGTGCATGTGTGTGCACGTGTGTGTGTGTGTCTGTCGGTGTGTGTGTGTGTGTGTCTGTATGTGTGTGTAGCCTACGTGTGTGGGGGTGCACGTGTTTGGAGTTGCCACGGGTGACAAAATATTCCCTTTTAGTTTGCTAACATCGTGACTCTACCTTGGGATTATTTATAGGTCGCAGTGCTTGTGTTCAAAGGCATAATTACATGGTATGTCAAATAGGGAGTTTAATGGATGGCTTGATGGCTGTAATAGCAGTGACTGTCAGTCGCACAGGTTGGACATTTCTATACACTAAGGACGTGGAGGATGTGGATAAATAAATGGGGTTTTTGAGAGGAAATTATCAGGGTGTCGTTGGCTTCAGTTAGATTTAATGATGGATAGGCTACAGCTGATGTATAATCAGCACTGCAGTCAGTGATGTCAGTGTAAATTGTGGTTCAACATGTTAATATTACTACCGGTACTCAAAGCAAAAAAGTGTCTTAAAAGCTTGGAAATACTGCATGTATTCACAATGTAAACATCTAAGTAAACACATTTGGTTTGACTGAGTTATGTCATTTTAAGTATTTAGATTAGAACGTTTTATACAGACGATTTCCTATTCCTAATGTGGGCTTTGGACCCGTCGAGTGACCAGACCTGAGCTCTTAGACTTAGAACAAAGGAATGAGCTGAGTGGTGCCCGCTTGGAAAATACCAGCAGAGCTCCCTCTTATGGTCAAACATGTTAAATCAAGAAGTCATTCTCTCTTTTACCATCTTGCCTCCTTGCAACACAAAGGTCTTCTAAAATGAAGAAGTAACAACAAGAGGGAAACACCAAAGTGACTGGTGTGTGTATTGTACGACTAATTCAGAGCACTTTCTTGTTATGTTTTTTTTTTTCGTTTGCTAGGAGTCGTGGTACTGGATGGGGCTGGTCAGTAACGACGCGGTGGTGATGAGCGGCGTGAGGTGTTCGGGGACGGAGATGAGCCTGTCTCACTGCCTCCATCACGGAGAATTCCTCAGCTGCCCCCGCGGAGGAGGACGCTACACTGCCGGAGTCTCCTGTTCTGAGAGTGAGCTTTGTGCTACAGCACTGTTTGAACCCCAAATTGTAAGGGTTAGAAAAGTAAAGTAAAGTAAAAGCAAAATTGGTCTGGATAAGAGTGTCAGCCCCATATAAATTAAGACATATCACTTGAGCTGATCTTTACCTGTAGGGCAGTATTTCATTGTTGAATGATCCTGGCAAACACTTGTAGACATTTTCTGAATAGTCAGACTGACCGTCCTCCTCTACACCCCCCCCCCTCCCCCCTCCCCCTCCTCCCAGCGGCCCCAGACCTGGTGCTGAACCCCCAGGTGGTGGAGGAGACGACGTACCTGGAGGACCGGCCCATGTTCATGCTGCAGTGTGCCTACGAGGAGAACTGCCTGGCCACCACGGCCAGCTCCACTCCGGCTAACTCCTTCCGCCGCCTGCTGCGCTTCTCCTCACAGATCCACAACAACGGCCAGTCGGACTTCAAACCCAAACTGAACCGAGAGTCCTGGGTCTGGCATGACTGCCACAGGCAAGTTTTCGAGACATGATCCGAGCACGCTAGCTAGCTCATTTAATACAAGAAGAACTATGTCTGCGTATGCATACAGAACATGGTACTATTACATGCTTTATTGGTGAGAAAAGGAACAGAAATGAGACATGTTCGGAATAACTTTAATCTGATGCCATTTTGCCTGTGTCCTTGCCTTGTAATTGAAAAGCTGCAGCTGTGTACGCAGTCCAAAACGCCCTGTTGACTTCATGGCTGGTGCTGGATGGCATACATGTACATTTCCAGGGGCCACAGCAGATTATACTATGGAGCAAATCTAAAAGTAGATAATTTGGGGTTTCACCTTTCTTTTTAAGATATTCTAGAATCCAATTGGCATTTGCCAAGAAGAAATCATATGTTGTGTTAACTGAGCAGCTACAGACGACTTCAATTTATTTGAGGACTTGAAGACTTGTTTTATAAGTCGGCATATAAATGTGCTGTGTTTGTGGCATTGTTCCATAGGCATTATCACAGCATGGAAGTGTTCACCCACTATGACCTCCTGAGTCTGAACGGCACCAAGGTGGCCGAGGGTCACAAGGCCAGCTTCTGCCTGGAGGACTCTGAGTGTGATGAAGGTGAGCGGACATTCTGTACTCTATTGGGTCAGTTTCTTTAAGAAGGTACCGGCACAAATGAAGAGACATTTGTGCCGGTACCTTTACACTGTAGACATTTTTTATTTAAAATAATATACTATTACCTTACTAGTACCTTATTAATGCCTCATTAAATGTAACATAATGTAATGTAATCAGACATTAAAGCTCTGAAATGTACAGAATCAGTAGGTAGATAATTGCACATGATAACGTGATGATGATGTTGTTTTTATAGGCATTGAGAAACGGTATGAGTGTGCAAACTTTGGTGACCAGGGCATCACAGTTGGCTGCTGGGATACCTACAGACATGATATTGACTGCCAGTGGGTGGACATTACGGATATCAAGCCGGGAGATTATATATTCCAGGTAATATATCTCCATTCTTTGTTGTAGCTTCGACAGCAGTGCCTTGGCTGAGTTCTCAGCTCAGCATGTTCTAACGTTCTAACAGCCACACTGGAGTCCAATTTGCATCACCTTACACAGTAAAAGGTGAAACTAATGAAATACCTCCATCACCGCAGGCCATTATAAAATCTACAAATATGCTCTACTGCCACATACGTACTCAGTATTTCACAAAAGCAGTGTGCATAGTTGAAGTTATGCTCAATTGACCCATTTTTACATTACATTAAGTTTCTTAATGGATTACATAACTCAGTGTGGTTAGTATTACATTTCATAGAGAGATAACACTGGTAGAGATAATTCAAACAGTCAAGTCTACCATTCTAGATAGAGTTGGACATAAGATATAGGTACAGTTATCGGTCCTTATAGGTATTCTTATCATTAACATTAAGATTCTACTTGATTCTACTTTAAGAATGTAAAAATATGGCAAGTAGTACTTAAAACTACTCCATTTAAAAAATTCTCCATTTAGGCCAAACATTCCCCCTCTTTTTACAGTAAAGCAAGTCTGGCCATAATTTATGAGGAAAGGGAGCCCTCTTGTGTGTTTTTTTGGTATTACTGAGAGACTGAGACATTACTGTAAACACACTTTTACACACACTGGAGTTCACGGTGAAGTTAGATTCACTTTGCCTATGAATTCAAATGATAAAGAAGTGCAGCTAGTCAACAGCTTTTGCTAAAGCAAAATTAAGTGGAATCCCTCGGGTTGCAAGCAGATTCCTTCAAATGCACCGCTGACTATCAAAACACTGATGCACTGCTTGCTGTCAAAGGGAAAAACAGATGTCATTTTCATTGGTTTAAAGGATGTTACTCCCAAAACACACCCATAAGAACAAGCCTTTTGCACCCAGCGCCCAGCGTTTGATCACAAATTCATGCCATTAATGTCTATAAACTTTCCTGTCTATCCATTTCTGATCGTCAAAATAGGGACCTTTAACTCTCTAATACAAAATTAATATTTCTCTGTTTAAATTTTTGATGTGAATGCTGGAGAGCTTTGAATAATCAAAATGGTTAATGATGTTGGCACTCAATTTTGGACATTGATTTAAACTGGGGTGAGCGCTTCTGAACTGCTCTCTGTTAAAATGATAATGTTCCCTCAGCAACACCAAACTGTTATCACACTCATATATTGTTTTTATTTTACCTCAGGTTGTTCTCAACCCCAGCTATGAAGTTCCAGAGTCAGACTTCTCAAATAACTTGGTGAAATGCAGATGTCGCTATGACGGCCACCGCATATGGATGTACAGTTGTCACATAGGTAAGATGGCTGATCAGTCGAATATGGCTTCATAACTTTTTGACTTGAACATCATCAAACCCTATTCATATGTAATTCAGTCATTTTCATATTATAGTGTAAATATAATTATACCGTAATTTCACGACTATTAGCCGCGGCTTACATTGATTTTGCAAAATTTCTTCCACTATGAGGTTAATACAGGGGGGCAGCTAATATGGTATTAATATGGTTTTGTTTCTTTTAACTTGGATAAAATACTGTCCTGCGGCTTATACACAATGCGGCTTATATGCGGGAAATTACTGTAGATAATGATTGACCATTGTTATTAATAATTATTTTTTCACCCCAACCAAAGGTGGTTCGATGAGTGAGGAGGTGGAAGATACTTTCCCTGGTCTCCTGAACAACCAGGTATCCCACAGGTAAAAGGAGAGAAGCCAGCAGAGAGGACCCGAGGGAGCCAATCGGAACCCAGCCCAGCCGTGAGATTACCCAATGCCCTTAACCACTACAGCCCTCGTGTTTCCACATGAGCACGACCTGAACTGCTCAGAGACACGTGCATCTCATCCCAGCACAGTCTGCTTCGTGGCGTCTTTTTACGCTGATAGAGGCTTTTTCCATCAAACGTCATGCCCTGGAGTAGGGGAAAATCTTTCACCAAGAACTATGCTCCTCCAAACGGGTTTGGCGCCAAAGGGATACACAATCTTAAGAGATGGTGCTCATGCCTTGTGTTGAAGCCAGCCAAGTTCTCTGTACAACGGTAGTGTTAGTTGTCAGATGAGATGCACTGTGTTTCTGTGAAGCAAGCTCACTTCAAACATGAAAGGGAATTCAGATGCACTTTGTTTACTTAAACGGAACATGTGGTTCAGGTCATTTTGTCAGTTGGGAAATATAATAGTCTTATAACTACTCACCATATCTCTAATATTGATTGAATATTGTTACCTGCCAGTAGAGATGCAACATTGCTATCCATCAGTGCCTTCATCAATGCCGTTTACATCCCAAAGCCAGTATTCTTCATCTCAGAGCGAGCAGGGCCCTTCGAGGACATGCAGGCACCACTGCTTGGATATGCTCAGATGATGCACTGCACAGAGCTCACTTGTGACGGATTGAGATGTTACATATAACCTCCCATTCAAGAAGGCCACAGTATGAACACTGAGGTTGGAGTGTACTGTACGTCTAGAGACACAGAGATGAGGATGAACCCTCCCCTCCTTCACTGGCAGGGGTTCACATTGTGGTCACTATGGTTACTCATTGCAAGCCACTAATCACAGTGAAGTCACAGTATGACCACATCCACACTTAGTGCCTTTAGTATCAGGACTGACCTGACCATTCTGAAAGGTTCTCTTTCACTTGTGATCAGACTCCTGGGTGGTGTTGAATCTGTTTAGCAAAATTACAGTATGTGTCGGTACAGTAGTGTTTTAAGCTCAAATGGAAAAGCAAATAACTTATCCATATTGTTTCACATTTCATATTCATCTAAACACTGGTAAATATAGTTAAAATAAAACAGTTAAGCCTTCCATTTTAGATATTCACAATGGTACTGGTGTTTTAATACCATATAGCTATACTTATAGACAGTTAAGGTTAAATATAGTTACAATTCTATAAATGAATATAGGTACATTTCTTTGTTTTTCCGTCCACAGATTTGTATTCTATATCACTGAGATTTGTATTAAGCTACACTATGTTCATCAATCGTGGTCTGGTTACATTAATTATACTGACGGACTGACCTATCCCTCCATATCAATCTGCTCAACATCTGTCAGATCATAGTATGTCCATCATTATAAAGGTTATATTAAAAATGCATACAAGGCTTGAAATCTGCCTGTCATATCTGAATCTTAATGATCTTGTATACGGTCATAGGTTTCGCCTTGCCTCATTTCACCTCAATTCATCATGAACATTTCAACATCTTTCAGCATTTTTTTCATTTTTTTTTTTAAGAAAAATTGTTTTGGTATTTATTGATATGTCAGGGAGTCTCGTTGTCTTCTTTGAAAGTATTCTCCTCTTATTGGTGCTAAAAAAAGCAATATCCTCTGTTTTTTGAGGGTACTTGTCACCTGAATGACCATGTTATATATATATACACTTACTTGAATGGAGTGTAAAAATCCATGTTGTGCATTTTTTAAACTGTAATAAATACATATATCACATTGCAGATTGTGTGTTTTCTGCACATAGATAGTTGTTCCATGATGCGTATCATTACTAGTGGTAGACTACAGTCGCTCCTAGAGGGAAACCATCATGTCTAGTTTACTGTGTTCTGACTATTACTGTCTTTCCTTCCATTCATCTGGCTAATTACTGTAAATGATGAGTACAAGTTTTACCCACTCAGGAGCCACTGCCCCCTTCTGGTACAATGCATGAAATAGCTGAATCCATGCTGGAGTTACTGAATCAGTCTTTTATGAACTGTCTTCCACTATTGCAGGGCGCCACCAAGTGGGCTGGCATGCACATTGCAAGCACTTATTATACAAGGATCTGGCGAGAGTCAGGTTAATTGTAAAAGTGTTCATTTGTGGTTTTATTATTGTAAAGTTATTCTGTTGTAAAGTTGTCAGTCATGTGAATTAAATAATTACACACATTAACTATTAATATGCTGGTTGGACAAGGGTGTATTTAGTTTTTGCAACACTCGACACACAACTGTATATCAAAAGAAAAGGTGTGTTTAAAAAGTCCAGCTTTCACAGGTCAATGAGAGTGAATAGAAATCAACCAATCAACTGAGAGAAGCAGGGCAAGGAAGGCATTGGCGATTCCACACAGTGGGGCACTGATTAATTCAATTGTGGCATGAGGCAAAACATCCAGAAAAACATAAACTGGCTCATGTTAAATCAGCACAGATATACGTTGTACGAAACACCATTCTCACAAATTGAAGGACAAAGACCATACTCTCACATCAAATTGATCTGTATTATTTATTTATTTATTATTTGAATAAAATGCATATAAACAAACAAACAAACATATAAAAGATAATTATAAAAGTTATCTATCACTGGGTTATGCTGTGCTAAAACAAATTCCCCCATGGGGACATGGGGACATTACAATTGATATTCTATTATATTCTAGTAAATGAAGATAAAGCCATACAGTATATATACAGTATACTCCTCCAAGACATTTTCCCCACAACTTACACTATCTATTTTTGTAGTTATTAAAATAATTTGACATTTGACATTTTTGAACACTTCTCAACTAAATGCTTACATGTTTCTTTTATGAGACAAGAATGAAATAAACACTAATTTGATTTAATTTAAGACTAACCTTAATCTAAACTATTGCCTAATTTCTTTAAAAAAAAACTGGCTTGCTGGTTAAGCAAGTAATCTACCAATGACGTAGGGTCTATGGAAGCATAACCTAACATTCATAATAGACCTCTGAAGTTCGCCTACAAATAGGATCCAAAGCTGCCATCTTTGCCCATATAAGGAGTTCCGGGTGTTAATTGAAGCTAACTGCCTATGGCAAGTTACATTGTAGGTTAGCTCTGGAGTAGCAAAGATCAAAGTGTGCCATCTTCACCTACCGAAGATCACAGTATCCTCTTGAAGGCAGAGGACAAAACTGTGTAGGGCTAAACGTCTGCATTTCCAAATTCTTCGTCCCCATGAGATTTCAACAGGTGCGAAAATTCAAAATCCCCATGTTATTTTCCCATAGAAAAAATCTCAAGATACCGGATCTCCTTATTTGGGCAAAGATGGTAGCTTTTTTGTAGGCGAACTTCAGAGGTCTATGCTGCAGACCCAGGCCCAATCCCATTTTTCATTCTTCCTCTTCCCCTTCCCCTATAGCCTACCCATTGGAATTATTTAAGCAAAAGTGGAATGTGCCTAATGTTTCATTTATCGGGACAGTTATGCGATACAGACTAATGCGCTGGAAGTGCATCAAGAAAAGTCCCTCTGTTAATGGCCAATCATAAACGAGGATTTTAGGGTAGCACCTGGAGTGGCCAATCGAATCTCAGGGGTGGCCCGTACCACCTGGAGCCCCCTCCTGGCTGCTCCAACTGAAGGAAAGATAACTTTCCCTTTGGTCTGTGTGGCAATAGCCTAATGGTGTATAGGAGTCTTTGTCCATACACAGATAGACAGAGATATTACTGTAAGATATATAGCTACAGATATTTAGATATATGTAGATTGATAAAGAGATTTTTGAAATCTATGAGTCTACAGCAGGGAGATACTGTATTTCATCTCCATGACAATTAGCCTGGACATTAGAACCACTAGGTCATTAAAGAAAGTGTGCAGTTTTACCATATCTGCAGGTTGTTGAGACAGTTTTAACCTGTGCTTTCCCTGTGCATGTATTGCAGTGTGCGTTCGAGATAAGCACTCTTAATTTGGTCAAAACTGAAATGCAAAACATCATCACTCAGCATTCCACTCTGTGTCTGCTCTGCTCGTCCATATTTGCCCATGGCATTCTGTCACTTCAAGTGCTGCTGGCAGCCCATCTCACTCCGTCTGTCCGTCTTCTCTTTCTCTCTCTCTATCTCCCTCTCTGTGTGTCTCTCTCTCTCTCTCTCTCTCTCTCTCTCTCTCTGAACATGTCTGTGGTCCAGGAGACCCCCGTCTCAGCAGCCTCCTCTCTCTCTCTCTCTCTTTGTCTCTCTCTCTCTCTCTCTCTCTCTCTCTCTCTCTCTCGCTCCCTCTCTCTCTCTCTCTGAACATGTCTGTGGTCCAGGAGACCCCCGTCTCAGCAGCCTCCCCTGGCCACCTCTGTTTACATTCCTGCCCTTGGTATGTGTATGTATAGAAATACTTGGCAGAGATGGACTATGGCGGGATTAATCCCTATGAGCACTCTGCTCCTTCAGTGGTCTGTCTGTGCAATAAACAGGGATGTGCAGTAGAGATGATTTATTGCATCTGTCATCCCTTTTTTATAAACATAGCATGGAAGACGACATTGTTGGCTGTCTGCAATTCTTTGTTTAAAAATTGACAAGGCCATACCCTCTGGATGCTGAACTTTGTGCTGTTGCCTAATTAATGTTAAATTTGTAGATTATTGGTGTAATATCGGAAGACACCCACTGTAAAAGAAAAATCTTGACTGACAGCGAAGTGTTAGGGATGATCCTCCTGACTACGGGTCAGTTTCGTTGTGTGTGGTGTTGGTCAATATCTGGGAGCCTCACCAAGTAATTTCTGCCAAAATATTTCACAAATTGCTTAGACGTCTGTGGTCCAAGTGTTAGTGATGTTCTGCAGACATTTCAGCCAAAATTACTAACATCTGAAAACCTTCAATGATTATATTGAATTGCTTTTACACTGTCGTTGGCACTATATCTGAGTTGATCATGAATTACCGGATAACCTAATTTATAAGGCCTTATCATAAAAATGTGGGTATGAATGACAACTTAAATCAGAAAATATACCTCTCTTCACCTAGTATTGATGTGTATTTAAACTGGTGTTCTAGTAAGAGTGATTGTGTGGTTTTGAATGTGCACTCTGTGCGGTGTAGAGTTTGTGGCACTAATGAAAATGATCAGTCATTCATGCGCAGAACTACATGTCAGCGCAGCACCGCTACTCTGACAGAACATGCCAGGCCAACGGGTTACATGAGAAAGCCTTGTCACTTTCTATCCGTTCACTCGGCCACTATAGAGCCAAAGTCAGCAGGCCAGTGATACCGGGACAGGAGAGAGCTCCTTCCACATCCAAAAACATCACAGTGCCACAGGCAAGGAAGAGGCAACCTCGCCAGTGAGCTACAAACAATTTGAGAAATCAGTTCCATTCACAACTTTTAGTGGAATCAAATGTGCATGGTTAAATGTAATGTAATGTTTTTTTTAATTATTATTTATAATTGATTTATATTGGTCCTATGTAGGCCTATGTTGTTAAATTTATTTCTGCCGTGTACATCAGTAAGATATCAATCAGTTCTATTTCTTTCCGAGATACGTTTCTGAAGCAGTAAGCTTTTGCTACATATTTGGTTCATCTCCTTTTGTGGGCATTCAATATGTTATTGTCAAGAACTCTGTTAATCGTCCGGTGTGATGTTACAGCCCCTCTGTATCTGGGATCTGTGATGAGCAGCAGATTAAAGTTTGGGGTAATATAAGCAGGGGAAAGGGGCGAATGATTACTCATATAAAGAATGATTTACAGAGCCAGTTCAGCGTGTACCACCCCATCCAATGAATCCCGTATGTTTTGTTTGGCCTCGTGCCAATAAATTGGAGAGGATTAGATGAGTGTGGTCAATGAAGAGATGCAAACCTGTAAATCACACATCTCTAATCTTTTACATGCCTCACAGTTCTTTTTTTTGTACTTTGTGGAGACTTTTTTCCTGACCTTTTTCCTTCATCTGGACCCGGGACTAATTTGCTCTTTCATTTTTTTTTGGGGGGGGGGGGGGGGGGGGGTCTTTTTAGAGACAATACTAGATTGACTAGATTTGACACTTAATCTTGATACCATGTCAACATCTCAAATAAATGTATCTGTTTTTTTCTTTTTTCTTTATGGAGAGTGATTTGTAACCATAATGAGTTCCCAAAAATGTCCACCTATTCGAAATGACCGTAATTATTATTATAAATATATAAATTGCCACAGAATTATGCTTGCAACAATCAAGGTAGTTTCTACTACTTTACAGTGTTATGCAAACAGGTTGAATGAACATGGAAGTCAGGATTAAATCTTGCTCAGAAGTGTTGGTAGTCAAACACACATGATATACCTCTGAAACTCTACAGAACTGTGTACACAAACTACAAGGAAGTACTTGACTTAAGTCACTATAAGCACTGAATGTATGCTTTAAATCATTGAATGCCTTATGTTCTTAAACATGACACTACATATATAATTACTTAAACATTTACTGTATAGGCCATGGTGTTGAAACCTGTTTGGAGCAAACTCAAACACAGACTTATTACACAATGGTCTCAAAAGAATAGAATTTTATCAAAACCTTTCTTCTGATATTTGTACATTTTCATAACACATGCATATTGAAATGTGTTTTGTCTCTACTAAATCATTTTTATTTGACTGTTGACCATTTTCTGAACCTTTTTGGGCACAGTCAATTAATAGTATGCAATAATGTGAACAGAGGAAACACAGCATGCCAATCTGTTTGTGTATGTCTCTGCTTTGCTTATAAAAAGTCAGACATTACATCTTTAATACATAGTTGATGTGTCTCCTACGGAAAGCAAAACAGTGTGATTTTATGTTAAATTGCTTTGCATCAAACTGAAGTATATTTTCTTAATGTCACACCTCATCAAACATTCGTCTCAGATAAAAGCACTGTCTTTGTTTTGTTAATGATGCACATACAGTACTGTGTGATTTCATGCGCACTCATGGTATATTTTAAAATAAGAATATAGTGCAACCAAGCCAGATTCTGTGCATTCTAGGTCCAATTCTAAGGATTCACAATGTACTGTACCTTAAACAGGATTTACTATACCATAAACACTGTACTATTTGTTTAAACCATGGTGGTATTTTACACTGGTTACATCTAAACAATAAGATAATATATAAAAGAAAGAACAAAAATGTGATACTTTGATTCTTTCGCAGGTGCTTTTTATCAGATTTGTTTTCCCATAGTCTCCTCAAAAAGAATGTGCTGAAGTGTGGTGAAACCAGTCCCATGAGAGCTCCGTGCCTCTGACAGGATTGCACTAATCACGTCTCTCTCGCCGAGGGAAAAGCAACGTGGGGTCAGGATAAATTAAAAGCAGCCACTGGTCAGCTTCTTCGAGCCAACTGTGTCCGGGGAGATAGGGAGAGGGACACATGACCCCGCGGATCGAATATGTGTTGAATGTCCACCAAGGGCCTGGCTTGCGTGTCTTCCTCCGCTGCTGCACGCTGTAGCTGTAGCTGATGTGGACGCGGCCCGCTGTGCCTGCTGCGGTGCTGGCCGGTCCCAGAGCGGGGTGAGAACGAGTGTGCTTGGAACGCACCGCCAGGCCTTCTGGACCACTGAGCAGGCTCCAAGATACGCTCCCCTGTTCACCAGGAATTTCACAACAGCATTCGTGGAGGACAGGCCTATCCCCCCCCCGCCCCCCCCAATATCCTCCATACCACCGTGGGTAATCTTTGTTCCTCCAGTAATTAGAATCAGAGGCATGTAATTTGAACCAACCTTTTTTTCTTCAGATACACTAACCAGGTCTTGAGATGTAACGTTGTATTATGCTTCTTTCTAATGCTTCTTGTCTGAAGAGATAGCCAAACAACTGATTAACCTGACGGTGGATAAATTGCATGGATGAATGCCATAATACTGTATATATCTTTTTCAGATAAGATTCGTTTTGCAAGACTTTAACAGGGATAGCCAAAAACCCTTGGGGTATTCCAGTGAAGCCTTGACATAGTCACTGGGCCTGAATGGTGACTGAGCTACTGAAAGACCACCCAGCTTTTAGAGGTCAAGTTTTTAGATGACAGACCATGAATGCAGACACACTTCAGGATTGCCGTCTAAATGCATTTCATAAACCACTGGGGCAGCTGCCGTCAAACCTGTGAAGTCCAAACCATTCAGTGTGTCCTTTGATGTGGCACCATCCACGAGATTGCTCAATCTGAAAAAGAACACATCAATGCTTGGACCATTACCAAACGCTGTTTTGAACAAGCGTGGCTCTCAAGCATAAAGGTTCAAATCAGGATAAAGACCATCTCTATTTACACTACAGTAATGCTTGCCATGCCGTGTTCTTTCCCAAGGAGGTATGGACCAGTGGGTTAAAACAGCATATTGTCACGCCACTGTTTGGCCATGGGTACCGCCTTGTGTTTTGCGTCTCTATTTGGATTCGCCCAGAGGAGCGTTCTAAAAGATGTCCAGGTTCAAGTGTTTTCAGGGCCGAATGAACAAGTTGAATGGCCTCTCAGTTTTGCTTCATTTGGTTTGCTGTAAAAACTGGCACCTGTCTAGAGTGCTGGCTATGAGGTGAATTAGCGAGTAGTCTGAGGGAAGGGCAATTAGCCCCACTCTTAAACGTAATTCTAATTCCCTTAGTGTAATTTTTGTATATTTGTGAGTGTTTTACTCATGGTCAGTGAGTAACACAACCCGTAAATCTTTTTTAGAGAGATGTGGGGTAAAGTTTAGGGTTGATTAACTGTCTTTTCTAGCCATCTAGAATTCAGATCCCTTAATTTACCAGTTATATATTTTGCACAGGGCCCTGTGGAACCTGAATTATGATGCCAAAAGAGTTGAAAAGAAAACATTTTGACTGAGGAAAAGAAGAGTTCAATTCAGGCTTTACTGGCAGAGGGATACAGTGAGCATCAGGTTGCTTCCACACTTAACATTTCTAAGATGGTGATTTATAAGAACAAGGTCAAGCAGCAGACATTGAGGACAGCAAAGCTACAGACAGAGGGCAAAAGTGACTCTCCACTGGCCAGGATCACCGTCAACTCATTCGAATGTCACTAAGCAACCATAAGATGACATTGTGACCTACAAAAAGAATGGCAAATGGCAGCTGGGGTGAAGTGCACAGCGAGAACGGTTCAAAACAGGCTCGTATAGGGCCAGGGTTCAAGTTGTTTAAAGCTAGAAAAAAGCCCTTCATCAATGAGAAGCAAAGAGGAGCCAGGTTGAGGTCTGCAAAAGACCATAAGGATTGGACCATAGAGGACTGGAATGAGGTCATAAGGTCATTTTCAGCTTTGCCGTCATCTAATGGTTAGACGTAGACCTGGACAGGCCAGTGTAACGGATGCCGGCTAGCTTAGCTGTGTGTGTGGAGCGTTAGTAAACCTCAGTCCACGATGCCTCAAGAGTGCTGCTGGCATGAAAGCTAGTAGTCTGGGCTGTTAGCTGGATTGTTAGCACGCTAAATTCCCGATCCGAGGTGCTGCTGCGTCGCCGGTTCGAGTCCGGGTGTGTGCAGGGCTGGACCGCGGTGGTTCAACAACGCAAGTTACACCAGCTTACAATAGGCATAGAAGTGATAGTAGGATTAAGCTAGTACCGTAATTTCCCGACTATTAGCCGCGGCTTATACATTGATTTTGCAAAATTTCCTCAGCTATGGGGTTAATACAGGGGGGCAGTTAAATATGGTGTGAATATGGTTTTGTTTCTTTTAACTTGCATAAAACACTGTCCTGCGTCTTATACACAATGCGGTTTATATGCGGGGAAATTACTGTAGGATTAGACTACTGAAATCCCAAAGAGAAAGTGTAGCCAGCATGGATGGAGACTCAATGTTGGTGGGCTGACACTTTCACCCTCCGTGCAATCTTGAAAATTGAGTCAGTCCTGGTAATGGGCGATGACATTGAGATATGGTGAGCACTTGGCAGTGACAAGGATTTGCTTGGTCCTAATTACAGACAGTGTGTCACTTAATTAGATATTGTATCAAACCATTACTGTTATCCTAACAGATATGTTAGAATAAGCATCTCTACATGAATGTTTTCAGAAGGCCACCTCAATTTTTTGTCAGAGTACCCTGAAAGTGTCTCAGGCAGCATATTTTCCACAGGTGGTGAAAGTGGGTGGTACCAATTCAACTATGTCTCTCGCAGGTCACGGTCATGCTCATGGTCATATCCCATTCGTGTTCAGTGTTTTTCCATTTGAGGTTATGCTAAGCACAGCATAACACAATATAACAATCACAAACACAATCAATGAGGCATTAATAGTGTTTGTTTTCACGCTGCTGTGAAGGAATGACATTCAAGCATTTCCAAATGTATTAAGCAATAAAGATGAGACACACACTTTAGTAAGCCAAAGAAAAATGGTTTCTACTATGAAAGAAACAATTCTAGGGTTAAGATCTCTGCACATGGAAAGTCTACTTTAATGTAGATGGATAGGTAGATTCTTTATTGTTCCCCAAGGGGAAATTCAAGTTAATGTACAATAATCATATTTGTCTTATTATTATATGACATACTAGACATGCCCGCTCAATTGAGAGGCACTACCTGCTATCACTGTACCACATGGTAAAATGGTCTTTTTCCCTATTTATGTATTTTATAGTGTATGCAAATGCACTGTACTGTTATCTATCTGCTTCTTAAACTTCTTATTGTTCTCTCAACCAATTTGTGCGTTTAATTAAGCTCAAATCATTAAGTGCAAACCTTGTTCAACCACCATCGTGTAGGTCTTCTAAACAACACTTATGGTATGTATTTTTCATTTTGATAACTTTTTACTTCTTGAAATATTTGCAATAATTGAGCAATAATCGGCCCTAATTTCTGCGGCACCTGTGTCCTCTACAGTCTTCTTTACATCTGTATCACCCTCCTTTGAACCAAAGACTTTAGGCTGTTAACGGACTGCAAACTAGGAATATAGACCTATTGAAACCTGGCACCCCACCTTCCAAAACATTACTCACCATCTGTCTGTCACTCTGTCTACATTTATCTCTCCATATATCTATCTATCTATCTATCTATCTATCTGTTAATGCAATGAACATCTGTCTGTGTGTCACTCTGTCTGTCTGTCTGTCTGTCTGTCTGTATGTATGTTCCACACATAGGCCTAACTCTCGAACCACTCATCCGACTGACCTAAAATTGTGACCCAGGTCTTGCTAATGGCATGCATGAACTGCAGTGCAAAGTTTGGTCATTTTTGGACAAAAAATGACAAAGATATCGTTAAATTAAGCAAAATACAATTCTACCGCTCTCATAGACCTCTGAAGTTCGCCTATAAAAAGGATCCAAAGCTTCCATCTTTGTCCATGAAGCGATCCGGGAGTTAATTGAAGCTAACTGTAAGTTAGCTCTGGGATAGCAAAGATCAAAGTGTGCCGTCTTCACCTACAGAAGATCACAGTAGGCTATCGGCAGTGGACAAAACTGTGTAGCGAAAAACGTCTGCATTTCCAATGTCATCATCTCCGCGAGAGTTTAACAGGTGTGATAATTGAAAATCCCTATGTTATTTTCCCAGAAAAAAATCTCAAGATACCGGATCTCCTTATTTGGGCAAAGATGGTAGCTTTTTTGTAGCAAACTTCACTCTAACTCTAGCACTCCCCTTCTCGCTCTCACTCCAGAATAGGAAAAAAAAAAACATTTCGCTGACAAACTCACGTGTTGCCATTCATGGAAATTACGATGTCTCACTTACACAACGTAACGTTTCAAGATTGTTGATCTTGGATAAACATGCTGAGCCCGACACACATGCACCCATGTTGGTAAGCAGTAGGCTGTTAATGTAACGTAACGTTGCATAGGCTACTCTACATCAACAACTGCGGTTACCTAGCGGTTCTGTTGCCTGATCAGGTTGCTGATCTTGCCATTAGCTGCAACTCAAACGCCTTTCCCCTTCACTTTTTTACTTTGCAAAGTGACTAAAAAGCTCTACTAACTGCACGGGCCTGATTCTACTGTACATCATCGCCAATCTAACATGATCTACCTGCATCAATGTAATTGGGCAACAATTGGAAAACATTGTTTGTACGGGCACTGCACTAGTCTACATGAATCCACATAACGTTAGCCCTCCTTGCAACCAGTGAGATCACAAAATTAGACAAGGGTTACACGTTCTTCATCGAGCATACCTGTTTAATTACTAGGGTAGCCTAAGCGTTGTCTTTCCTCTTAACTCTGATGTTAGCGGACATAGGATAGCCTAATGATAACTGAACATACCATTAGTCTAACGTTAGGAGGGGAAATGTTGGAGACCCCTGGTATAACGTTAGCTAGCTGTAGTTTCTGCTTGTGCATTATATTACTGACTTTACTCTCAAAGCAAGGCGTGACGGCAATGATCGCCAACAATAATGGAAAATGAAGATAACAAATACACGTGAAATATTATCGTCTCAATCTTACCTCAAGCACTGTAACCTATCACCGTATCTTTTGCTGACGCCGGATGTACTGATACACAACTACGCTTCAAAGCTAAATTTTCCTGACGTCAGCGTGAAAAGGGCCTATTTTCCCGATAATGACCAGCGTTCTATTCACGATATTCCGCAGCCAACAATGGGGGTCGCCATGACACCGAAAACGGTTATCTATTTCCGGCGAAGCTGCATTGTATCTATTTTAACGTGATGGTTGACAATGCTTAACATATCATAACACATATAAAAGTAAACTTTTCTATTTTATATCGGTTATATATGATGTAGTATAATATCCATGCTGAGGGCAGAATTGTCAACATTTTGAGAGAAATCTAAGTTGAAGCATATAGTTACCGAGAACGCACATGTAAACAGAATGAATGGAAGTTGAAAACAGTATCGGAACGATACATATTTCCGGGTTAAGGAATAAGGTGGATACATTAGCACTTACATATTAACCACTATAGCAACCAACATGATTACCCTATCAACCAGCATCGCAACCACTTTAATTAGCATAGCAAACACTATTTCTTGTGTTATTATTCTTTGACAGTTTTCTTTGACTATTGCCCCTCTGTGCTTTTCCTCTATTCCTGTATTCCTGAATGACCTCTGTGTATGAAATGTGCTATATGAATAAAATTGACTCAACTTTACTTGACTTGACTATGTCTACTCTATCAACACCTTATAACTATCTCTGTATTATCTTTTTCAACCATATGATATTTTACATAGCTTTTTTGTCATGTCAATGTTTTGCTTTTTTGTTTCTTTTCATTATAGGATTTTTAAATAAAATGTTCACTATAGTAAAACAATAAGAGGCTTCGACAGATCCAGGACTGTGTACAGAGTTTAGACATCTAGATGACTGTCAGGAGTAATTTGCTTCTTATACAGTAAGTGTGTAGGATTGGAGTTCTGAACGGTGCCTTTATTCTGTTAACCAAATTAGAACAGAGACAGAAATGACGAAGATTGTGCCAGACTTCCGCCTATACTTGATTAATCTGCAATTGCACATCAAGAAATATGTCCAGCACAGCCCTGATTTCACCTTCTGACCAGTCCATCGTTGACTGACCATGACTTGCATTGGCCTTCTCTTCCCAGGCTCATCTCCCCCATTTCACCTTGACTCTAACCCCAGTTGGCCCTTATCCTAAAGTTAATCAGTGGGCAAGGGTTTGAGGAGCCACGCTCATACCCAGCAGGAGACTGTGGAAACACAGCTATCACTGACAGGCACTGGCTTGTCGTTGTTTTGCAGAGAGTGGGAATATGGCTATTCTGTGGAAGGATGGTGAGAGGGATGAGTGGAAAAGGTTAGCCTAATTGCAAAAAGGTCACATGTTGATTTCTTTTATAGCAAAAACAGTGGTCCAGTAATAAGACTCCATTTTTTACTTTTACAGGCCATTGATCCTTGATTACATGCATCAATTGTAAAACAACTGTATATAATCTGGCTATAATCTATTGACAGAGAGTGCATAACGCCACAATAAAAATAAACTACGTTGTCTGGCACATAGGTAGGCATTCACAAACAAGAACATTCAAGTCTGAGTGGCCCTTGCCCAATTAGACTTTTTCAGGAAGGCCGAGAATGACTCAGTGTTTTGTAATTTTAATGCTTTAATTCATCACTGTCACAGATCATTTATAAAAGTGAGTTATGACTGCCACACTGTGTTTTGATTAAATACTACTCTGTCAATGCTGAAAGAACACAATCCTCACACTCAAATGAAACTAAACACTTGTACATTGTCTCGGCATGACTTCAGTCTTGCGTCAGAGCAACTGACGAGCAATTTCAGTGTCAAAACAGTAAGTAAAGCATTTCAAAAGTGATTTATGAAGGTGTAAACGTTTCAAACGGCCTGAGATGTAAAGGAAACAACCGTCATTTTGAGAAACAAGAAACATTTAATGGAATGTTCAGCCTAGTTTATGTTTTATGTGATGTTTGATGAGGAAAAGCAACATACATAACAGAAAAGTGTCTACATGCCAGTGTGTTGTAGCCTGGCTACTGCTGCATCAGTAGTAATGTCTTCCTAGGTGTTCTTGAAGACAGCAGAAAACACTCCTTTTTTTTGGTAAAATGTTAAATGTGAAATTGAGAGTTTTCCCAGGCTCTGGCTAAAAGGCTGAGACAATTAACAATGGCGTATTTCAATAGACATTTTAAAGGGAGAGAAACCTAGGGTCAAGTGCCAGTGAGTCGCTCTATTTCAGGCCCCTTTTCAGCAGCCAAAGAAATGAGAAAGTCTCTCAGCATGGTTTTGTGACTCGAGTGCTCCATATGAAGGCCCTGTCAGCCTGAGCACAGCAGGAACAATTAACCAGCTCTAAAGACCACCCTCACATTACCTTTACAATGTGCACTAAACATATATGCCTTTGTGCTCCTCGCCCCCTCTCAGCCGGTTGACACTTGAGTCCCCGGACCCCGGCCTCGCCACCTACAAAAGCCCCCAACTCCACCCGCCCCCCAATCATGGGCATATGACAGAAAAGGCAGAAAAGCTTTTACAGTGCAATTCAGCCACAGTTTGCCGCCGGCATAAATCAAGAGTCCTGGTTTGTACTGGTCAGCCCGTGACGGTGTATTCAGTTTCCATTAGAGACCACTGGCCGCAGCACCGGCCCGGCCCGCGCGGCAATAAAATCCCAGTGGCTGGCCGTTAACCAGCATGTGTTCTGGATGACTGGTCCAAATGGTGCTCATTAGAGGGTTCTGGAGCAGCGGCCGTCCACATGGAGAGGGTCCTGGACAGCCTGCAGTGCTTTCAAGGGACAAACAAAACAACGGCCAGCCGGCGCGAGGACCCGCGGAGGAATGCTCCAAAACTTCATCCAGATCCCCCTTCTTAATTGACCCCCCCCCCTCTCCTCTCTCTCTCTGTTTCTCTCTCTCCCTCTCTCTCTCTCTCTCTCTCCCTCTCTGTCTCAATATGCAGCAGGCCCAACCGTGTGCGGGGATGCTGAGGACACGTCTGCAAACACATTCCACACGGGTTGCGTCTGAGGTGGACACTCGACGGCATGGTTCAGATGGCCGCGGTGCGCGTCGGCGGTGCTAGGCTGGCCCCCTGGGCTCGAGGAGATCGGGGAGCATCGGTTTCGGTTTTGAGCTCAAAAATGTGCGAGCGGTGATGAAGTGTCATGGCGAATGCTTTGCGAACAATGATGATGTGTCATGGAAAAGACTTGGGGTCATTTCATAACAAATTCTTCGATAAGAGTGGAAGGAGGCCTTCTTTTAGTGCTTTGAGGCAGATAGTGCTACAGCCACACTCAAATACTCACACACACACACAAACAAAAAAACAGTTGCAATGTACACAGCTTGAGGTGAAGATACCATGGTAGATTAGATGTTTGGAAAAACAGCTTTTGCTGATGATGCTCTCTGTCAAATTAATGAATAGTCAGAGATAGGATCAGGAACGAAATGTCAGAGGCTTCCCTGTTAAACATTTGTTGCTGGCAGAACTTTTTGGAATAGGCTGAGTCAGTGTGGGAGGTAGGATTGGGAAATATTTAAGGATGGATTGTTTTTTTTTTTGTTTGTTGGTTTTTTTTCAAATGTGATTTGTACGAGTATATCTGTATGAAAGTGGAAGGCCACAAAAATGCATATTAAAATAACACTTTGGATTTATTTGATTTGAGGCACCACTACATGCACAGACATGAACACCCAAAACCACAAACATGCACATACAAGCACACAAACACAGTATCCAAAACAGACCTTCAACTCGCATACACTCATATTGAAGGATTCTTGACACTTTCATCATTTTATATGCAAAGCTAATACAAATCATTGAATGGCACTATGATACATTTATTGCTTTCTTAATGTAAATATCCAAATAATGCTAGTGTGCTCAAGAAAAATGGAATACTTAAAGACTCATTTCCAGGAAGTTCTTAGAATGTTGACAGGCACTCTTTGAACGTTCTACCAAATCCCAAGCAACATGCAGTTCCACAGAAGAACCATGGATGGCACTAACACATTCACAAATGCTTTCTGTGCAGCAGGCTGGTGCAGTGTAAGAATGCAAGGCTACAGTGTATGTGAATAAACCTTTTCAAAAGCACACTGAGACCTCATTGTTCACTGAGTTTCTACACCTGCCATGAGTACATTATGTGGGGGTCATTTTTATATTTCCAACACTTTCCACCTATGTAATCTTTCAGCGGTTTCAGACGCACGTACGGAAATATGTGTAAATGTGTACATTAGAATGTGGTTATATATATATATGTGTGTGTGTGTGTGTGTGTGTGTGTGTGTGTGTGTGTGTGTGTGTGTGTGTGTAATACAAATACACAGGTTTCATTCAAACGGCTACTCGTGTGACCGTATAAAACAGAAGTACCTTTACTCGGGCAAATAACAATAGAGACCAGATGTGGAGAATTTGGGGCACAAGGCGAGTGCTGGGCCCCTTAAAACAGTGCCTGGCTCCTCTCCAGGCCCCGAGTGTGATCCACACACTGTAATAGCACAGTGGATTGCTCCAACACCATGGAGGGATAGCTCCAAAGTGAACACTGCTTCAGCATAGACCCCCATTCGCTACACTATGGACATTTATGATGAAAAATGGACAGTTTACTGTGATCCATAACATAATAATGAACCTCCAATTGCCCATTTCGACAAGATGGTTTTTTTTTTTCTGTCTCTTGAGTTAACCTAAACCAGACATTGATCTGGCATAGATCCTGTGTGGAATCAGCTGGTATATCAGACATCATGACATTTGGCAGAAACTAAAGTGGACAGACATCTTTAGTACAGCTTCCCACCATATACATGGTGCAGCCTGTTCGCAACTTTTAAATAACTTGGTAGTAGACAGCCATGCCGTGTTATATATATATATATATTATACCAAAACAGACACTTTCCGTGTCCAAATCTTTGAGTAATGGTCTAATAAAATGTATGCTTCATTTGATATGAGTTCAAATACTTTTCACAAAGGAAGAATGTCAAACTTTACAACGTACAGTATGCATGGATTGTGAGAGTAAACTGGATTGAACTAGAACCACATTACCTCTGGAAATACCTTCTTTGTACTTATTTGCAGCTATTTTCTATTCTGCCAAGAAATTTCTATCTGGGAAATCCCTGACCCCTCAGAGAGAATCAGATTTTGCTAAGACCTTTAGAGAGGAATGTAGAACTTGGTAAATGTCCAGCCCCTTGTTCCGTCCCTGTCTATACTCTTAAACATTATTTGCTAATGCTTCTGTTGCTAATAAAACTTTACAGTCATTGTATATCACTTCTTATCGTAGCCCACATATACAGTGGCTAACATGCTGGTTGTTGCATGCTGGTTGCCATTCATTTTGTGTTAACATAACTTTGTAAAATATTTTCAGACTCCATGATTCAATAACCCTTTTTTTGACTTCCTCATATACTGTAGATAGTATATTCAACTTCACTCACAGGTTAATACACCACAAATGTGCCAGAATAACCGTTTACTTACTTTTTAATGAGTGGTGAATTGCATGCCACTGTATCTTGTAATTTGCTGAATTTCAATTTTATTTTTTTGCTGTGTTAGTTCAAAATGCTGTGGAAATGTGAGACTATCGCTGTCTGCAGGATGCCTGGTAAGCATTTGCAGTGAAACGCTATATGCCTTTAAATGTTTATTAGCTGTTTAATATCCTGTTTAGAGTGTCTTTTATCAGTTGGTTCCTTGCTTTTTCCTTGATTCAGTCACTATTTCCTGTTGCTCCTGGTTCCTTTCCCTTCTAACAGCTTTGATGAACATGGTGTTCTATGTCCCAATTAGTTCCGTTTCAGGTCCAAATTATAAGGCTTTTGTCACATACTGTGGGGTCGCGTTTTATACCAGAGAAAGGTTCCATGAAGGATTTATATTTAATTCATTTTTGTCTGATACTAGTGACTTATGTGATAGTGAAAACAAAATATTTTGTGTTTGGAACATCTATTCACACAGTTCACCATATAGTATAAGTATATGATGGGTATTCACCATATAGCACATGTGAATATGAGGATGTTCCGAACACAACAATGTGTCCAGTATGTCTTCAGGTATATTGTGTATGCAAATTGCCAGCCTTAAGCATTCACTGTTCAAAAGGTGGGCATGTGTACAAAGGTCTTTCCACACTGTAATACAACTTCAACAGATCAAAACCAACCACAACCATTAGAGCCTTCTCTTCTGACATCGTCGTGATTTTGCGGTTCATAAGAAACCAAAAGATGAAAATAAATGGCTTGTTCAAGCCAAATTGGGTGGAATAAAGACCATGTTTATCCATACCGGCCCACTTAAGATTAAACAGCCCAAATCTGAAACATCTTCCCCCTCCTCTGGCTCTCATTACACAAGTGTAGGAGAGGCTTTTTGTCCTTCTTGGTCTGGTTCGACATACTTTGGGGCCAAATCCCCTGGAATCGCTGTGATTCAAGTCATGGACTTAGTTAACTTCACAGTGAAATATCCCATGGAAAATTCGTTATCACCGGCACTGGTCTTGACAGAATATAAATGGAATCTTTCCGACTCATATCCAGGAATCAGATACTGTACTATGCTTACTTCTCAGAAGATGAAAAAGAAATTGCAGGAAGTCACTGAATCAGCCACTGATGTGAAACTCCCATAGATGAATGTTCTTCTTTGACACTGACATCTTCGTGGCTAAAGGCATGACTTCATAAATATTATTCTTAGTGTATTTGACTGTACCTCTTTGAAGTTGGCTAAAAATGGCTCGCTTTTAAGGTGAGACATCTGATTATTCGGGAAGCCTTAGTTGGAAACGACGGCCTCCGCCTTTGCAGAAACATGAGCGAGATGTATGGTAATGAACGAGGGAGGGAGAGAGAGAGAGAAAGAAGGGAGAAGGGAGAGAGAGCCAGAGAGAGCCTGAGCAGTGAGAGAAGTGGAAAGAGGAGAGAGAGAGTTTTGAAACTGGAGAGAAGCGGGAGGAAACTGGTCCGGCGAGTCTTGTCAATCCCACACATCTCCGTCAGAAAAAGTCAACATCTGAGGAGAGAACCAGCAAACACGGCGCGAAGAGAAGGATATGGGCAGGGGATGTAAAAATAGGATGGTAGGAAAATGGAAGTGAGAAGGGCAGAGAGACAGAGAGAGAGAGAGGGAGAGAGAGAGGGGAGGTGAGGGAGGTGAATGAAAAGGAAGAAAAGCAGTCCTTTTCTGGCAAGCTGGACTCACACTGAGTCAGTCTGAGTTGATCTATGTCAAACTAAATCAAATTAGAGCATTAGGTGGACAGTGGCCCTGAGTCACACTGTCCTCTGTGACTTGTATTTGACTTAAATCTCCCTGATGGGAGCTTTCATTTTGCTGCCATTTTAATTCGAGTCAAATTACTTGGTAAATATTTAGTTTCAATTAATGGCCCACGCAGGCCGTCCCAAACCAAACAAGCGGTCGGGTTTTCATTCTTTCACTTTCAGTTACGCTCACTGTAAACCACCCGTTCTGATGTCATACAGTTCCTCTACACGGAAGGGAAACTCTTCCTTTCCATGTCCAAGCCTTATGCCACCTTGTGTACAATCAAAAGGCTGGACTGTTTTATTTGTGTCCGTTTGTGGTACATTAACAGGCATACAAATACAGGCAACACAACTGTTGTACTGCATACTGTTGAGTCACACGTTATTGTCAATTGTGTAAAAAAATATTATAAATATTTTTTCTATCTACACGCTGTCTCTTGTGAAATACTCAAGTCATGCATATGACTGATGGCATTTCTACTATATGTTTACATATTACTATTATGTAAAAGACGAATGAAACTTGATTATATTATGTTTACTGTATATGTTCACCCCTTAAGGAATTAACACCACCGGTAATTTAAATGATAATTCCAGTATGTTACTCCATGGTTTGCTGCAGAGGACATAACCAAAGAAAACAGCTACATCACTTATCCACAGAAAACAAACGAGCCTAAGCACTGGGGCCAAACAGATACAAATACTTAATTGCTCCTCGTGTAGCTGTGGAAATCCAGGGCAGAATGACCCCAAGATAAGGCTCCTCCAGGCCTCTTAAACAAATCCAGGCATAAAGAAAGCACGGGTGAATATGGAGAGCAGGGGAAGGCAAGGCTAGCACCAAAGAAGGGGGGGTTGTTATATTCATGTGAAACGGGCCCAAACAAAGAGCCCATTTTTCTTGAACCAGACAACCCCCCACTTTTCCAAGTAAGATAAATAAATAAATATGAAAGGGGGAAAAAAACACTCAGCCCAGTGAAAAGGTCCAGGGCAGAGTGACTGACAGACAATTGAAAAGACAAATTGTTACATTGTCTTTGGCGAAGGATGGCAGCAGGGTTGACGCTCATAGGTAATTACGCTGAGACGTGAAATGGAGGTTCATAGGTCAGACAGTGTGTCTGACCCCAAGTTTGAGGGCCAGTCCATAGGGCCAAATAGGGGAGGGGGATCTCACTGATTTTCTCACTGATCCCCCTTTGCTACATCTCCTAAATATTTGTCACAAAAACTTAGTGACACAAAATGCCCTGGTATCTCCTCTCTTTTTTTTTTTTTTTTTGCTTCTTTTTTCCTTCGTCTGATTATTGCTCTCTTCTCCCTTCTTCACTTCCTCTATAACGTTTTTAAGAGAGCTGCGAAGTGCACACACACACACACACACACACACACACACACACACACACACACTCACTCACACACACACACACACACACACACACCAGCTTTCTCGGGGTGCTGGTGCTGAGAATCGCTGACGAAGGCATTTTTTTCTTTCTTTCTTGCAGCCACTCACGCATGTTTGATTTAATTGCTTCTCCAGTCCTGGGTGCCCCTGCTCTGCTCCACTCCGCGCCGCTCCGCTCCGCTCTGAGCAGCTGGCTCCGCAGGGGCGGCCGGACCGGCGGGCGGCCTGAGGGATCGCTCCCCTTATTTTGACAGTCAGACGAGGAGACAAGGTTGACCTGTTCCGAGCCCGGGCCCTTGCCTCTTTCCCAGGGTGTTCCGGCGCTGGGAATCGCCACTGGCTTCTGTCGCAGGCAGCGCAGCACTCTCTTCACCCCTTTCTGTGGCTGTTTAGGGCAGAGGAGGGAGAGGAGGGGGAGGGGGGGGAGTGGAGGTGGTGGTGGTAGAGGGAGGGAGGGGGGACAACATGACCCTTGAATGTTTTGGAAATACACTGAATGGCAGGTGACCCCCCCCCCCCAACACACACACACACACACACACACACACACCACCACCACCACCACCCAACACATCCCCTACCCCCTACCAATGTCTGCCTCTTTTCTAACCAGCAGCTGGGGTTAACAGGAGATGGCATCTTTCTCATCAGTGAGGCCTGTTTTCCTGACTGTTTCACTGAAGTCTGACTTGAATTTGTCATTTACATTACAAATATACTTTATTCTGGGTCTGAATGAATTCGTTTTTTTAACTGTAGGTGAAAAAAAATTAAAACCTGTGGTATGAAAAAAGCACTTCACATACAGTATTTTTTATGTCATTATACCCTGTATGTGCATACTGTGACTGCCAATATCATTCTGTTTTTTGGTTTGGTTTTGGATTCATTGAAGTGAAGATCGCCTTCAGAAACACATTTGGGTTATGTGGGACTGGTGTTTCTATTTTTCCCAGCACAAAGGGAGATGGTTAAAATCAGGAGTGATTGTGTAGAAGGCAGGGGTGGAGGTGAACACAGCTGAGGTGGTGTGAGGTGGTGGTGGTGGTGGAGGTGGTGGTGGGGGGGAGGCGGCATGGTCAAACTCCTCAGTGGTTGGGATGACTAAACGCACCAGGCCATGCTTTCTTCATTAGCAGGAATGGGTTCCTGATGAAACCACACTGAGGTTTCTTCAGGGAGGAAAAAAAAAGTTGGGAATTGGACGGCTTCCCATTAGTTTACACATGGTCAAGAGAAGAGCATTCCTGCCTGTGCTCTGCATGTGCGCAGATCCACTGTAATAGCCGCATATGTCCGGCTAAACTGCCGGAGACATGACATCCCACTGAAGCAAGAAATTCTGAATCTGGATGGGAGATTATGTATGACTCACCAAAACTACATCTTACATTAACACAAAATACACAAAAAAGTTGCTCGCAACGACAGAGAGTTGACAGTTAGTGGTGTGCTGGCACAATATCTGATTAACAATATACTCTTATGGGATCAGGCGAAAATTCATGTTCACACTGGTTTAAAGTTAAAAAAAAAAAAAAAAAAGAACACCCTGTGTCTGCTGCTCTTTGCTGAACACAAACGTTACCACACAATGCGTGGAGGTATGCACCCTGCAGTACCGCTTAGTAAAAATAATGTCCATGGAAATGTATGAAACCATGACACATGCCTCTTTTGAAGTGTGCTTAATATCACAAGCCATTTGTTTGTATGTGTGTTTCATTTCATTTTTATGCCTGGCAGATTACTGTAGTTTATGCATGGCTGGAAATGCAATAATGCTCGTGACACTAATTAAAAAGAATACACACAATAACATCCTGACAATAATTTACAGATGAACTAAAAGTTTAAATGGTGACACATGGCCTAGTGCTGTAATGCCTGTGTAATCATATACATATGGCTGTCAAGTTGATTCTAAGCTGCAGGCCTAGCCATCCCCAGCACGCCACCATTGTTTATGAAGAGATCCCAACACTAAAAGGGACCCTTGTTTATTCCTCATTCACCATGCATACACGTATATTGAGTGCATTATACACCTGGGCCCACTGTAAGTGCATATATGGTTTTCAATTCTGGAGCACTGTGGGTTTTGAATCAACAAGAGTATATGTGGCGAAAGAGGGTGCAAAAATAAATGTTTTCACTGCCCCATCAGATGGTGAAAGAAACCAATAAGACCTTGGCTGGGAAGTGGGAATGTGCTACCATGTATTATACATGTGTAAATGGTAAGTTTCAGTATCAATTCATGTGTTTTCTTTCAAAGTAACCCTTTTTTGGGACTCAAACATGACCTGCGAACTAAAGTCTGTGCCTCCCCGCTTTAAATTGTTATCCAGACATAAGCACATGATCCACTCGGGCGATCCCATGACAGTTTAATGCAAACAGCGGCAGCGAGGAGAATGGATGTTCTCTGGAGCAATTCGTTAAGAAATGGAAGTAAAACAGGGACTTGGTGTGTGCATAGATAAAAATCCTGGCCATCCTCTAGTTTTTGTAGTGTGTATCTAGTTGCTAGGACAAAAGCATAAATATCACAGATCAAAGATGTCAGAGGAGAGGATGATAAACTCGAGTGGTAATCTTTGACTGGGCGTGCGGTCGGACTGCTGTTATGGGGCACAGGGGGCGAGTGCTGCGAACACATCCCAGCATTGTGAGAAGCAGCAGAAGGACTCTCTCTGCTTTTCTTGGCCGAGCACTGAGAAAGAAAAGCAAAGGGCTTATTTGTTTTGCTGTTTTTCTCCCCCCTCTCAACACAAATCAATCTGTCATTTCTGGCCATGACTAGGAAACACAGTGTGAAGGTCTGTACAGTGTTGAGAGCAGGTCTCCGCGTCGGGCAGTCCGCTGTGGGATAGTGAGGGTTTTGGAGCATCTTGAATTAGTTCAAGGTTGCTATGATGATCCATGAAACGGAAAAAATGCCTCAAATGTTGCATGAGCAATTATACACACCTCAAAGCTGGTACGAAAACATTTGTGCCAACCCACCGACAGGGGGTATAACTCAAGTTTGGGCGTGACATAACATCTTTAGACACTGTTTTTATTATTATTATTATTATTATTATTATTATTATTATTATTATTCAGTCAGTCGATGGGACTTATTGCATGACTGGCAACCAATTCTAAGCTCAGGAATATCTTCAGAGAGCCTTAAGACTTCTCTCAAATTCATTCCAACCTCCCAAATATCTCCTCAGAACCATGTGTTTCTCATGTAAGCTGTGTTCACGAAGGCAAAGAGCTGGAATAGCAATTAGGTGGAGCTTGCAGAGACATTTTCAGGGACCTATTCCAACAGCAGTGTACTGATAGATGACACACGCAGTCGCTAAAAGATTCAGAGGCAGCTTTCGGGGATTTGGCAAGCTCGGCAACTTCGAGATTTAGTGGACAAATGTGCCTTACGTGCCTGAGAATGTGTGAGGGCCACACACTGCATCGTCCACTTTCTGCCCTCAATGTCTCTTGTGTGTGTGTGTGGGTGTGTGTGTGTGTGTGTGTGTGTGTGTGTGTGTGTGTGTGTGTGTGTGTGTGTGTGTGTGTGTGTGTGTGTGTGTGAATGTGTGTGTCTGAGTCAGGGAGCTGGCCAAATCAACAGCCTGCTCTCTCTTTTTTCTTCTCTTTCTCCATCTCTCTTTCTCTCTCTCTCTCCTTCTCTTTTCCTCTCTCCCTGCTGTGCAGTAATCCCAGAGCCTGCACACAGGTTATGAGTTATGAGTTATGTGGAAGGTATTCTGGCCCCTGAATCTTCAGAAGCACCAATAACCCAGAGTAACAAGACCTCCCCCCCGCCACTCCTTTCACCTTGTTTGAATGTAAATTTCACAAATGAGCTGAATTAGTCACGGGCACTGCAGCGCATCCAGGCAAGCCATTGCAAGCTTCTGTGCACCCCAGACAATCTTGTGAAATCCCCTGAGTGTTCCAAAACAATGTAAGAATTGTCAGTGACACTGTATGCAGCAGGTTTACAACTGTATTTGGCAACCGCATATTTTCTTTCTTTCTTTCCTTCTTTCTTTCTTTCTTTCTCTCTTTTTTCTTCATCTTTTTGCTCTACTTGCATGTGTGTGTGTGTGTGTGTGTGTGTGTGTGTGTGTGTGTGTGTGTTGGGAGGGGGGTCCAGGCTGGCTTCTGATTCACTTACAGATAAGACTCCACACAATGCTTTATTTAGCACCTCTATTCTGTTTCAAATGAGGGTCAAGTTCCTGTTTAAGTTGCTATAAGATTAGCTCCACAGTGTCCTTGGATGCACATCTTAGCTTCTTGATAAGAATCTCATTACTCCTCAGGAAGCTAGTCCGCATTAATAGCAATGGACCAACAATGCAAGCCTCTGCTGGTCTGTTTTGTTTATTCCAATGTCATGCTAAGAGACATAGCATTTAGTCACTGCTTCATTATTGATAAGCCAATTACCTATCTAGCAGTATAATGCACTGCAGAGACATTATCTGAGTTGCCCTCTTTTCTCAACACCTGAGGCTATCGGTGAGAGACTAAAGACGGTCAATTATGCAAACTTGACAGTGGCCACTTGGGGGGAAAAAAAACCTGTAATGGCAACCTACATTAGCGAGGTGGGTGTCATTTGAGAAATGTCCCAAATGGTCAATACTTCAAAATATTAACAATAAACACAGGCTAAAACTTCCCCCCTTCGACAAAAACACGTCAGCTTTTTTTTCCTTCTACCATACATTTCTCATGTGTATAAACAGAGCAGCATACCGTGTCATATTGTTTATCTGAGACAAGATGAAGCGCAGTAATGGATGAAGGATGTTTAGTAGCTCACACACATACCATGCCCTCTGAGACATAGCCCCCTATATGCACGTATGTATGTGATTCTATACACTTAAACAGAGAGAGTGGAGAATGATGATCTGTGATCTGTAAAAGCCCACAGGAAAGGGCTCCCATACCGCCGAGACTGCTTGTCAAAATATTTAGTCTCTCTATTGTTGAGGTTTTCATAACTCCATCCCTATAAGAGACCGGACACACCTGTCTTGCATGGGCACTGAGTGGAAATAGAGAAGATGGACTTACTGACCCCAGTGAAATTTACATAATGTTTAGTAGTGTGAGAGAATAAAATAAATGCACACACACACACACACACATTGATAATACATTATATACATTAAAGCCTAAAAATAGTTTACACCTGACACTGTCATATCATATTAATTCTAGGTTTCTTGGTTGCAAAATGATAATGAATTTGAATCAATTGCAACAATATGCTGGACATACTTTATACTCAAATGTATCTCAAGGAATAATCTCATAGGCATATCAGATGAAATCTAGCATTACAATTGTACATTAGTTGCCTAAAAATACTCAGGATCACAACCCTTTCAAAGATGTCAAAATTATTCTCTTAAATAGGCCTATAGGCTATGCAATTTCCGAATTTCCGATCATTTGTGCATGTTATTCAATAAAATGTGCCCAAGTGTGTGTGTGTGTGTGTGTGTGAGTGTCAGGGAGAGAGAGATTGTGTGTGTTCCAGCAATTACAACAGGGTGGTTGGGGGTAATTGTCATGAGCTCTGTATTGTTAACTAAAGCGGGCCATTTGACTGGGTTTTCGACGTCATTAGCAGGACAAAGACATGCGAAGATAAATTGGTCGGGTTCACACTCCTAATCTCCCTATCATTACAAATTATGAAAATCAGGCGGAAGGAAAACACTAACGAATCTAATATTGTCTGAAACGCAGACAGCGCAGCCTCGTGCTCAGACTGTCGACAGACCATTTCTTCATATAAAAAAATGCCGTCATATATTCCTCATGTAGCATCGTTTTGGGAATGTTTAATGAACCCGTGACGTGAAGACAACGAGAGGTAGGCTACATGAATCAAAACACATGAACCTCCAAACTTAACAGCTTGTTCGCGTGTTTAACTACTGCTGTCATTGTTCTAATTAGTAAAAACAAGATTTAAACACATCCGTGTCATGTCCGAGTTTAAACACGCATTGTTTTAAAATAATTGCCTGTGCCCCGGAGGCTGTACCATCTCACCTTAACTGAGACATGATGCAAGAGTTTCATTAAGGTAATATACCTAAGCTTTTGGGTGGAAATAAACTTGGATAAACTGGGAAGGGAGATAGGCGTGGAAGTTTACACCAAATTTTATTCACTGGGTAATTGAGCGCTTTGATTGACATGTGCGTGCCAAAAGGTCCCGGAGCGTTCCCATTGGTCGACAAGTACTTCACAATCTCCCCTTGTTCCTCCACTTTGGGCATTTCAAGCAATGCTCTCTTGGCAAGCGGCCGTGTGAGTCAGCACCCGGACTCAGCTGCAGAACCCCGTTTTGTCGGCATCGGATTTCCAGAAACTCAAAACTTTTAACAGTTTTCCAGGTCTTTTTTCCCGTCATTTTATTTAGGTTTTCTGTGCGAAGAAGACTTTTCATTATTTTTTTTGTTTGTTTTTTTTTTACAATTAGCTCTCCATATTGAGAGCATCACATATTTTTTTGGATTTTGCCCAGTGACTGTTCAAACAATGAAGTGTTTTGCTACTCTAAGTTTTTGGAGAGGCATTGCTGTGGCTTTGGCCATGACCATGTTCCCTGTGAGCAGTGCCTCAGAATACGAGTATGCTGACCCAAGCTGGAAGTCGGACCTGTACACCAGCGGGCGCATCTACGACAAGCCACCTCAGTGTGTGGACATCCCTGAGGACCTGAGACTCTGCCACAACGTTGGCTACGACCAGATGCTGCTGCCTAACCTGCTGGAGCATGAGACCATGGCCGAGGTGAAGCAACAGGCTGGGAGCTGGGTGCCTCTGGTGCACAAGAACTGCCACCCCAGCACTCAGGTCTTCCTGTGCTCCCTGTTTGCCCCCGTGTGCATGGAGACACCCATCTACCCTTGTCGCTGGCTGTGCGAGAATGTCCGAGACGCCTGCACCCCGATCATGGAGGCGTTTGGCTTCCCCTGGCCCGAGATGCTCACCTGCGACAAGTTCCCCCTGGGCGACGTGTGCATCAGCACCCCGAATGCCACAGAAGCCTCAAAGCCTTCAGGTAACACAAACCTCTTTGTTTTCATTTTAAAGCAGCACCGGTCTGAGACTGGTAATGAGGACACAAAGAAGAGGAATGCTGAATTTCAATGTGTTTTTCTTTTTGTTGTTGCTGTTGTTGTTGCTGTTGTTTAAGAAAAATGCCTTGTAAGTTCTGCTACAGAGTGGTACTATACTGTAAGTCAGACATGAATGGCATTGCAGATGGGCCAAGTAACCACAAAATGAGGGGTTTTATGTCACCCAGTGACAGTGTTGCCCACAACATGTCCTCACTCCTGACAACCTTGGCAGCATCCAGAGTTACCACTTCTCAAAAATGTGGGAATTGACAGCATGTGACTTGCAGAAGACCTTGCAGTGTAAACACTAACACTTAGGAGCTGGCTTGAGAGACATGCTGACATTTTGAAGTCAACTGTATGCATGCAGGGTGATGTGACACCAGCAGTCACACCTTTTGCTTTCTGTGAGAAGTGACACTGTTGCCTTCTTAAAAGCGGTAGACTGTTATTTCAGGGGACAGGGTCTGTTTGTAGATCAGGACTCACATGCTAACCACCTTTTGGACTTGTTCATCAGTCTTGTTTTTTTTAGCCTATAGCTTAAACATTCTTTGATCTGTATTTCAAAATGTGATGGGTGACGTGGTAGTTTTTCCTTAATATTTAGTATGTCTTTTACAAAGTGTTTTAGTTTTTGTTTACCAAGCACATTGTTCGAAATTAATATCACCATGCTTGTTAAACAGCTGGTAGCAATTGATTTTGAGTGTTTAAGGTCCAGCACATACTGGGATGTTGTCCAGTAACAAACGTTTGTGTGTATCTACTTATTTCACCCGAGGAAAAAACAGCTAGAACCCATTGTTCGGATCAACAGCTCTTGCTCTCCCATAGTATCCCCAGGCCTCCAAAACAGGCATTTATTAGCTCCTCAGTTAGCTAATGACACGGATCGAGATAAAGAACGACAAAAAAGAGGTTGTCCCACATTTGATAAGATTGCTCTGTCACCTCTGCAAATGTGATTCCCTTCAAGGCTACTACAGCTGTAAAACCCTTCCCACTGCCTTTACACCCCACAGAGATGTTAGTCCCGTGCGCTCACATTGCCTTGTGCTTACATGCCCGAGAGCAGTCTCAGTCAGATGCTTGAGTGTAGAGGTGTCAGTTTTTGTTTTAAAAGAGCTCTATACTCTCCACCCGGACTCTGCTACATTCACAGATACTAGCTTCATACATTATACCACCCCACACATACACAAACACACAAACATTTTTTTTGTCTGAGAAAGTTTTGCCACGGTTTTGAGATGGTGGATTTATGCTGGAAACGTTCTGTGCCCCGAAAAACAGTGTTTGCATCACGGGGTGCTTTTATCACTTTCTCAGTGTTCCTGGCAAGAGAAAGCCCTTCTCCTGGAAAGGCTCAGAGCCGTCAGTTGCGAGAGACTAGGGAAAGTACATCTAACTGAGATGGCTGGCTCATAAATCGAAGGGGAATTTCCATGAAACTCTCAGTCTATGTACGTCAGACATAGGGGGAAAAAATGGGAATATAAACAAAGGGATCAATTAAAAAAAAAAATCTGTAATCTTGGTCCATCATATCATTCAATATCATAAGACACAGTGGCGGCAATGGTTGTGGCTGAAGCATATAGCAGAAGTGCTTGTGATGGGGCACGGCACAGCAGGGGCGAGGAGCTCTTCAGTAACCAGCACAGCTGCTTAAGGTAGACGGCTCTCGGACCACACAGGCATACCTCAACCCCGGTCACTCGCCACTTGTGATAAATAAACCAACTGTCCTGCCGTTTATAGCCACAGACCCAGAACCTGTTCAAACTATGCTTTGCAAACACATTTTTTTTTCTCATGCTAAAGTCGTGAAGTGTGATAGCCTGTTTTTTTCATTTCCACATACCTTTTTACGTTTATAGTTAAAGTTTTAATAATCTGTATGCAAGTACATTTACAACTCATGACTCCTTGGTTCAGTGGTCTTTACCTCTTTGAATGAGTGCTATTTTTTGTATGAGTAGATTGTTGTGAAGATGCACTGGAAAAAGCAGAAAGATTTACTGGAAAAAAAATGTTATCCTTTTGATTTTCTGAGTAGCACCTGTTGTCACAAGCATTTTCACTTGGGTGTAACTTCCACAAGGATTTGTCAAATACTTGTAATTAGTAGACAAGTGACTACAAAGAGCACTGTGTTTCAAAGGTAAACACATTTTCCATTTACTTCTGTCTGCAGTTAGTTTAGTACTGTATATACTAGGCCTTGTGAGAAGACATGCAAGAGCAAAAATAAAAGTAAAAATAAAAACGCTAAAGGTACAAAAGTGGTGATTTAGGTTAAGACAATCAATCTGTCAGTATTCCCTTTTATCATTGTTATTCCTCCTTGTTAACACTCACTTTGTTCTGCAGATGCAGAAGATATTAATTTCATAACCAGTTCACATCATGTGAATACAGTGAACACTAGTTGTTGTAGAATGTTAATTAATTAGATGTATTCTGTGGCCTTTTATAGTATAAAGGAAACATTAGTTTGTTATATTATGTTGTGATATAACTGTGATGATGAAATTCCAGCATGCTGCATTTATTATTTGAGGAGCATGACATTCATAACGCCCGTGGCCTTGGATTCATTTTGTTGCTATCTTTTGGAATATTTTCTGTGAGAGTACTGGTTTTTTTACAAGAAAACTGTCAAATGCAATAGGATATGACAGTGAGGAATTGATACTGTTTTTTATTTTCTTCACATGGTCAAATAAGACTTTGATTTTCTTTCCAGATAATTGCCTAGTGCATTGGTGATGGTTTAAATTGAGTTTGGTCCACTTTCGTCTGACCAGACCCCATCTTGCCCCTGCAGGTTTCTCTCCTGTCTGTCCCCCCTGTGATGACGAGATGAAGGCAGATGCTATTTTGGACCACATGTGTGCCAGTGAATTCGGTAAGCAGTTTTTTACAAGTTAGCTTTGGTTCTAAGTTACAATTT
Organism: Sardina pilchardus; assembly: GCF_963854185.1. NCBI lineage: Eukaryota > Metazoa > Chordata > Actinopteri > Clupeiformes > Clupeidae > Sardina > Sardina pilchardus. The sequence goes on along the minus strand of NC_085001.1, from coordinate 20,225,532 downwards.
CCTGTTTTCTTTAACTTGAGAAACAAGTACACACCACTTTGTTTATTTACTGGTTTGATTTATCATACAGATCTTTAAAATGAGTAGTTCATGACAACTTTAGTAGTCAGTAGTTAGATGATGTACATATTTCCATGAAACAGTATACTCACAATAAGGTGGTGTTTTGTCAAGACGTTACATTAAAATTGATTGGCCTAGTCATTAGCTTTCATAAATGTCATCTTCACAAGGCCAAGGGAATGCAGAGTGAAGCCGGTGTTTTCACTGTCCTTGGTCTCCTTGCTCTTCTTCTCGCTGTTGTATTCCACCTGCTCTGTCTTTCTGCTATGTATGGCTCTCCTCTCTGTATTTCTTTGTCATGGGGCTTTTTTGTCCTTAGGTTTCTTTGCCAGAAATGCATTTAAAATGTGTCCTGGCCAAGTTTTGTTGTGATTTAGATTATGCCTTGGTGGTCTCTTTCATCACAGATTCAGGTCTTTTTTTTATGGAAGCTTCTCAATCCCTTCAATCCCTTTACATAAACATGTTCTCAAGATTGGAAAAACACCACTGCCATCCCCCTCTTGTGTTGTCACTTGTTTAGCAATAAACATGGGATTCTTAGCAGAATTGATAGTGTTTGTTATGTATACAGAAAAAAAGGAATGCTGAAGAGATAGCACTGAGGGCCCATTGTGAGTGTGACTGCAGAATGCTGCCTTCAGCAAACAAGTAAAAGTGGTCAAATAAAGGCAACTTTGATCACGTTTGTATTAAATTTCAGGTCCATGGGAAATTAATTGCATGAAGAGCATAAACATATTGTTATCAGTCAGGTAGAGGGTAGATGAATAATTACTAAAAAAAAAAAAAAAAAAAAAACATGTCATGTAGTTCACTAAGTTGACCAAGAGTTTATCAGTCCAAATGAATGTTGAAACCAACAGGCATTTTAAGTGTCATGAAAACAACTGAATAGTCCTGGCCACCATAAATCCATACTGTGTCTTAACATCACAATTTCAAGGTTATCACTTTGTATGTAATGGATGAGAGCTGATGCAGAGTGGCAGTAAAACCTTTTACTTGGCAGTCATTTGGGGCAATAAACTGGGGTGTTTGTTCTGCTGTCTGGCCCTCGGGAAGTGACAAGAACCCCGAGACTGACCCCTGCTCAGGGTGATCACTCGACACCGTATGGTGTCGTTGAGGGCCTGGTGCCACATCTCAACTCTTACTTCATCTTCAGGGTTCAAACCAAATCAGTTAAGAGTCTAAAATGATTGATAAAAAAAATGATAGACTTTAATATGTAAGACATAATATATTTTTATTTATGCTTGGAATAAACAGAGGATCAGACATAGAGTGCTCACAGACTTTTATTTAAATATATGTGTATCATTATGGTCTCCCATTGCATAAATGCTTAGAGTCATGAAACAATTTAGTCGAAAGACCATTCATGCCACCTCTGACCAAAATTAAGATTGATTTGGCTATAATTCCATGGCCTTGCATCCTTCATGCTTGATGTCTGATTTGACATCTGAGCACTATGAGAACAATGACTGTTAAATTATGCCATTCTTGAAGCAATTAAGCCTAATCATAATAACAGCGCGAGTGTCTGAACAAAAGTAGAGTACTGTAATTGCGTATACATTCGTGTGCGTGGCCCAAAAATAACCCAAGTGAACCCTGAAGTTTTATTAGTCCCGATGTTAACTGATTTGGTAACCCTGAACCGTATATCTTGCAGGTGACTGTGGCTCCACATGTGGAGACAAGCTTGTGTACCGTTCTGTCAGCTCCCTGAGCGGCGACTGTGTTTGTTTTGGCAGCGTCGTATGAGTGCTGACCCTGAGATTTAATCACTGGCTCATTTGTTATCCTGTAATCTTCACTGAGGCTGCAGTGGTGGTGGTGGTGGGGAGACATCTGTAGCAACTATTAGTGTTGCAACACGCTTTTGTCAACAGTTACACAAAACTCTAATCATTATTAGTAATTTTAAGATAAGTTGATTTATTTCATTTTTGTTTCTTTTCCACCCTAAGGGGGATGGGGGATGGCCTTCTTTTCTGGCAAGCGTGTCTTTGTGATGCTGGTTTAACCGTAATCATTAGGAAACATTTCAGTGACAGCAGGCTAGAGTGGAACCTCTTCCAAGCTGCTTTGATCTTTTAATGGCAATGATTGTAACTTAACAGACTGCGTCACCTCGACCCGAGCTGGTGAAAGATTTGCAGCTGCAGTTCGGCTGCTATCATGATTTACACCCGCTGCAGCAGGTTTATTATGCTCCCCGGCAACAAACTTTGTAGCCCCCTCAATTGAAGGCCTGCATGCACTTTTGTAGTAAATGACGCATGCTCGATTTTTTCCTCCTCTTCTTCTCCATCTCCTCCCTCTTCTTCTTCTACTTCTTCTTCTTCTTCTTCTTCTTCTCTTCCGTCTTCTTCTCTTCTTCTTTTTCTTGTTTCTGGGAGGCAGTAAACAATGCTGTGCAGCAGCAATGCTGTGAGCTCCTGCCCCTTTCGCTCCCCCTGGCAGACAGAGCCCATGTTTGTGAATAGTTGTGAGCGCAGCGCTCCTGCTGTGTTTACGACGCAGCCCCAGAGAAGCCGGAGAGGAGCCTGGTCCTCCATGCGGAGAAGGGCCGAGAGGAAGTGAGGGGTCGCGGGTCAGAGCAAAAGGTTAAACACCCCCAATGACCGCTGAGTGGACGCGGCCGGGGCGGACGAGAGCCCGGGCGGCCACTGGCCCACGCTTCGCTCCTCGGGCGTTTTCGAACGCCTGGTTTAATTCTGAACTTTTTTTTCCCCTTAAACGTAGAATTGATGATGCACGTTTCGTTTCAGGTCAGCCATAGATTACCGCGTCATATAATAGAGATGCATGCTTGGTTTATGCGAGGGCAAAGGGGTCAGTCGTTGTAGCTCTGTATGTTGTCTGACTAAATATTTACAAGAGCTGTCTCCAATGATGTAGTAATCCTGATGTGCTCGTTTCTCTGCTGAGAATTTCATTTAGGCAGAATGAGCTTCTGTTTGTGAATCCTCTACAAGATAATAACTTGATAAAATAGGCCTCGCTGTTGCTCTTTAATGAAATACAGACTCACATTCCGCATATTTATAAATGAACATGGTACAGTTTGTATACAGATACCCCTGCACTGGCCTGTTTCTCATGGTCTGACTGTCTGCTATGATAAGATTCGGAAACAAGAAGTTTAGATGAAGTACCAGGGGATCTTTGTTAGGATTAAGGCCAGAATTTATATCTGGCACTTTTGCTTAACATATAAATGGTTTCATGTGGTCTTTGGACTCGACCTATCCTTATTGCATTTTTGTATAATGCTCTGAGATATTGAGTAGGAGGGAGAGTCCATAGTGAAGTCCCCAGGGGACATTAGACCAGATAACTTGTGATTGTCAAATGTTGTTGGAGGGGGGAAAAAGTTCTATATTGCAGTCCTAAAGGTATTTTTGCTAAACCAACGGCAAAGATGTTCTCCAGAACGGGCTAACCTTCTGCCTATAGTGACTCGGAGCACAAGAAGCTTAAGGTGCACAGAAAGTTCATGGCTTTGTTCAAGCGGGATTTGAATCAGATAAAGTGGTTCCTTGGGTGGGCTTGGGCTTCTCTTTATTACTTTGCTTATTATGAATGCTGCCCATTTTGATTCAGTTTAAGACTAAGCCACCTCCAAGAATAAGTTCAAGGGACTGAGACGCCGGATAAAGGCTCTTAATCCGTACCATGTGCACTGTTAATACCTGGAAAAACAGTCTGTTTTTTTTTCTACAGTGGTCATTAATTGTGAAAGTCTGAAGGTGTTAGAGATGGGCACTGCCACTCTGGCTAGTTTCCTAGGAGCATGGGGCTTGCATGAGTTTTCCAAAGTCTATAGCATGCCGCGCTTACAACCCTACACGGCTCACACTAATAATTTTTTTTCTCCCTCCATGGAGGGCTGTTTCCTCTACGAGCTGCTAAGAATATAAGTCACGGTTCAAAGAGATATGGGCCAGGATTACTTTTACCATGGTTTACTCCCCGGCGTGCGATGGCGACTGACAGTGATTTTTACGGAACAATTAGCAGTAAATCTCGGCTTGGGTGTCAGGGTTTTTCATGCCTCTCGGGAAACCGCACCATCATTAAGCGAAATTACTGTCTAGGTGGCAAAAAGCCTGAAGTTTACACAAGGGTCACGAGGCAAAACCACAGCATGACAGAGAGAGTGAGAGTGATGAAGATGCACATGTGCAATGTCTTATGAGTCTCTTACTCATCCCCCATCTTCGCAGTTGAGATAAGTGTTGTAGTGTGCTGTGGCGAGTTGCCTCGTACATAAGGACTAGGATAGAAGCACGAAAAAAAAGGCACCCTCATGTCCGTGGGTTGAAGAGCGATGCCTCTGGGGTTGACTCATGCACACGTACAGCAGAGAAAGGTGAGGGAAACAAACAGATTAGGAGGTTAAAGAGAGTTTAGTGAAAGATCAAGCAGATTTAAGCAAATCTAAGGAGAAGTGTGGGATTAAGGGAGAGATGAAAGTCCGAAGTCGGAGCGGTCAGTCTAGCCTAGAACTGCTCAACGGATGAAATCAAGGAAATGAGGCATGGTCCATTTTTTGGTCACTTTTCTTTTTTCCACATTCTAGGGAGACAATGACTCATGGACTAAGGGCAGGTCCATCTGTCCCATTTGATATTTCAGATGTCCGACTGCTAGAAGACCACTGACCTATTCCTAATTGGCACAGCCTCATAATGGGTGTATTCCCATGAATGGATATTCAAAGATCAGGTTACATCTGGAGTTGAAATTTCCTGAGTTAACAAAATGCCAAAAGGGCATGAGGCATGTCGTCTTGTGTGGATCATGATATATGCCCCATCCTTTCCTAACACACACACACACACACACACACACACCACTCTACCCCCAGGCCTTTCTGGAAGAGTTATGTTATTGATTACAAACCCTCTTGAAGTCCTAAATATGCTCTAAGAGGTTACATTTGGGTCAGATTTTTTGGCCACGCTGGCTAGTTTGCATTGACTGGCTCAGGGACAAGAGAACACAACACATTTACACTCTTTATTAATCTTTCAAGTGCCTTCAACCAAAGCGACTTTAGACACAAATGAACATTTTTATGAGTGTGTTTGCTCTCTGGGAATGAAAGCAGAAGACTCAGATAAAATGATGGTTTTTCTTATTTCATATTTCATGACATCATATCTGAGTAGATTAACATCAGTAGTATTTTGAGGTAGCTATTGCTATTTAAATAGATGACTAAACCTTCATGAAGGGAAAGCCAAACCTGTAAACCTTTGGACACCTAGGGCTCTAAACCTAAGTTACAGTCTTGTCAAATTGTAGGCTGTAAATTGACACTAGAAAACCTAATATATTTTTGTACACACAAATACGCTATATGCATCTGCATTGTGTGGTCGCGGGCATTTTTGGAGTATACTGAAACCTTAACGGCCATTTGTGTTCTTTTCTCTAGCGTTACTTAGTCGACTAATCTCCTTTTTGTGGGACCTGGGCTTGGGCAGCCTGATAGGCATACCCTTTGCAATACAAGCCTCTCTTGCCGCTCGGCCCGACTGTGACCTGCTCCCAGAGGGAAGGGGATAATGTGACGCACTTTGGATTATTATTGTGCTCTGAAGCAAGAAGGGGCTACTTTAACTTTTCAGCTTTTTCCCTTTCTCTCCGATTTTTTTTTTTTGGTCAAATGCTTCTTTGTACAAGATGAGGGTGTGTGTGTGTGTGTGTGGGGGGGGGGGGGGGGGTAGTAGCCACCAGTGTTTTGAGGGAAAATATGACTTGCCTCTCACCTCAGGTTTATTAACCTGAATATTAACAATTCTCCGATTTATTCTTTCAGCCATCAAGACCAAAATCAAGGAGGTCAAAAGGGAACAGAATGACCGCAAGGTGATCCTGCAGAAGAAGAAGAAGATACTTAAGCAAAGCACCCTAAAGAAGAAGGACTTAAAGAAGCTGGTGCTGTACCTGAAGAATGGGGCGGACTGCCCATGTCAGCAACTGGACAACCTGGGAAGCACTTACCTGATCATGGGCCGCAAGGTGGACAAGCAGTATCTCCTGACGGGCATTCACAAATGGGACAAGTCCAGCAAGGAGTTCAAAAAGACCATGAAGAAACTCAAGACCCACAAATGCCCAGCTTTTGAGAATGTTTTCAAATAATCCGTTTTGTTTATTTGTTTTGTTTGTTTCTTTTTGCATCTCATTATACACATGAACTTGCACAACCAAGCAACCCAGAATATTGCCTATATTTTCATTGTTTATATAAATATATATATTTCTATGTGTATTTACAGATTTACCATTGTAGTGAGTCCCTCATTTTGTGTGCAGTGGGGCTCTGATGGTGTAGAACTGGTGACGTTGAAAGAAAATAAAATGCAGTAGGTTCCTAAAGTATCAAACATAATGGATCACTTATGTACATAACCACATACATGTCCAGAGAATGTTAAAAAATGATAAACATCATCACAGAATCTTGAAATCTCTTGTACAATTCTTACCTGAGTCAAGAGCTGGTCATCCTGATCACCAGAAGCGAAGTGGAATGGTTAAGGCCAGACATACAGACAATACTTCCATCGTTCCATAACATATCACCATGACATATCTCTGTAACCGCGTGTCTTAACAGGATACGATGTGAGCCAACATTAACGATAAAATCGGCTTAATTACATTGTTTTCAATTGGAATGTCTCGACAAAACGCAATGCGAAGCAGTGCTGTGTAGCACAATGCAGCGCAACATTTTGAGAATTTATTCTGGATGCCCCATTTCTATGTTCTTTCTGTCACTATTTTTGAGTGAGAAATATGACTCAATAGAAGGGCATATTTAACAGATTCAGTGTAGACAGAAAGCATTGATTGCTACAATACAGTAGCTGGCTCGGATCCTGTTGGGACACGCTGTTACTAAAGACTCTGATATGTAAAACTCAGACATACAAGTTGAGGTCATAAGAATGTTCAGAATCACTATGTACTGTGAAGTAGTCTCAAGGATGTCCATCTTTTAAGTGATGTTGCTGTGTGTTTAACTCATATTTTGTGACAAATCAAATGAGGCCAAATGTATGTGCTATATTTCTTAGTTTCATTTTTTGTGATTTAGCCCATCAGATAAAATAGCTCTAGGAAGCAGTGAAATAATGAATACTGGTTAACTACATAATACATTTTTGATACAGGACAGAAATGGTATGCAGATATGTTTTAAACTTCACTGTTAGTTTAAGCCCATACATGGTTTGTTTGATACCTGTTTTGAAAAATTACTGTACCCCAAACTTAAATACAGGAAAGTAAAGATATGCCTAATGTCTAATTCCTTGGACTCACGGAGTGTACATGACTCAAGACAACAGAAATGTACCAATGTGAATGTACCAATGTGCATACACTGCACTCAAACATGTCTGTACAGTCTAAATAGTAAATGTCTGTTCAAGATTAAACCATCTCTCTGTAGCTTGAAATGTGTGTGTAATCACTTATAGACGAAATGGTTACTGGCATGATTGTACAAAAGGGTAACACTTCTGTTATAATAGAAATCTGTGTCAAATTGGACTCTTATTTGTTAGGTGAAATAGTGCCAGAATATGTTCTATGCCATTCACAATGTGCCCCCATACAGTGAAATGTAAATGTATAAGACAAGAGAATCAACAGTGTTTAATTATATGCTTGATTTGTATGTATGTCACCAAGTGTTCTGTCTCTGCTATTTTCTTATCTATAAATTGACAGTTTTAATAGTGAACCTCAATAGTATACAATCCTGTACAATCAGCTTGTGTTTTGTCAAACTGTTTCTAAACATAACAACCACAAAAATTAGGTAATGATGACAAATGTATAATTACAGTATAACTCCTGGTCACAGATAGGGTTTAAATTCTAAAAAGGCAAAGGACCTTACATGGAGCCTTGGTGTACTAATCACAAGAAAGAAACTGACTTGTTGACTACATCCATTATTGTGACTTTTTTTTTTTTTTTTTAATTCTGCACTGCTGCAGTAAAACTTTATAAAAACATATCTGCTGTAAATACACATAAGTGAATAAAAAAGAGGTAATAATGACATTTGGCTTCTAGGTGTTCAGGTGTAAATTTCTCAAAATATGTGCCATTTATCTATTTTCCACGGAGAGATTGTTTTTGTTCTGGTATTACTTTTGATTCCTAATGAAAAACAGGTCATTGCCTTCTATGCATTTTACTGTTCTGATAGAAATATGTTCAGTGAATATAGAAGTTTAATTCAATTGATGGCCAATGCAATCATTGTCCCATTCTCTCTCTGTCTCGCTCTGTCTCTCTCTCTCTTACACACTCACTCACACGCTCTCTCTCTCACACACACACACACACAGACACACACACACACACACACACACACACACACTCACTCACTCACAGAGAGAGACACAGACAGAGAGAGAACATTTCTCTCTATTAATGTATAATATTGTGATGCAGTACAGAAATGTCTAGCTTATCAGTGTATCGTCATGTTAATTTCTAAACATATGGTGAATGACACTTCAGCTCAAACAGAACTAATATAGTTAATGGAAATCATCTTCTGCTCCACTGCCTCTATATGAATACACGTTTTGTTATTCATTCGTGCTGCTGAAGCAGAAAAAAGATTCCACAGCATCTGATATAGTTTGCACAAAAGCCATCTCACATGCTAAAGCATGGAATCAATATCTGTCAGGTCCCAAGTAAAAATCCTGAGGATATTACTTTTAGATGGAATAGATAGCAGTTTGGCTCAAGGACTAGGAGAGAGCAGAGCATAGAGGAGAAATGTGTGCTTCACAGGCCAGAGTCGAAATTCTTGGACTGCTGTCAAATTGGCAGATGCTTCACATCAGCACTAATATTTGTGAGCAGCTTGTACTCTTATAAGGCAAATTTGCACTCTGTTTTACAACTACTCCATCAAAACTTGAATGGTTGAATTTACTTCTGAGCCTTTAGAAATGCTTAATATTCATTCAATCACATTGTTGTTTCCTTTCAAATGAATAATAAACATATTTGTTTACATACACATTTCCCTTCAGGATATGAGTACAAATGGGAAGATAAATAGCCTGTAGAAGTAGATATCTTTAAAGATAACTCATCTGTGTCTATGTCCTTCTGTTCATAATTTGCCTTGACCCCATTAATTTCTTGCTGTTCCATGCAACTAATGCAATCATCTCTCACTGATTATTTTCCATTGCTGAATAAGGATGAAACAAAAAAACAACAACACTGGAATGCTGAGTAATGGCTGGCCAGGCCAAAGTCAATGTAACATTGTCTCTTCTGGAAAACTGGTCCAAGTCAGTCACCAGTCACCTACACAACCACTGTGTTGCCAAATACTGCAGACCTGTGTAAATATTGAAGCAATATGGGGCTGGTTTATTTGTCAAGAGAGTGTATTAGACTTGTCAGGGTTTGTTGACTTAGCTTGATCTGATGACAGTTTCTGAAATGCGTATGCAAACATTACTATACATACATTCAGATGTGCTTTGGACGGGCAGAGTGTAATTCATGTTTGATACAGGTAGCCCGATGGAGTCCTTTCACCATCTGGATATGAATGTCTACTATAAACATCCTGCATGGAAGATCCTGGGGATGTGGCAGTAGAGATGTACTGACCTTGATGTATTTATACAGAAAATAAAAGATCATTCATCTGTCCATGTTAATCAAAGTGGGATTGCTTAATCTGCCAATACACAAATCTTAAAAACGCCAAAGAATCTCCACTGACCAATATCACAGCAGGCACAACATATTTCAAATTATTGCAAGAGCTCAGAGGATATTGAATATTATTACAGTATAATATGGTTATCATAGTCCTGGGGATGTCTCTGCCTATATTCGTTTCAATGTTTCAATAATGTATCTTTGTTATGGTATTGGTCAGAAAGCATGGGGTAAGTCTACAGTAGATGCTAACCAGCTAGAGCAAGCTAGATATTCAACAGCGGTTTCTCAAGTAAAACAAGGAGAATGGATAATCTGACATTAAGATTGGTATCGAGAGCTATGGGCCATTGATGCTATAACCACATTCAATTCATTGTAGGAGTGCCACTCTTCAGACATAATCTGGTTCTAAAATCATATTTCCGTGAGAACAACAGAGTTGAGGTTACCTCTTTGCCGGCAAATGACATGGACAGTTGAATTTTGTTTGCGCAAGAAGGACAGCAAAGTGGCCATCAGGCAAATATAAGCAGTAGAGGAAGATGGGGCAAAGCATGGGACTGGAAACTCCTCATGGATGTCGCAAGGCAACCCCAAGTACAATAGCGTATTGTTGTGACTGCTTTGAAACCAGACATGGCGTTGTGTGAGAGTGAGAACAGATCATCTACTTTACTGAGTTAAGTATTCCCTTTGAAGATGTGATGAAGGAAGTCTTAAAGGAAGAAGTCCTAATATACAGAACTGGTAGCAGAAGTAAGTGAACGTGGCTGGCAAGTACGCACAAGGCCAGTGGAGATAGGTCTTAGAGGCTCAGCAAAGTCAGCCACAATACGGAGAAGCTGTAAAAGAGTTAGCTGAGGCTGCTGAAAAGCCAAGTCAATGGCTATGGCTAGGACACACTCAGACTACTTGGGGTCATGTTGTAACCTGAATTGACCGAGATTTTGAAATCTTGTCGTTGTGTTTCTGGAGTAGTTGTTGGTGCCTGCTTAAAGCACTTGCGATTTGGTTGGTTATGGCGCTGATCGGATCATAAATGGCCACAGCAACGAAGAGGATTGACTAAAGAATTTGTTGGTATTTGTTGGTGCCTGCATCAAGTGCTTGTATTTTGTCTTGTTATTATGCAACAAAGAAGAATGACTGTTGGCAGAAAACCCATCAGGAGTGTGGAGTGGGGTGGGACTGGGATGCCAGACGCTACTGTTCAACGAAACACTGATGAAAGAGGGCGTTCGCTTCTTGGCTAATCCAAGTGAAATGCTCTGTTGGTGATGCTGTTTCTTTTTCAGCATGGAGGTTTGCATGGTTAGACATTTTGTTTTTGTTGCTTTGGTTCTTTTTGGTTGGATGTGCACTGCAGACTACCGCCAGTGCATGTGGTTCCTGTAAGGATCGAGGGTCGTTACGGAACCTGTGTACAACATGTGGCATGTTTAGCGCTGTTGTATCCTGCTTCATGTTGTGTGATGTTAAATCGGTTTGGATGTTTATGGCAGTTGCGGGAAACACTTTATCTACAGTGCAAAGAATGTAACATTGCTCCAGTGTATATCTGAAAAATACATTTCTATGAATGCAAATGTACGAGGAGCTATATCAAGTTTTGTGCCATGTGCTTTAGCATCTAAAGATTTACAAGGCAAATAGATCACATGTCTAACAAGCCAACTGTCATATTCTCATATTTAATTCATTAAATGATCTCTTATATTTTGTATAGCCTACTCAGTAGACACAGTCCAAGAATGTAAGTTACATTCATTCATTTTGTGTTTTCTGTTCAGCTGCTTTATTTGTTTACAATATTTTCATACTGAATC